>NC_138768.1:397429889-398005647 GCF_965119305.1 Pelophylax lessonae
AGTGTGTGTCAAGTATGGAGCGTTCGGCCGCGGCCCCTCCAACTTGTGACACTTATACGTCATGTATTCAATCACAATTTTAACAAGGTTACTTACATGAATAAAAAAAGAGAAATTCATCTACATTGGCATACAGGCCGAGGCATATGTGTGTGCTCCCAGTAATGAGATTGATGGATCAAAGCATCCAGAGTACAGGTGCTGGATGCCAACTAACGTCCCCCTGGCGGGCATGGAAGACCACAAGGCAGAGAAGGTATGGCCTAGATGGTAGAGGATACATATAATACTGATAAAAAATGTACTCAACTTTTCTAAATGCTGTGGAATATTCCACAGACCATGCATGGCACATCGTTGTCTATTGTTAAATTGTTAAATACTCATATCAGACATTATTTAATTCTGTCCATATATATTTATGTGTATTTTTAAGCCGCTATTGCTAGCTGTGGTATAATTATTGAGGGTGATATAGGAGTAGTTACCTACCAAAATGTATGCCAGAGCTTGCATATTGGTCAGACGATGGAAAACGACACCTGGGACATGGGGGCAAGTATGATACCACCGGAGGGGTGAAAAACCAGATTCAAATCTCCGGGTCGACTTGTAAGTCTCTGTAAGGTATACATATGAAAAAAGAGACACCATGAGCAAGAGGAAGGGGCCCCATAAGCCCCTATGAACATGGGCCACCAGGCCGATATACAAACACATATATATATATGTGTATATTGGACTCAGCTTCATCCCCTTGGTGGCAGTGCAAGTATCGCATTGCCACCCATAGGCACATAAGCATAGGGGGAGTCCGTAGAGTATAACAGAATACCAAGAGTCAAGGAACAACAAGTGCTCAGCGTTTATAGCGCTCTTACCTTCACCGGTCCATGTGTCAAGCCTCCATCGTCTGCACAAAAGTGGCGTGCTGTACCTGCCTTTATGTGTGTCGTCAACCCCACTGTCATCCGTAGGCGACGCGTGCCATGGTGATGTCACGGAGTCCGATGTACAACTGCGCATGCGCGTCGGTGGACGCGATGCGCAGCTGTCGATGACACAGGGGACCGCCCTTCTTGCGGTTGCTGAGCAACCTAATGACGCCGGAAAACAGCAGCAGGGCTGTAGATGGAGACGGCGCTAATGAAAGAGGATCCATCCGTGTAGACAAAGGGATGTGGTGCAGATTGTACAGCACGAACCTCTGTACATCGCATGCCCGCCTTCCTCTTGCTCATGGTGTCTCTTTTTTCATATGTATACCGGCTGGTCGACTCTTCCGCCCGTCCTCAATCTCAAGGTGCCTTGAAAACGTCATATCTGATGAAACGTACGTCGGTCGCGGCGTGCTGACATCACCAATACGAGATTGAGGACGGGCGGAAGAGTCGACCAGCCGGCGGCTCATTCAAACAAACGCTCTCTATTTCTGATGTTTGTAATTTGCTTCCCTTATATTTTTTTTGAATAAATATTATGGTTTTACACTATGGGGCACCTTATTCTTTTTTATATGAACCTGTGACTTGATGCCTGCTGGGGATATCGTTTGGAGGCATTCCTCCATGTTGGGACCTGCTGAAATTCTATGATCCTGAGTTTACTGGCATTGGACATTGGCTTATTACTGAGTATATCTGGTAAGCAGTTTTGTATGTCGGTGGTGGTCACGCTCCTGACTGAAGTTTCCGCACACCTTGGGATTTCCTTCCTTCCTTTGGCTTTAATTCCCTCAAACAAATTGTTATTTGATACTGGCACTTAATTGTGTACATTCGGTAAGCAGCTTGTGCATGTGGGTGTTGGTCGCTTCTCTGACTGGAGTTTGGCACATACTTAGTTCTTCGCAACTTCCTTTGGCTATACTCATTTGTATGTCTGGTAAGCAGCTTGTAATATCGGTTGAGGTCACTATCTTTCACTTTATCACTTTATTCCTTATTAAGTGGATTGCACTTAAGGTGTAAATTTCACCATTGGGTGTACATTTGTGATATATGCACCCATAACAATTATACAGTGTTACGCTATGGGATCTTGTATCATTTTTTACATGTACGTGGTCCATGTTTGTTGAGCTTTTCCTGTCGTCTGAGGTTGGAATTTATCCAGTGGTCTATCCTATTGAGGATCCTGGGAGCATACACCTTTGAATCAGGCACTTGATATACCTCAATCTGGTAAGCAGTTTGTGTATCTAGTGGCTGTTCCTTGCAATAGGAGTGATCTAACACTTTGGAATCTCACACGGACTACTGGATTGATCCCCAGGAGTTTTTCAGCAGTTTTTGTGGTCAAGATCATTTTTGACCTTTAGACATTTTTATTTGTCACTGTTGATTTTTTGGGTCCTTATAGGGACTATTGAACTTTAATTAACTCTGCACACAACTTGCTTTACACACTTCCTGGTTGGGTGTATGTCACATTCAGGTTGTTGTTATTATTATTATTTTTATTCACTGTATATTTCAAGTACTTAACTTGGTATTTTCACCATATATAATATTTTGTGTGTTATAGCACAAATTCACTGCTTAGCGCGGCTTACCTTGATATAATTTTTGTTTAAGTGTTTGTCACACTATAAGCTGCTGCTTATTTGTATATTAGCATAGCGCGGTTATATTAAAAATTTACTTATAATGTACAGGACATCCTTGAGGAAAACCTGCTCCAGAGTGCTCTGGACCTCAAACTGGGGCGAAGGTTCATCTTCTAACAGGCCAACGACCCTAAGGCAAGATAACAAAGGTGTAGCTACAGGACAACTCTGTGAATGTCCTTGAATGGCCCAGTCAGAGCCCAGACTTGAACCCGATTTGAATACCTCTGGAGAGATCTGAAAATGGCTGTGCACCGATGCTCCCCATCCAACCTGATAGAGCTTGAGAGGTCCTGCCAAGAAGAATGGGAGAAACTGCCCAATAATAGGTGTGCTATGCTTGTAGCACCATACTCAAAAACACTTGAGGCTGTAATTGGTGCCAAAGGTGCTTTAATAAAGTATTGGGCAAAGGCTGTGAATACTTATGTACATGTGACTTTTTTCGTTTTTAATTTTAATAAATTTGCAAAGATTTCAAGCAAACTTCTTTCACATTGTTATTATGGGGTATTGTTTGTAGAATTTTGAGGAAAATAATGAATTTAATAAATTTTGGAATGAAGCTGTAACATAACAAAATGTGGAAAAAGTGAAGTGCTGTGAATACTTTCCGGATTCATTGTATATGTATATATATATATATATATATATATATATATACTGTATATAATATACAGTTAATGTGCTCAGGGTATTGAAAAATCAGAAAATAATTCTCTTCTCTCCAGCCACATTTATACAGATCATTAGAACATGTTCTCATTAATCACATGTCTGCAGTTATAGTTAGCAGGTACTAATTGCAAACACCAACCATCAATTTGTTGTTATACAAAAAGAAGACAGTATGAGTTAGTCATAGCTTCATCTATAAAAAGAAAAATAACCATAATAGAACAGTGATAGTGCTGAATGTCATTGGTCTGGCATCATTGGACCCTATTAACATTGTCTTCCCTTTAAATATTTTCTTTTATTTTTATAAAAAAAAAAAAAAATGTTACAAAGCATCTAGGAATCCAGTACATCATTTTTTGTCAGGATGAATGTTTTATTGTGCTTAAGTAAAGTGATTTAACAACTGGGGCATAATCACTGATCATCTCAAGCAAAAAGTTAAACTTCCTCAGGCATTTTTCTTTGTGAATGTCATGTTCCTTGGATATTTCTGTTATTTAACACCTGGGGCTGTCTCTTTACTCCCTCTAGAATCTCTTTTCTGAGTATGACAATTTTTACAGGAACATTTTGACTTAGAATCTGTACTGTCACTTTATTTTTTAATAGATAATTTGTTTGACTGAATACAGACTTGTAACACGGTTCCTAACACTAAGTTCAAGGAGAATATTTAGCATGTCAGTTTAGATTTAAAGGTCAACTCCAGACTTTCCCCTAAGTGGCCTTACCCGCTCTGTTGGCTTTCTAGCAGTATTTTATTCTTTACATTTTTTTTTTTAATTCTTACCTTTTTCAGATGTCTTCAGTGTAGTGACATGGTGTACTGTGTTCCTTCCCAGGGCTGCTGTTAAAAATCATGGGGCCCCATACAGCCTACCTGACAGGGCCCCTAAAAATAGTTATTTTAGGTGAGTCCCATGTAAAATCCGAATGTTAGGCAAAAGTGGCTAACAGGTGAATTATCCAATGCTGTGAATAAATGTGAGGTAATATATAAGAGGTATATATAAGATTGTGTAATTGGGAGACTCTGACACACTTGTATATGTGTATATGTAAAGCAAAAAAATGATCGATGCATATAAAGTTACAAAAATATATGTAAAAAGGTAGACTATGTTACTCTTCAAGGACGCAGCAGCTGTATCCCAGAGAGCAAAGATAACGTGCCACAAATTTGTGGCAGTGTTGAATTGTAAGTCTTGTTAACTTGCTGCACTGCCTGCACATTTGTACTGGCAATTTGCACACTTGCAGAGCACTTGAAGCACAAGTTCTAGATGACACTTTTAAAATGTGTAGCAAATTTGTGTGGCAAGTAAAGGAAGGTGCAGCGCTAATCAATTATCAGAAAGTCCACATCCAAGGAGAGAGCAGCCATGGCAAAAAGTGTAGAAAGCAAAGCATATGTGAATAAGTCTTTCATTTTTTTTAAATTATTATTATTATAGAAGTATCTTTTTTTTATATTTTCATTTTTTACATTTTTTAACTGCACTGTTGAAGGGGATTAAGTGAGATATCAGGGGTCTAAATGCACCCCTGATGTCTCACATTTGGGACTGAGAACAAAGATTCATCAGTCCCTTTTTCTGCAACCTCAGCTGCAAAGATGAATGAATAGGAGGTGATCTGAGGCGTTGTGATTGTTCACAAACTGAAGCACAGTAAACACTGTGTATTATGCTTCAGTGGTGAATGAACACTGTGTTCATTCAGGAAAGGAAGGGGCTGGTAAATATGACACATTTACCGGCCCCTTCCTCTGCTCTCCACCCTGAAACAATCCCCTTGCCCGCCTGTAAAGGATAGGAGTTCAGCCAGCAGTGATGAAGGGGAAAGGGGCACACAAGCATCCAGGACAGCATAGAAACATAGAAACATATAATGTGTCGGCAGATAAGAACCATTTGGCCCATCTAGTCTGCCCAATATATCTGAATCCTATGAATAGTCCCTGGCCCTATCTTATATGAAGGATAGCCTTATGCCTATCCCATGCATGCTTAAACTCCTTCACTGTATTTGCAGCTACCACTTCTGCAGGAAGGTTATTACATGCATCCACTACTCTCTCAGTAAAGTAATACTTCCTCATATTACTTTTAAACCTTTGCCCCTCTAGTTTAAAACGGTGTCCTCTTGTGGTAGTTTTTCTTCTTTTAAATATGCTCTCCTCCTTTACCGAGTTGATTCCCTTTATGTATTTAAAAGTTTCTATCATATCCCCTCTGTCTCTTCTTTCTTCCAAGCTATACATGTTAAGGTCCTTTAACCTTTCCTGGTTAGTTTTTTCCTGCAATCCATGTACTAGTTTAGTAGCTCTTCTCTGAACTCTCTCTAGAGTATCTATATCCTTCTGGAGATATGGCCTCCAGTACTGCGCACAATACTCCAAGTGAGGTCTCACCAGTGTTCTGTACAGCGGCATAAGCACTTCTCTCTTTCTACTGCTTATACCTCTCCCTATACATCCAAGCATTCTGCTGGCATTTCGTGCTGCTCTATTACATTGTCTTCCCACCTTTAAGTCTTCTGAAATAATTACTCCTAAATCCCTTTCCTCAGATACTGAGGTCAGGACTGTGTCAAATATTCTATATTCTGCCCTTGGGTTTTTACGCCCCAGGTGCATTATCTTGCACTTATCCACATTAAATTTCAGTTGCCAGAGTTCTGACCATTCTTCTAGTTTTCCTAAATCCTTTTCCATTTGACTCCAGCAGGGGAGTCAAATGCAAATACTAAAACCAATACCCCTGCAGCACAGCCAGAGGGAGAAAGAGAAGTAGAAGGCAAAAGTGCTGAAGGCACAAGAGGATCAGTGTGTTCAATAAGGCAGTGCAGCCGGCTCTCCTGATCAGTAGGTGCCTGGGCCTCCTTTTTGAATTGATGGGGACTGGGTTCAATACAGGAGGGCCGGCTGTAATGTCTTATCAGTGGCCCTGCTTCTTCCTCTTCTGATCTTCTTCATTAGGGGTGGTTCTTGATGATGCACAGTAGTGATGAGCCTGGATTTAGTTACATTAGGGTACATTCGGTGAAATTTACCTAAGTTCAGATGCTGAATCTAAACCCCACTGAAATCAATGTGAGCCAAATATTAGAAATTAGTTATGTACATTTCATGGCTAATAGGCAAGGCATTTTCAAACAAAGGGTATTAGTAGCGGTGCAGTACCCTAGGGGAAATTCTGTTTGGTGGGTTGAGGAATGTGCTACAGCAGCTGGGAATGTGTTTAAACCTTACAAGTCAACTGTTTTCAGAAAATAAATAATATTGTGGGGGGGTTTAACTAATTTTTTGGCCTAAAATTATTTTAAAATGTCTGCGCAAAACAGAAAGCCGGCTCTGGCAGTGGAAGGGTTAAAAAGAAACAATAATGTGGGGGAAATTAATGATTAATTCCTTTAACTAATGTACTTTTTTACAGAAAAACTTAAATTTAAAAATTTACAAAGAAAAAAATATTGTTTAACCACTTGATCTCTGGAAGGTTTCATGGTCAAGACATTTTTTGCTATTCAGTACTGTACTACGTTAACTAGTTGCCAACTGACCTACACCAGTTTTACTGCTACAGGGCAGCCACCCTGTAGAGGATCAGTTATACAGTATTAACATGATCCTGCACTTCCAGGTAGTGAGTGCGGGGCACGACACAGGCGGCTTGCTTTCGCTGTGGGAGCTGATCAGCGGGTCTCATGGACTCGATGTGTGCCGGCACCCACTGATCATTGGTACACAGGCAGAATGGCAGAAATTTTTAGCAGAATAAATATTGGCCTACTTTTATGAATACGTTAGATTTTTTTCATTTTTTTTATATTGGATATGTTTTATAACAGAAAGTTTAAAAATATTGTTTTTTTTGCAAAATTGACATTGTTTTGGTTATAGCGCAAAAAATAAAAAACACAGAGGTAATCAAATACCACCAAAAGCTCTATTTGTGGGGAAAAAAGGACAAACATTTTATTTGAGTACAGTGTTGCACGACCACATCAGTTAAAATACTGCAATGCTGTATTGCAAAAAATTACCTGATCAGGAAGAGGGGTATGCAACACTGTATGCAAATTAAATTTATATATTTCATTCTACACAAAAAGAGCTTTCTTTTGCAGTATTTGATGCCACTGTTTTTTTTTTATATTATAAAAATGAAAAAAAGACCAAATATTTTGAAAAAAACGATTTTCTCTACTGTAAAATATATCCAATAAAAAATCACATTTATTCATAAATTTAGACCAAAATATATTCCATTACATGTCTTTGGTTAAAAAAAAAAAAAAATTTATAGCTAGAGTTGATCGAACACCTGGATGTCCGGGTTCAGCGGGTCCGGGCGACCTTGAAAAAAAAGTCCGGGTTCGTGACCCGGACTTAACCCGAACTTTATCCCGATCCCGAACCCCATTGAAGTCAATGGTGACCCAAACTTTTGAGCACTAAAATGGATCTAAAACAAACATGGAAAGGGCTAGAGGGCTGCAAATGACAGCAAAATCATCTTAAGAGCATGGCAAGTGCTCTGCAAACAAATGTGGATAGGGAAATAACTTAAAATAACATAAAAAACATAAAAATAAAAAATAATAATCTTGAATGATGTAGGAGGAGGACAAGGCCCATATGGAGTAAGAAGTTGAGGTGGCGGTGGATATGGCGGTGTAGGTGGAAGCGGCGGCGGCGGTGGAGGACGAGGTAGCCAGCACTGGTTTTGGTTTTTAATTTAATTTTTTTTTAAATTAGGGTACACCCCAAAAGAGTAAGAAAGATCAAATACAACAATGGCTGGGTAAGGCCAAGGTAAGGTGTCTATTCTGCACAAGGTACGGACAAGTCCTTTTGGATCCATGCCTGGTTCATTTTAATGAATGTGAGCTTGTCCACATTGGCTCTGGACAGGCGGCTGCACTTGTCTTTGATAACGCCCCTAGCCGTCCTAAATACACGTTCAGATAATACACTGGCTGCAGGCAGGCCAGCACCTCCAAGGCGTAAAGGGCAAGCTCAGGCCATGTGCCCAACTTGGAGACCCAGAATTTGAAGGGGGCAGACTCGTCATTCAGTACGCCTAGGCATGTGCACACATACTGCTCCACCATGTTAGTGAAATGCTGCCTCCTTGTAAGACGTTCCATATCAGCTGGTGGTGCTGCTGCTTGGTGTGGCATTCTAACAAAGCTTTTCCACATTTCGACCATGCTAACTCTGCCTTCTGAGGTGCTGGCGGTGCCCTGGCTGCGTTGGTGTCCTCTTCCTCCTCCTCTGCCTTGGCCTTGTGCTTCCACTGTGTCCCCGCTGTCAGGTGGGAATGCCACCAGCAGCGCGTCTACCAGCGTGCGCTTGTACTTGCGCATCTTCCGATCACGCTCCAGTGAAGGAATTAAGGATGGTACGTTTTCCTTGTAACGGGGATCCAGCAGGGTGGCCACCCAGTAATCAGCACAAGTTACAATGTGGGAAACTCGGCGGTCATTGCGGAGACACTGCAGCATGTAATCGCTCATGTGTGCCAGGCTGCCCAGAGGCTGTCCTCTGTGGGAGGTGTATCCTCTGTGTCCTCTGTATCCCCCCAGCCACGCACCAGTGATGGTCATGAGCTGGCCTGGGTGCCACCCTGCTGTTGAACATGGTTCCATATCCTCCTCCATCTCCTCCTCCTCATCCTCCAGAACTGTGTCCCTGCTGGACAATTGTGTCCCTGGTGTTTGTGGGTGCAGGAACCCACCCTCGGAGCCACTTGCGAATGACTGCCCTGAAAGCCTTGGGAATGATACCTCTTCCTCCTCCTCCTCATCATGTGCCACATCCTCTTCCATCATCGCCCGAAGTGTTTTTTTTAAGAAGGCATAGAAGTGGGATAGTTAAGCTGAGAACGGCGTCATCGGCACTGACCATGTTGGTGGAGTACTCGAAACAGCGCAACAAGGCACAGAGGTCGCAGCTGAAACTCCACTATGGCCTGCTGCTGCTCGCACAGTCTTGCCAGCATGTGCAAGGTGGAGTTCCACCTTGTGGGCACGTCACATATGAGGTGGTGAGCGGGAAGGCCGAAGTTACGCTGCAGCGCTGACAGATGAGCAGCAGCAGGGTGAGAACGCCGAAAGTGCGCACAGACGGCCCGCACTTTCTGCAGCAGCTCTGACATATCGGGGTAATTTCTAAGGAACCTCTGCACCACCAAGTTCAGCACATGCGCCAGGCAAGGGATGTGTGTCAAACCGGCTAGGCCCAGAGCTGCTACGAGATTTCACCCGTTATCGCACCCCACCAGGCCAGGCTTGAGGCTCACTGGCAGCAACCACTCATCGGTCTGCTGTTGAATGCCCCTCCACAACTCCTGCGCGGTGTGTGGTTTTCCCCCAAACAGGCAAGTTTTAAAACTGCCTGCTGTCGTTTACCCCTGGCTGTGCTGAAGTTGGTGGTGAAGGTGTTACGCTGACCGGAAGAGAAGGCGGTAGAGGATGAGGAAGTGGAATAGGAGGAGTTAGGAACAGGAGGCAAACTGAATCGCCCTGCAATCCTCGGTGGTGGAAGGACATGCACCAAACTGCTATCCGCCTCAAGCCCAGCCGCCACTGCATTTACCCAGTGTGCTGTTAGGGAGATATAACATCCCTGATCATGCTTACTGGTCCACGTATCCGTAGTTAGGTGGACCTTGCCACAGATGGCGTTGCGCAGTGCACACCTGATTTTGTCACCCACTTGCTTGTGCAGGGAAGGGATGGCTTGCCTGGAAAAGTAGTGGCGGCTGGGCATGACGTACTGCAGGACAGCCACCGCCATGAGGCTTTTAAAACTCTGCGTCTCCACCAGCTGGAATGACAGCATTTCAAAGACCAGGATTTTTTAAATGCTGGCATTAAGGGCCAGGGATCGGAGGTGGGTAGGGGGGTACTTCCTCTTCCGCTCCAGTGTTTGGGAGATAGAAAGCTGAAAGCTTTCCACGGGACATTGTGAAGATGGTTGTTGGTGACCCAGGTGATGGTGTTGCTGGCGGATCCTGTTTGCGGGGTGGCAGGTGCCACTGTCACTACAGAGGTGGATGAAGATGCCGAGACTGCAGCAGCAGAAGAGGAAGCAGGAGGAGCCAGAGACCTTTCTTGGTTTTTGAGGTGTGCAATCCACTGCAGCTCGTGCTTTGCACTTAGATGCCTGGTCATGCAGGATGTGCTCAGGTTGAGAAGGTTTATGCCTCGCTTCAGGCTCTGTCCTGTCATCATCACATTGCGTGAAGAACTGCCATGCTAGGGAACTCCTTTGAGCTGGCTTTGGTGTGCTCGGTCCATTGCTGCGTTGGGCAGTAGCAGGCGTAGTGTCTACTGCATGGCCGCTCCGCTTTTGCACCCTGCACCCTGCTCCCTCTTCTGTTGTGCTGGTGGCTCTGTGCGAACACCGCCTCTTCCTCCAAACTACTCAGGTCACCTGCATGACGTTCATTCCATGTGGGGGTCGAGGACCTCATCGTCCTCCACATCGTCTTCCACCCAGTCTTCACCCCTGCCCTTCTTGTCGGTCTCCACAATTCGGAATACCGCAGCAGTTGGCACCTGTGTTTCATCATCATCCGAGACATGCTGCGATGGTCCTCCCATGTACTCATCTTGAGACATAAGTGGTTGGGCATCAGTGCACTCAATCTCTTCCACTTCTGGGGCACGGCTAGGTTGATGGCCCTGGGAAACCATGCTAACAGAGTCATCAAAAAGAAGAAGAGACTGCTGCATGACTTGAGGCTCAGACTGCTTGGCTGATTTGCAAGGGGGTGAGGTGAAAGATTGATGGACATCGGCTGCAGGTGCTAACTCGGACCTTTCAGCAGAACACTGGGTGGGAGACAATGTGAAGGAACTGGAGGCACTGTCTACTATCGCCTGTACTTTTTCTGGCCTCAACATTTGTAGAGGCGCATTAGGCCCTGCCAAATATTGCTGCAGGTTCTGTTGCCTACTCGCAGCTGAGAAATGTGTTTCACCTGTGCGTGTAGCTGGCACAGATCGACCACGTCTTCTCCTTGCAAAAGGAGCTCCACCAGCAACACCACGACCCAGGCCACGTCCCTTATTTGACCTTCTCCTCATATTTATCGAATTTTGGATCTTCCCCTAAATGGGTTTTTATTGATAAGCTGAATACAACAGCAGTATCCAAAGGGTGTATCTCACTGTAACATATGCAGACTAGGCCGCAATTAATTTTTTTCCCCCTAAATGGGTTTTTATTGCAAAGCGAAACACAACAACAGTATGCACAGGGTGTATCTCACTGTAACATATGCAGACTAGGCCGCAATTAAATTTTTATCACCCTAAATGGGTTTTTATTGCAAAGCGGAATACAACAGCAGTATCCAAAGGATGTATCTCACTGTAACATATGCAGACTAGGCCGCAATTAAATTTTTTTCCCCTAAATGGGTTTTTATTTATAAGCGGAATACAACAGCAGTATCCAAAGGGTGTATCTCACTGTACCATATTCAGACTAGGCTGCAATTTATTTTTTTACCCCTAAATGGGTTTTTATTGCAAAGCGGAATACAACAACAGTATGCACAGGGTGTATCTCACTGTAACATATGCAGACTAGGCTGCAATTACATTTTTATCCCCTTAAATGGGTTTTTATTGCAAAGCGGAATACAACAGCAGTATCCAAAGGGTGTATCTCACTGTAACATATGCAGACTAGGCCGCAATTAAATTTTTTCCCCTAAATGGGTTTTTATTGATAAGCGGAATACAACAGCAGTATCCAAAAGGGTGTATCTCACTGTACCATATGCAGAGTAGGCTGCAATTTTTTTTCCCCCTAAATGGGTTTTTATTGCAAAGCGGAATACAACAACAGTATGCACAGGGTGTATCTCACTGTAACATATGCAGACTAGGCCACAATTAAATTTTTATCCCCCTAAATGGGTTTTTATTGCAAAGCGGAATACAGCAACAGTATGCACAGGGTGTATCCCACTGTAACATATGCAGACTAGGCCGCAATTAAATTTTTATCCCCTAAATGGGTTTTTATTGCAAAGCGGAATACAAAAACAGTATGCACAGGGTGTATCACACTGTAACATATGCAGACTAGGCTGCAATTAATTTTTTTTTCCCCTTAAATGGGTTTTTATTTATAAGCGGAATACAACAGCAGTATCCAAAGGGTGTATCTCACTGTAACATATGCAGACTAGGCTGCAATTACATTTTTATCCCCCTAAATGGGTTTTTATTGCAAAGCGGAATACAACAGCAGTATCCAAAGGGTGTATCTCACTGTAACATATGCAGACTAGGCCGCAATTAAATTTTTTCCCCTAAATGGGTTTTTATTGATAAGCGGAATACAACAACAGTATCCAAAAGGGTGTATCTCACTGTACCATATGCAGAGTAGGCTGCAATTTTTTTTTCCCCTAAATGGGTTTTTATTGCAAAGCGGAATACAACAACAGTATGCACAGGGTGTATCTCACTGTAACATATGCAGACTAGGCCACAATTAAATTTATATCCCCCTAAATGGGTTTTTATTGCAAAGCGGAATACAGCAACAGTATGCACAGGGTGTATCCCACTGTAACATATGCAGACTAGGCTGCAATTACATTTTTATCCCCTTAAATGGGTTTTTATTGCAAAGCGGAATACAACAGCAGTATCAAAAGGGTGTATCTCACTGTAACATATGCAGACTAGGCCGCAATTAAATTTTTTCCCCTAAATGGGTTTTTATTGATAAGCGGAATACAACAGCAGTATCCAAAAGGGTGTATCTCACTGTACCATATGCAGAGTAGGCTGCAATTTTTTTCCCCCCTAAATGGGTTTTTATTGCAAAGCGGAATACAACAACAGTATGCACAGGGTGTATCTCACTGTAACATATGCAGACTAGGCCACAATTAAATTTTTATCCCCCTAAATGGGTTTTTATTGCAAAGCGGAATACAGCAACAGTATGCACAGGGTGTATCCCACTGTAACATATGCAGACTAGGCCGCAATTAAATTTTTATCCCCTAAATGGGTTTTTATTGCAAAGCGGAATACAAAAACAGTATGCACAGGGTGTATCACACTGTAACATATGCAGACTAGGCTGCAATTAATTTTTTTTTCCCCTTAAATGGGTTTTTATTTATAAGCGGAATACAACAGCAGTATCCAAAGGGTGTATCTCACTGTAACATATGCAGACTAGGCTGCAATTACATTTTTATCCCCCTAAATGGGTTTTTATTGCAAAGCGGAATACAACAGCAGTATCCAAAGGGTGTATCTCACTGTAACATATGCAGACTAGGCCGCAATTAAATTTTTTCCCCTAAATGGGTTTTTATTGATAAGCGGAATACAACAACAGTATCCAAAAGGGTGTATCTCACTGTACCATATGCAGAGTAGGCTGCAATTTTTTTTCCCCCTAAATGGGTTTTTATTGCAAAGCGGAATACAACAACAGTATGCACAGGGTGTATCTCACTGTAACATATGCAGACTAGGCCACAATTAAATTTATATCCCCCTAAATGGGTTTTTATTGCAAAGCGGAATACAACAGCAGTATCCAAAGGGTGTATCTCACTGTAACATATGCAGACTAGGCCGCAATTAAATTTTTTCCCCTAAATGGGTTTTTATTGATAAGCGGAATACAACAACAGTATCCAAAAGGGTGTATCTCACTGTACCATATGCAGAGTAGGCTGCAATTTTTTTTCCCCCTAAATGGGTTTTTATTGCAAAGCGGAATACAACAACAGTATGCACAGGGTGTATCTCACTGTAACATATGCAGACTAGGCCACAATTAAATTTATATCCCCCTAAATGGGTTTTTATTGCAAAGCGGAATACAGCAACAGTATGCACAGGGTGTATCCCACTGTAACATATGCAGACTAGGCCGCAATTAAATTTTTATCCCCTAAATGGGTTTTTATTGCAAAGCGGAATACAAAAACAGTATGCACAGGGTGTATCACACTGTAACATATGCAGACTAGGCCACAATTAATTTTTTTTTCCCCTTAAATGGGTTTTTATTTATAAGCGGAATACAACAGCAGTATCCAAAGGGTGTATCTCACTGTAACGTATGAATGAAAAACTGAAAAATAATTGTCCCCTTAATTGGTGCTTGTTGAATAGCAGATTTGAACTGCATTGTCTAAACCAGGGGTCCTCAAACTACGGCCCGCCAGGGTCCTGAACCCAGCCCACCGGCCGGGATTTATCATTCACATTGTTTTTTTTTCCTGAATCACCTAATTAGAGCCAGAGGCTCTAATAGGCTTCAGAAAAGGGTGGACCCGGGGCGCAGAGCACTGCGCCCTAGCCCACCCATTTGTGTGACATTAGCGAATGAAAATTCGCTATTGTCACATGGATCCTCCTCCTGGCCAATCAGATAGCAGGTCCGAGACCCACTTCCTGATTGGCCGAAAGGTGAATCCATGCCATTGGCCGAGGAGGAGGTGGGAGGACTCGAGGAGATGCCGCCGCCGCTGCAGGTAAGTGCACTGACTGGTCTCTGAATTGAACGGGGCACGGCACGCTGATCTCTCTGCATTGGAAGGGGGCACGCTGGTCTCTCTGCATTGAAAGGGGGCATGCTGGTCTCTCTGCATTGAATGGGGGCACGCTGGTCTCTCTGCATTGAATGGGGTCACGCTGGTCACTCTGCATTGAAAGGGGGCACGCAGGTCTCTCTGCATTGAAAGGGGGCATGCTGGTCATTCTGCATTGAAAGGGGGCACGCTTGTCTCTCTGCATTGAAAGGGGACACGCTGGTCTCTCTGCATTGAAAGGGGTTACGCTGGTCTCTCTGCATTGAAAGGGGGCACTCTGGTCTCTCTGCATTTAATGGGGGCACGCTGGTCTCTCTGAATTGAAAGGGGGCACGGCATGCTGGTCACTCTGCATTGAAAGGGGGCACGCTGGTCTCTCTGCATTGAAAAGGGGCACGCTGGTCTCTCTGTATTGAATAGGGGCACGATGGTCTCTCTGCATTGAAAGGGGGCACGCTGGTCTCTCTGCATTGAAAGGGGGTACGTTGGTCTCTCTGTATTGAAGGGGGCACACTGGTCACTCTGCATTGAAAGGGGGCACGCTGGTCTCTCTGCACTGAAAGGAGGCACGGCATGCTGGTCACTGTGCATTGAAAGGGGGCACGCTGGTCTCTCTGCATTGAAGGGGCACAATGGTCTCTCTGCATTGAAAGGGGGCACGATGGTCTCTTTGCATTGAAAGGGGGCACGATGGTCTCTCTGCATTGAAGGGGGCATGATGGTCTCTCTGCATTGAAGGGGGGCACGCTGGTCTCTCTGCATTGAAGGGGGGCACGCTGGTCTCTCTGCATTGAAGGGGGCTCGATGGTCACTCTTAGCTTGTATTACATGGCCGCTACACACCGCACGCCGCCCACCTAACAGACTGATAAAAGTTTTTTTTTTCTCCCTCCTCCTCCTCACTGGGCTCAGGTCAGGGTAAAAAGATTGTGCACTGCACCCCCACACAATACAATCAATGTAGTTCGCTGTCTGAGTAAAGAAGATTCTTCCTATTCTTTACCTGAAAGCAATCTCCAGCCTGCCCCTACAATAATCTCCTATCTCTCGCTCAGGGCAAAAAGATTGTGCACTGCACTCCCACACAATAAAATCAATGTAGATCGCTGTCTGATTAAAGAAGATTCTTCCTATTCTTTCTCTGAACACAATCTGCAGCCCGCCCCTACAATAATCTATCTCTCCCTCAGCAGCAGCATCAGGAACCTCTACCTAGTATAGTTATAGCAGAGTGACGTGCGGCGCTATTTGTGACTCCAGCTTATATAGAGTCTGGGTCACATGCTGCACTGGCCATTAGTAGGCATGGCTGTGATGGCTTCTAATGGCACACTAGTTAAACGCTTGCTGATTGGCTGCCTTGCACCTTTTGAAACCGCGCCATTAAAACCACACCAAAACACCAAATAACATTACCGAACAACGGACAGTATCCCGACCATACAGTGAAATATTTGGGTCCGTGTCCGGGTACCGAATACCCAAAAGTCCGGTACGATCCCGAACAATACAGTCCGGGTTCGCTCAACCCTAGTTATAGCCTCTACAAACCATGGTATATATGCTGGAATTTACACAGCTATAGACAATATATTGTAAGGGTGATGACCATCAGCAACTTATGGTGGGCAAACAGACATTATCTGGGAGGGTCATTAACTGACACTGACGTTGCTAGTGAAGCTAAGACCGTGATCCATGATTATATTGTACACTGACACTGTGCTAATGACACTGGCTGGGAAGGGGTTAACATCTAGAGGCAATCAAGAGGTTAACTGTGTGCCTAACAATGTGTAAGCTGGCTGTCTTTTCAGGGAGAACAGACAGCCAGGTTGCTGTTCCCTGTAGTCAGAGTTCTGTGGGTTTGTAAACCCACAGAACTCTGTGTGTGATTGGACACAGCCAATCAGCCAAATTTAGCCAAAATCATTGGCTGAATTCAGCTGCCAAACGTGTGATGTGTTCAATCAAACCCGGAAGAAGGCCGTCACACACATGTACATGATTGTACCTGTACATGTCGCCCACTTGCATTACATATATTGTGAGTGATTGGCAGGTAGTTAATTGCCCTCTTTGTTCTGTTTGTAAATAAATGGATGGGGACTCACTTCAGCTACACCATACACTTACTTTCTAATTCATGTATAAGAGGACTGGCAGCTGGGCCCCCCTTATTTTTAAAAGGTCTTCTAGATTCCTATAAGAACCCCAGCCACAGACCCTCACAATTACTGGGCTAGAGCTGTGGGGAAAAGGCCCTTGTTCTCATCAACAATGAGACATGTTGATTTTCCAAGGGCATCCCTCTTGAAAGGTAACCTTCCTATGTTGAGGGCACATGGCCTTATTTGGTTCAGGAAGGGTGGTGCGTGTTCATCATCCCATTTACTGGCCAGCCAGGCTGCATGCTCAGATAAGGGTCTAACACAGTGGGGACAGTTCCTTTATCACATTTACTTAAGACCATTGAATAACAGAGTTAGGGGAAGGTGTTAAGATGGACTGAGAATCTATGTAGGTATATTGGGTATATGCCAAATGCATAAAAACTGACCTGGAGTTGGAAAATGTCGGGGGGATTTCTGCCTTGAGAAGGTGTTGTGATGGAGCAAAAAGAATGCCAGAAATTCTGGCAGCACAAAGTCTGTAAAACTCCAAAAAGATTGCAGAGAGAGGCAATGCCAGAAAGAGTGTAAGATATCTACAGGTGTGGCTCCACATCTCCAGCATGATTCGGAAGTTGTGAACAATGGGTGTATGATCTCTGGTGTTCTTTACCAGCATTTTAAAAGTTAAAACTAGATTCCTGAAATGTCATACATGTCAAAGTTTTATGTGCATAACACATTAATCTATCTCATTGTTCCGGTGTCAGTTGAAAGTGCAAGTCAGCTTCCCACCCCACTATGTAGTGTACAAGGGAATAAAGTCTTTGGGTGGTGAAATCAAGAAACTTCAAACTAGGAAGACTGTATGTCTAAAAGAAACTTGTTGTTTGCATTCATTTTCAAACAACCATCCACAAATGGCAAGTATCTAATTTAATGTGATGGCAAACCTACATTTGCTAGGCAGGTGTTTAAAGAGCCATACACACAGGCCAAATATCAGGTGGCATCAGCTGATTCCTTAGAAACCGTCTGACATCTGCCTGTGTGTACGAGAGGAGGTTCAACAGAAGCCAACCAATGGCTGAGAGCACTGACCAGTGTGTTCTGGTAGGGGCCACCCCCCTGTAAGAACACAATAGCTCAGTGGGGGAGATCACTGTAATTACAATGCATAGTTGGTACATCGGCTCCTCCTGAGCTCTACAGTTTTTTTTTTGTTCAGCCCACTGGGTTGAATGAAAAAAATAATAGTGTGTACCAGGCTTAAGATTGGCTATTGTCTGGAAGAGATAAAACCCCATGCTTCATGGACTTAGCATGGATTAATTCCCAAAAAGCAGGGTCATCCAGGCCCACAAGGAAAGACCGTTCCCTCTAATCTGGAAAAGAGGTGGGGTTTTAGAGAGATGTCTTGTCTTGGGAAGAATTTACTATATGGCCAACATTATGTCAATGGTGAGGTGGGCCTTTTTTGAGGTGGGGACATTGTGGCTTTACTTGGAAGGGAAAAGAAATTCAGAGTCTTGATTTATTTTAACCCTCTTCCACATTGCATGGCTGTGAAGATTGATGTACTACTTCCTGATCCAGTTTTACCAACTCATAGTTTATCTTTACTCACCTCAATACCAAAACTGATGATTAGACAGAGGATATAATAGAAATTCATTGTCCATTGAGCAGGCTGGAGTTGAAGAGGTGACATAGGAAGTTACATTACTGAAACAGGAAATAAGTGGATACACAATGTCGCTGATTTGTGTTAATTACAGGATTGACTGCACAGGGGCTTAGTCATTTGCACTTCTACCTTGGAGCATTAGGGTCCTTGGTTCAAATCTCTGCTATGTTACAATCTGCATTTTGCATATTCTTCCTGTGCTTGCGTGGGTCTACTCTGGTTTCCTTCTGCTTTCCAAAGACATGCTGGTAGGTTAATTGGTTCCTGTCTAAATTGGACCATGCATGTGAGATAGGAACCTTAGATTGTAAGATACTTGAGGGCAACAACTGCTGTGAACGAATAGCTGGTAAAGCACTCTGTTAATTGCCAGCACAATATAAATGCCTATAATAAAAAGGATTACAAATCTATTGGTATGCAGTACACACCACTATATTTAAATTGTAGCAATTAGCCTGAGTTTCTGCTTAATGGATGGGCTGTCCTGAAGATGGCAAGGGAAACCTAGTATGGGTTACTAAAAATAAAATAATGCAGATATGTCCAATGAGTTCAATATATCTGCATCAAGTGAATTGGCACAACCTAGGTCAAATTTCATTATGCAAGAATAATTTTGCTTATTTTAGTCTTATGCTTCTAATAGCATTATAATTAGTAGTTTTAGCATTATCATTTACAATGGTAAAACATATTCAAAATGTTACTTACTAACCAAAATATAGCAATGATTTATTGTTATGCAACATTTAGATATGACCCTTGTTTCACAAAATGCACATTCCTGTTTATTTTATTTTATTGCCATCTCAATTGAGTATGGCAGTTGACTCCTTTAACCTTTGGGTTTTTAAATGTTTGAATATACTGACTTGCTACAGCTCATGACAGCCAAGTGAAGCAAGCCTTAAACAGACCACAATATTTTCATGTTATTACAGAGGTCCAAAGCTGGTACATAAAGGACAGCTTTGAATTTAGTTAAAATAACTGTTTTAACAAAGCAGTTTTCCTACATTACAGACTTCATGTTATATTTAAATTTGAAAAGCTATTAGACCGACTAACGTGACCCTGTCCAAACACTAGAAAATGTGTCTGTAAGAAGAAAGCATATATTAACCTTTCCTTTCACCTGCATTGCTGCACACTCCTAAAATCCAAAAAAGTCCTCCACTGAAAAAATTTGTGTGGACTTACACTTCAAGGAGAGTTCATAACCTGGTCCCCGCAAAACTCACTGGTTCCTCACACTGACATCCATGTTACTACTGTGTCCTGTAACTTCGTGAATGTCATTGGGAGGAACCACTAGGCATAGCCTGGGGCCAGATCAATGCTCCCAAGTGCTGGACTCCACAGTAGACTTCAGCTCAGGATATTACAGAATAGCTCAGGCAGCAGGAGAGGTACGTTCATGTTTTCTTCTTTACAGGTACACCATTTATAGGCATTTACTTTCAAGGCAGGATCACTTTAAATTGAATATATAAAATTTTCAAACAAATTTACGAAATCATATTATGGTGATGAACATGTAAATAATCTTATCAGTGTGTGAAACTTTGTTTGAATATATCCTGTAATTATTCAAGTATGGTGGACAGCAATATTTTGTTCATTTTAAAGGCTATGCTTTCTGCTTTACAATGTTACACACCCAATGTGTTTCACTGCTTCTTTGTATTTTTATATGTCTTTTATCTACAATGTTTGCAAAACCCACTCGTTTTATTGAAAAAAATATAACCTCAATGATACAGAATGTAAATGTCTACGTTAAGTTACATATTCAATGCCCTTTATTGAATAATCTGCAATTTGTTTAACTGTACTGTTCATATTTTTTATTTTTTTTAATGGATAAAGAATCTAATATATATACTCTTGCAGAGTTACTGAAGTTACTGAAAAATCCACTTTAAAGAGGCCATTAACTCAGCAAAGCAGTTAGCAAGTTGCTCCACCAGCATGAATACTCCCAAGAGTATTAATGGAGTACAAAGCGAAGAAAAGCCAGTAACGTCTCAGATACACTGAACTGCAAATAATTCTTTTGTTCAGATTTTGAATTCCAAAAAACAATTTAACTGCATGTATGTATGTTCCGCTGTCTATTCCTAGCTGATGTTGACCCCTTTTGTGTACTGTACAAGAGGTGACACTTTACTATTTCACACCCCCCAAACCTGCATAATTTCCACCTTCTTTGTAAATCCAGCGTTCTTTTAATTACATTTATAGTTGATGTAAACCCTAGCAAATTAGCATTTTACTTTATAAAATACTTCATAAAATATTTTTTTACTTTTTTAATATTTTTATTATCTCTCAGTGCTGCTGATTGCCTGCAGCTTCTGTACAACCACTTCCTGTTAACATGCATGCCAGCAAAGGTTGCATAGAATTTATCAGGGTGGGTTTCCTTAAGCCCCGTATACACGTACCGATTGTCGGCCGTAAATATTCGGCCGACGACCGATCGGCCGATTGTAGGCTTGTTAGTATGATGCTTCCGACAGCCGACAGCGCATTTTCGACCGAACAGAATCTGTCGTGCAGCCATTAAAATTTTTGTTGGCCAACACCAGAACGGCCGATTGTTCGCCAGTCAGTACAGATTTCGGCCGACAGACAGCAGATTAGCAAGACTGGGCATGCTCAGAAAAGAAAAAAGACAAGGAAAGTTAACCATCACATGACATCACTTATGCAGTTGGCTGTTGTTGGCCGACAAAATTCGTGTGCAGTCTTTTGCAGTTTTCAACAGACACGACAGCCCTGGACAAAAGACGTCCGATCGTTCGGCCGACGATCAGTACGTGTGTACAGGGCTTTATAGTGTTAGAAGTCTGTCAGTATGCTCGAATAGTGCATGTTAAAATTCTTGTAGCCTGTCAGAAGCTCCTGTGACAGGATGATAATGCAGAAGCAGAATTGAGAGAGATAGGAAGTGTATGAACAAGGACCCTCAAGGCAGGATCACTAAGTATTTTTGCAAATATTGAAAATTATTTTAAAGTTAAATTGACATATTAAAGTTTATATGAGATTTTAGTGATTAGGATTACATTTATTATAAAGTATATTTGTAGAGTTGTTTTTTCACAAAGCAATGACAGTTTTAAAGCTCCTAAAAATTACAGCATTGTGCACGAACTTCGACTGCTAAGAACTGGAAACTAACCTTCATAAAGTGAGAAAACGCATGTGTGGTCTACTCCTAGACCAATCAATCCCAAAAGAGTTCAAAGGAAAACTGTTTTATTTGTGCAGTATAAAGAATTTTTAGAAGAAATATTGTTTCCTGAAAATAATATTGTGGTGTGCTGCATTTAATACAAAAGCACATTGATATATTGTCACAGATGAGATTCCCTTCACATAGCAGTATGTCCACAAGTCATAAAATTAGCTTTTTAAAGCCCGGCCATCTGCTTGGCCAGCATTAATGTTCGCTATTGGACGACTCTTCTCTCCATTTCTATTCACAATGTTACTCACTCTGAAAACGTGCTTCGCATTCATCTTCCTATACTCTATTCATTTCTGCTGCCAGTCAGTGAGTGTAAATGAGGCGTGACACCTCAGAGGGACATACCCTGCATAAACAATTTTTAAAGATTAAAAATAAACATGATGGTCCTTACTAAAATGCAGAGATCTAATTGTACTATCGTGTGTGTAATTAACTTTTCCATTGACAAAGGTAACCCTAATTAAACAAGCAGCAAGAATGTATTCTGCATGGGTGATATGATAAATGAAATGACATTGCAGTCTCAACAAATCAAACTGTCGGAAGTACTCTACTGAACCGATCATGATATGTAATATTGAGCCTTTCAGAAAGTGGTGACCCGCCATATGTTGTCAATTTCCTCATTGCTTGGCTTTATCTAGCACGCCCCACAACAATGCCTCTACCAGCTGCTGGTGAACCACTGGGCTAACCTTGCCAAAAGGTATTAATTTACAAATCCAGCAACCTCTATGTATCTCTCTTACTTCTCAAGTGCCATGTGTAATCATGACAGCTCTGTCATTGTATTCAGTGAAAGAAGATTAATACAAAATAATAAAACGATACTTAAAAGATTGCTGCAAATAGGGGAATGTACTTACTGAAGGCAAATTAAATTAATGTCCTATGAAATAAGTCATTATAAACCCTGAATCATCTTGATTTGTCTATACAAGAACATATGCTTTAGTAATGAGTGTTAAGGATACAGTGCAGCATGGCTACAGACTGTCAATTTCATGTTTCCTGATTTACTATAGAAAAATGGTCCATATAAACTTCTAATTGATGGTTTAAAGGGAAAATAGACACACAAGGTTAGGCTTTATTCCCTATGAAATGGGACCAAATTCTCCTATAACCAGTCCATTTGAGGTACTTACTTTAGATTTCCAATTTTCTGGATTATTAGTAACAGTATTGATATTGGGGAAGAGCTATTTAATTTTAGTTTTTAAAGTCTATAAATAAGAACTATAAAAAAAAAGTATTCTAGTTTCCAAAGACTGTGATTGAAAGGTAGTTTAGCTATGTAAGCAAGTTGCATTACTAACTGTTTATTTTATGATAAATGTACTTATTCCATGATCCATATATAATTATTATGTTTTTTTTATTAATTTTTTTTTAGAGATGTTTGCTAATAAGTTTTGCCCTAGGCTGTGAGATATAGTGGGCAAAACTACCTAATAGTTTGTTTCTATGTTCCAATGCTGTTAATATAGTATGTGTAAGTTCTCTCCAACATAGGAGTTGTTGAAGGGCAGCTATAGCTTTACTTGGCTATAGTTGACATATTACGGTAATGGTCATCGCAAAATTTGGTCAATGACATTACTATGTATTCCCTGCCTTTTTGTGACAGTTTGGGGAACTATCATTCATGGTGAGTGAACAAGGACATTGAGCACGATGGAAGGTTTTTTTCTGTCGGAGGGTCAGCAGGCATTTTTCATTGTGATTGATGATGATCTGCATCTCGTTGTTAATGTGACTGAAGATTAATTTATATTGTGGGGCATTTTTTAATAAAAAATGTGTGGTGTCTAGCTCTGGGATGCCATCATATGATGACCCCCCCCGTGATCATGCCTGCCCCACGCCTGCTGTGGGGCGTGGGCGGCGCACTCTGTGATCAGCAGTGTCCTCTGGACACTGCTGATCACAGATAGAGGTAAAGAGCCAATTAGTGGCTCTTTACCATGTGATCATCTGTGTACAATCACAGCTTATCATGGATGTAAACAGAAGCTGGTTATCGGCATTCCTTTCCTCATGCGGGTAGCATGAAGAGAGAAGAAGAGAATCGATAACCGGCTTGTGTAAAAGGGACATGTACACTGATAATCAGGGCACTGACTATGAGTGCAGTCCCAACAGAGCCCACCAGTGCTGACAATAAGTGAACATCAGTGCTGCCAATCAGTGCCTCCTCATCAGTGTCACCATACCAGTGCCCATCTGTGCCATCAGTGCCCATCAGTGTCACCTATCAGTGCCAATCAGTGCAGCCTCATCAGTGCCCACCAGTGCCTCCTTATCAGTGCCAACCAGTGCTGCCTCATCAGTGCTGATCAGTGCAGCTTATCAGTGCCCATCAATGCCTATCAGGGCCACCTCATCAGTGCCCATCAGTGCTGCCTATCAGTGCAGCCTCATCAGCGCACATCAATGAAGGAGAAAAAATTACCTGTTTGCAAAATTTTATAACAAACTATGAACTTTTTTTTTTTAAAGTTCTCAATCTTTATTTGTTTAATAGAAAAAAATAAAAAAACCCAGTGGTGATTTAATACCACCAAAATAAAACTCTATTTGTGTGAAAAAAATATAAAAATGTTGTTTGGTTACAGAGTTGCATTACTGCACAATTGTCATTCAAAGTGTAACAGCACTGAAAATTGACCTGGGCAAGAGGGGGTAGAAGTGCACAATAGGCAAGCGGTTAATCACTATTTTTTTTTGGGGTGAATCAGTAGGAGCGCTATGTATCCCTTACTCATCCTATTAAGGAGGGTGGAATCTGGTTGGGCACCCTTATTTTTAATGGGAGCTTCCAGATTCTGTTAGGCCCCTTAACCACACCCTCTCACAACTACTCAGCAGCATTGCAAGGAAGAAGTCCTTGGCCTCATTAACATAGGACCCCCATGCTGAGGGCATGGGGCCTGGTATAGTTCACATAGCAAAATCTCCAACCCCCCCATTTCTGGCCTGCCAGGCTGCTTGCTCAGATAAGGTCTGGGTATAGATTTTGTGGGGTACTGTAGCAGAGTGTCTCAGAGGAAGCTTGAAAAAGTAATGTTTGGAGTTTACACATCTCCCAGGCTCCTCTCATACACATTTAGAGATTTCTGATCCCCAGTCCAGTTCGGGTTTTTCTCCTCAGCCCTCGAGCAGTTTGCACTCACCTAAAACCTGCCGTCAGTGCTCTCAAACCTGGGGAATAGACAAGTCCTGTCTGGGAGACCTGCAAGGTTGGTGTAAGCTACTATATAGCTTGTATAGAGACTAAAAAGCTTTAGGCTTGCCCAATCCTGATACTCAGGTTTTGCATTTGTGGTGTTCAGGGACAAGGCTAGTATTTTGTTTTTTAAGCCTTTGCCCTGTTTATTTTTGGAACACTGTACAGCACATATAAATAGCACCAATAAACACTGCACTGTTTGATTCCACTCAACTGATCTGATATATGTGCTTAAAAGTGTTCCCACCTCATGGAGCTTTTGTACCTGGCACCTACCCCCAGGTCCCTTCTGCTTTTTTTTCTGTTTTTTTTTTTTTTTTGCATGGGGTCCCTACTTAACCACTTAAGCCCCGGAAGATTTTACCCCCATTCCGACCAGGGGGTATTTTGCGATTCGGCACTGCGTGAATTTAACGCACAATTGCGCGGTCGTGCGACGCTGTACCTAAACGAATTTGACGTCCTTTTTTTCCCACAAACAGAGCTTTCTTTTGGTGGTATTTGATCACCTGTGCGATTTTTTGATCACGCGCTATAAACAAAAAAAGAGCGTCAATTTTGCAAAAATAGCAATATTTTTCACATTTTTTTATATGAAATTCCCCCAAAAAAAAATGTAAAAATCAAAATTTTTAAAAATTTTCGGCCAATTTATTTTATGCTACCTATGTTTGGTAAAAAAAATCGCAAAAAGCGTATTTTGATTGGTTTGCGCAAAAGTTATCGCGTTTACTAACAAAGGGAAAGATTTTTGTCATTTTTGTTGTTTTTTTTTTTAACGCGTAATGGCGGCGATCTGCGATTTTTTTTGCGGTACTGCAACATTGCGGCGGACAGATCGGACCCTTGACTGACATTTTTGACACTTTTGGGGTTACCAGTGACATTTCTACAGTAATCAGTGCTATACATATGCACTGTTACTGTAAAAATACACTGGTAGTGAAGGGGTTAACTTTATTTGGAAGGGAGGGGCTGTGTGTGTCCCTAGGGGCGTGGTTTCTACTGTGATTGGCTGTGGCTCTAGCTGTAAGGACACTGATCAACGGATCTACATACCAGATCCGTTTTATCAGTGTCTTTGCAGCGAGGAGAATGACAGGCAGTTTGTTTACACAAGCTGCCTGACATTCTCCCTCTCCCCCGCCGATCGCCGAGTGACCGGCGGACATCGGGTCCGCTGGTCACACGCGCGGGGGGGGGTCCGTGACCACGCGGGAGCGGGAGCGCGCCCCGGGGGGCACGCGCTCGCTCCCTAGACCCTCACAAGCAAGCAACGTAGCCCTACGTTAGTTTGCCTGTGAGGGGCTGACCGCCGACGTAGATAGTCGTGCGGCGGTCGGCAAGTGGTTAAAATGCATACAAAACCCTAAAGATCTGCAATGGAATTGAGGTTTTGCATGGGGTCCTCCTTGACATCATTACCAGACCAACATCAAAAATAAGGGTCTAGTGAAGATGAAGGGAATCCCCCACCTGTTTACAAACAGAAGTAAGCAGTCATTTATTAGCAATTTAAAAAGCCTTTATTTCTTTGTAACTACCGCATTTATCGGCGTATAACACGCACTTTTTCCTCCTAAAAATGGAGGAAAAAGCAGCAGTGCGTGTTATACGCCGATATTAAAAAAAAAACGGCCAGGAAGCATCGCCGAGAGCAGAAGGGGCGGGCCGGGCCGAGTAGAAGGAAGGACTAGCTGTCATTAGAGCAGAAGGGGCAGGCTGAGCCGAGGAGAAGAGAAGAGAAGAGAGAACGAGCGAGCGCAGTCATCGGAAGTCCCGCCTATGACAGACGTCACACATCTTGGCAGAGGAGGCGGGACTTCCGATGACTGCGCTCGCTCGTTCTCCCTTCTCCTCGGCTCGGCCCGCCCCCTTCTGCTCTTACGGTATGACAGCTCGTCCTTCCTTGTCGGCTCGGCCCGCCCCCTTCTGCTCTTACGGTATGACAGCTCGTCCTTCCTTCTCGGCTCGGCCCGCCACCTTCTGCTCTTACGGCAGGGATCTTCAAACTACAGCCCTTCAGCTGTTGCAGAACTACATGTCCCATGAAGCATTGTAAACTCTGACATTCACAGACACGACTAGGCATGATGGGAATTGTAGTTCCTGAACAACTGGAGGGCCATGGTTTGAAGACCCCTGTCTTACGGTATGACAGCTTGTCCTTCCTTCTCGGCCCGGCCCGCCCCTTCTGCTCTCGGCGCTGCTTCCCGGTCTTTTTTAAAATAAAATGAGGTTAGTTCCAATGCGATGCTGCATATTTGGACATTGCGCTTGCTAGGCTGCATGTATGGACACTTGGTGGGCTGCATGTATGGACACTTGGTGGGCTGCATGTATGGACACTTGGTGGGCTGCATTCATTGACACTGCTTGTGGGCTGCATTCATTGACACTGCTGGTGGGCTGCATGTATGGACACTGTTGGTGGGCTGCATTCATTGACACTGCTGGTGGGCTGCATATGTTGAGGCTGGATATATGGACACTGCTGGTGTGCTGCATATATTGAGGCTGGATATATGGACACTGCTGGTGGGCTGCATTTATGGACACTGCTGGTGGGCTGCATTTATGGACACTGCTGGTGGGCTGCATTTATGGACACTGCTGGTGGGCTGCATGTATGGACACTGTATGGACACTGCTGGTGGGCTGCATGTATGGACACTGCTGGTGGGCTGCATTTATGGACACTGCTGGTGGGCTGCATTCATGGGCACCGGTGATGTCATTTGATTTAAAAAAAAAAAATGTTCTGAGTTCAAAGCTGTTTATGTTAAATTTAAGCTTTTTTCCTGAAATTTCTCTCCAAATATTGGGGTGCGTGTTATACGCCGGCGTTAGTTATACGCCGATAAATACGGTATGTGTTTCGATGTAGTAGATTGTATACATTGTACAAAAGAATCACTTCACAGGCAGCTTCAGGGCATTCCCCAGATACAGTATGTTAATTAAAGAATTTTGCATTGGTAATGTTGTCATTTAAGCGTTTTTAAAATTGCTCTTCCTGTCAAATAGAATTTAAAAAATGTTTTTGGTTTGGTACATGTTCTCTAGGGCAGTAGCCCTATCATTTGACAATCACCTATTAGCCTAGAAACTGTGCATTACTGTTTTTAACTTTTGGCTCCCATTGACTTTAATAGGCCTGGATTCTGCAGTTGAAACATCAGTGATGTTTGACAAACGTGCCTTGATCCGAACCCAGGTACCTTCAACTCCTCCCTACTGACTTTGTTAATAGTTCAAAAATCTTTAAATATAGGTGTTGGACTTTACCAGCATGAAAGGGACAAAATGCAGTGGGTTATAAAAACATTCAATATTTTATCACAAAACATTAAAATATTCTAGACCAAAAAAAGGTGAGTAAGAACAATTGTACTTGTTGCACAGCTTAGTAACTAAATGCGACTTATTTGCCACATTATATGACATATAATATAGTCACACAGCAGCTAGTTGTCTTATGAGAAACTGTTATGTAGAAATAGGTCCTCATGGATCAACACATTTCCCATTTCTGCTTCATCAGGACAGATAGCAGTGGTAGCTGAGCAATTAAAAAGAAAAACAATAATTATATTGTACATACAGCATGATTACATATTCAGTTACATGTTTCAGTTGAATTTAATTCGTATTGTTCACACCTTATATGTATGTACATGGTAAGTATGCAAGATACCCCCTGTGTGGGCACCAGAGTATCAAGGAGGCGAGGGAGGTGGCAGTGAGAACCTAATCATGCAAACTACAACACAATATAGTGGTACCACAAATAAGAGAAAAAAAGATAACCTCTAAATAAAAAAAAAAATAAAAAAGAAAGAAATATAAGATGTATTAATGTATTGGAAAATTATTTAGCTTGGACCACAGTAAAATAAATGCACCCATAGGGGCAAACAAAAGAAAATTAGATCATACTGCTAACCTAATATATCTACCATGCGATTCAGAAAACGTTGAAATAGGAATTGTACAGCAATTGATGTCCACTTGCAGCTTAATCAAAAACATAAAAACAAAAAAAAATCACCAAAAATACCAGAAGCCAAAATATTCTATCATTACAGCATACCTGTTGATAGGGGGTCCCTATACATGGCAAGAGTAATGTGGGCATCACCAATCCCATGATGTCTATAAAACATAACATGGCAGAAAGCTAGTTTGGGTCTCACAGCAGAAAGGACCAAACCAAATAAAATGGTCTCAAGCAGCTTGCTTTCTCATCTAAATAGATTGCAGTACAGACATCCAGTATCCCAAAACTATAACCAGTCTGCTCACCCCTAATCCTCCTTATATACCCCCAACCGCCAGGAGAATGCCCGCAGACCACACATGAAAGCACTGCTGAGGACATCATCCGGTGGCATGGCCACCATAACTGGGCATGTGCAAAAACGCAAACCCAGGTACATACAACACCCGGCCCCTCCTAGACACACCTGTGCTGGTAGATAATCTGGTACTTAGGTAAAAATAGTGTGTTGGTCAGTTAGGTTTTGAGAAAGCACTTTTATAGTGTGAAATGTGTTAAACCCCTATAAGGGCCTGATTTTCACCCCCTCTCACCAACCTCTATATGGGTTGGTGGGAGAGGGTCCACATCTTTGGGGGTAGGGATCCATTTAGGGTTTCTCTTAATTTTTTTTTTTTTTTACTTTCAAAAGTTTTTATTTGAGTATAAAACATTAACAAAGAAGAACATAACAAGTCAGAAGATGACATTGAGCATAAGGGTATCATGTAACAAGCATGGTATATAGTGTAACAATAGGGAATGGTCCTGACAATTATGCCTGAGAGCCCTGAGAATGAAAACATGAAGCACAGATCATCAGGGAACAAAAATCAGTGAGGGATTGGTGTAGAACTTGCCCTTGCAGAAGGGTTGGGAGTATCCCTACTATATCCCAGAGTAAATTCGTCACATAACATTACAAAAGGTAAATATGGGTACCTAATGCAATCATAGAGAAAGGAACGTATATTCCATCTGAAGAATTCCTGCGGGTATAATTACAAAACATCCTATGAATAGGGATATTTTAAAAAGGTGTCTGAAGAAAAAACTACATGCACCCACCCGGCGCTCTTATATATAAATATATAAAAAAATATGAATAGGGATGATCGAACTTTTCAAAAGTTCGGTTCGGCCAGAACATCCAAATTTCAAGAAAGTTCGGCCCGGATTTCAGATCCCCATTGAAATCAATGGGACCCGAACTTCGGTAATCAAAAAACACCATTTTGAAGCCCTAAAACCCAATAAATGCCCCTAAAAAGTGCCTAGGGTTCTGGGTCATACACCAGGGACTATTAATCACACAAAAAAAGTTCTTAAAAATTGTCATTTTTGATAGAGAGCCAATTATTGAAAAAATTAAAAAAAAAATTAAAAAAAAAATTCTTTGGATTTAGTATCTGGGGGGTCTAAAAAGTGTACATGTGAAGTTTCAGCTCTGTAGCATGTCCAGAACCATAAAAAAAGATTGTTTGTATTAGGTCACTTATAGAACAGGATAGTGGCTTCTCTCTTTTCACACCTTGCCGGTTTAGTAGCAAGCATTTTTTTGGGCATTTTTTGGGTTCTTTGGAGGCAGGCAAAACATCTGAACTTGTGTATACGGGTATATATACCATATATAGGTGTGATAGTAGCAGAAATATATGCTTGCGCTAATGAAATAATTAACACTAATATGGTTACGCTCCTATAACACCTATATATGTGTAAGTGTAAAATACATATAAGTATGTGTGTATATATACCACTATACACAAGTTCAGATGTTTTGCCTGCCTCCAAAGAACCCAAAAAATGCCCAAAAAAACGCTAGCGCCAAAAAAAAAAGCCCAGGTGTTTTGTTGCAGGCACTGACTGCTCGTCTGACTTGGTCCGGGCCTTGCCGCCCTGGCATGAACCCGACTTGATCCTTATGTATGCAATGAATAATGAAAGAAGACGGTCTGTTAGCTAATATTTTTTTTTAATTTTTAAATCGTTATTTATCAATAAAATCGGCCTATAATTACACACCTCACCTCAGAGATCGACAGGGCTTGTGTCCTAGTAAGGAACCGACTGTCAAAGACTCCTCCAAGCTAGATGTATCTGTTCCTCCTGATCCTCATGTCTGCATTAAGGCTCCCTTAATGCAGACATGAGGAATGAGGATCAGGAGGAACAGATACATCTAGCTTGGAGGAGTCTTTGACAGTCGGTTCCTAGCTTTGACAGTCGGTTCCTTACTAGGACACAAGCCCTGTCGATCTCTATAGCTATACGGCATAGGGGTCACCATTGTCCGGTAAGTGAACACCCAAAGGGGGAGGAACGGCACCTGCTCACAGCACCGAAAAATATTGCATGTTTGTGCACTTTTATCCTGGCACTCCAGCACTTTCGTGGGATACTCTTTTGAGACTGCATATATCTTATCATCTACTGAGATCTCAATGAACTATTTTATTTGGACTGGCACTTTTATTACTGCATATATTTACATGGTTTCTACACTTCTGCTTTTTTTGCACATATTTGCACGGTGCACTTTATGAGTTTGAGTAGAACCTTATCTATGTTGTATATGATTCATTATTGTTTGCGCTGGGATTTATTTTCTTTTGCACCTATGAATTTTGGTCACCATAATTTATGAACAGCTGCATTCCAGCAACTTATTATTGATACAGTCATATCTAGTTTATTTTCAATCGCTTCCATTCTGGTCCCCAGGTTCTGAAAGTCAACCTTTAGGTCTGAGGTGATTTTAGAGGCTATGTGTGACAGGCCCCTATCCAGGAGATTAGAAAGCTTTGTTAAGAGATCATCAGTAACTGAAAGATCAGGCCTGCCAGTGCCGGGATATCCTGGGTGTAATGCTGGGGAAGTACCATCAGGAGAAAGGGAAAAATCATCCATAACCCTCCCCAGCAAAGATTCGGTGGATGCTGGGGATGGAGTTAACATGAGATCGGTACTCACTGTTCCCTTTGGAGTTGCAGGCTGCAGCCCTCTGGCCGTTAGTGCTGTGTGTGAGGGTTCCCCCTCCTCCATCCTTTCCTTCTGAGGCGCCAAATCCGCCATCTTTGGAGGAGCGGCCTCCTCTGTTTCAGGCTGGTACTGGTTCCCGGAGATCCCTCCGGACCCGACTCGTGGACATGTAGCGATCCCCTGTAGCAGCGGGAATTGATTGCTGCATCCTCTGACCCGTTAGGTGCTTTTTCAGCTGCTCTGGGCGGGAGACAATTTTGGGATGGCGCGGAGCTCCGCGCTTAAGCGGCCATCTTGGGAGACTCCTGGCATGCGCCACCTTCTCTCAAATTTTACTGTCACTACATTGATCCGCTCTTTATCTGTTCAGAGACTGTGGAAAATGTGAAGGATTTTTTACAGTACCCCAATAATAACTATTTGAATCTGAATTTTACTGGACATTTGCAATATCTGTGCTACGATGACCCTCATGTAGTAAGTGGCTCCTCTGTTTTCACCTGGTGATATCTATCGCTCTTTGTAGAGTCTTATCTCTAAAACCACATTGACGGAACTTGTTACACATTTCACTAGATTCCCTGTCAAAATCTGCCTCTTCACTTCAAATTCTACATAACCTGAGAAATTGTCCAACGTGTATTCGTCGGGTCACATGAACCGGAGTGTCTTGAATCTGCACATAGAACAGTATTACCTAAAAGTGGTTTCCTATAGAGACCAGAGAAAATACGTCCATCTTTCCCTTTCTAGATGTTACTCTTAAATTGGTATTTGGTATTAGTATTTTTGTACTACATGTTCGTTATGAGTATTATTTATTTGTTTTTGTTTTTGATTTTTTTTATATTTATGATGTATGGTTTATTGGAGATGTGAACATGTTAGGAGGTACTGGTGGCCCTGCTGATTAACACATCTGTGCTGGTAGATAATTGGGTATTTAGGTGGATACAGCAGGTCGGTCAGTTTTATTTTATTTTTTTATTTTTTTATTTTTTTTAAATGTTTTTATTGAGTTTTCAATAACATAAGAGATACAAAACATACAAGTAACAGGTGTGCAATAAAACACAGCATATGAAGTAGCACAATACGAAGCGTTTAGGGAAGTTCAGGACCGTATGGGTCCAGAGATTGAACGACAAGTATGGTAGACATTAACTATTAGCATAAATTATCAGCAAATATTTCAAACAGAAAGGCACACAGTTGTGAGCAATAGCGAGTCCTTTAGAACAGGATAACTCCGAATATATAGTACCTTAAACACTGGTAAACCAAGAAAGAGGATAGGAGATAATTAAATAACCATATCAAAGATTACTCCGTTAGTAGAATCTTGTGACCCACTCCATGCCTGGACACCCCCAAGGGGATCAACACTGTGCCCAAGCGCGGAGGGGGAAAGAGAAAAAAACCCTCCGTCAGCTGTTCATAATACAAGCACATCAGGAAACAAGTATAGCCTCAAGGGGGAGATTGGACCGTCAAGTGTTTAAACCAATCAATCCAAGGTTGCCAGTGGCTAGACATTTTGTGTACAGAGTGGTTTTTAAGAGAAAGGGCACGTTCATATGTGCAATGTAAATTAGTAAGGTCAATAACACCCGGGATTGTAGGTGGGAGTTCTTGCTTCCAAGCTCGTGTTATATTTAGTCTGGCCGCGAGAAGAACATGGGTCACGGTGTGTCTAAAATGATTAGGAATCTGTCCTATGTCGATACTTAGTAGAGCCAGGCCCGGTGAAGGTGTAACAGTAATATGGGTGATTGCAGATATAATCTCAAATACGGCCTGCCAGTATTGGGTGAGATGTGGGCACTGCCACAACACGTGCAGTAATGTGCCATTGTGTCCACATAGTCGCCAGCATTTGCCATCGTGTTGGGGGTCAAACTTGCGAAGTCTAGAAGGTGTCAGGTACCAGCGAAGAGAGATTTTAATTGCCAGTTCCCACAGATTGGAGCAGCTGGTAGCCGAGTACACGGATTGAATAGCCTGAAGCCATTGTTTGTCCGTAAACTGAACTCCCAGGTCTCGTTCCCATAGAAGATGCGATGCATTTTTTGTGAAAGACGTTTTATGGTGTAAAAGGTTATAGAAAGTGGTTATGCCTTTTTGGTTAGGAGGATTCCTAGTAGTGAGAAACAACCAAGCATGAAAATGGATGTATTGTGGCCAAGGTGGACGGGTAGTCAGGTAATGAGACACTTTCATATATGTAAAGAGAGCAGTATGGGGTAAATTAAAGTTGGTCTGCAGGGTGCCAAAGGGGATAAGTTTGGAGCCATGGTATAAGTCTCCAATATAGGCAATGCCTTTCTTCTGCCAGTCTGTAAGACAAATTTGGTCCATGAGTGAGTGTAGGGCTGTCAAGGGGATCTTGAGAGGGGCTCTGAGGGAAGGAGGGGCTTCCTGCGTTATTAGTACTCTCCATGCCCTAGCCGCAGCGATCATAAACGGGGGTAAGTAAGAAGGTAATTTGTCGTTCAGGGTTGTCGCCAAGAGCCAATCGGACAAACTCCGTCCTGTGCAATAAGTGGCTTCCATGGTGCCCCACAAAGTAGAGGGGGTCGGATTAAACCAATCCTGCAACGGAGTGAGGACCGATGACAGATAATAGTCATAAATATCTACATAACCGGCTCCCCCCATTGATCTATGTTTGATAAGCTTAGCATGTGCACATCGGGGCTTTTTCCCTTGCCAGATATATGTAGACAATAGTGATTGGAGAGATTTAAAGTACTGCTTAGGTATTGGGATTGGGAGAGTCCTGAACAGATATAGAAGCTGAGGGAGATACATCATTTTGAAAGCCGCGAGTTTACCCAACCATGAAAATTCAAAGGATGCTATCTGTTTAAGATTATCTTGTAATTTGGTGCGTGCCGGGATAAATTATGCTTAAATAGTGTTTTAGTAGATGCTGTTAGTTGCACTCCCAGATAGGTGATACTGTGTTCTGCCCATGCATACGGGAACTGCTGCTGGAGAAGGTTACACATTGTAGCATTAATACTTATTCCCAGTATGTTGGATTTAGATTCGTTTACCTTATAAAGTGAGACCTCCCCAAACCATTTCAGTATCCTTTGAATTTCCTGCAGGGAATTAGAGGGGTCCGTAATCATAAGGATTACGTCGTCGGCAAAAAGGCTAATTTTATGCTGTTGGTCTGTCATGCGTATGCCCGAAATTTTTGGATTGGACCTAATATGTTCGGCCAAAGTTTCCATGATCATATTAAAGATCAGGGGTGAGAGGGGACAACCCTGTCTGGTACCATTAGAGATGGTGAATGGGGTGGAAATTACGTCCGTCGTACGGACTATTGCCGAAGGCGTGGAGTACAAGGCCATAATGGCATCATGGATGAAACCCTGGAACCCGAATTTCTGCAGGACCGCCGAGAGGAATCCCCAATGAACCCTGTCGAACGCCTTCTCCGCATCCAAAGATAGGAGCAGAGAAGGCGTTCCACAGAGCCCCGAATGGTGGATAGCATTAATTACTCGTCTCGTAGCGTCCGAGGCCTGCCTACCCTTGGTAAAACCCGATTGATCTTTATGGATGATAGAGGGGAGAAGATTTACTAGTCTATTGGCTATAACCTTAGCATAGATTTTTACGTCCAGATTCAAAAGAGAAATGGGCCGAAAGTTTTGAGGTTGGTCAGGTTGTTTACCCGGTTTGGGAAGAGTCACAATCAAGGCGCTTAACATCTCTTTCGGGAAGGTGGAGGAGGAGGCAGCAGAGTTAAAAACCTTACTTAATAGAGGAGTCAGGGTGTTTCGAAAATGTTTATAGTATTCGGCCGAATACCCGTCTGGTCCTGGTGATTTTAAGTTAGGGAGTAGGGTAATAGCCCCTTCTACTTCCATGTCTGAAAAGGGTCTATTAACAAATTCCGTGGCCTGGGGAGGTATTGATGGCAAATTGATATGGGCGAGGAAGTCATGGATGTCAGAAGGAGAAGGTTGGTGTGTTGTTTGGTCATTCTTAAGATTGTACAAAGATTCATAGTACGAGCTAAAGGCATCAGCGATTAGATTAGGTTTGAGAAGTTTTTCCTTCGTTTTGGGGTGATACATGTAGGCTATTCTACATTTAAGACGTTGTCCCTTAATGCGAGTGGCCATGGCTTTGGTAGCCTTATTACCTGTCGAGTATGTGGTAGCTTTCCGCTTTTTAAGGAAATAGCTATGCTTCTCCAGCAAAAGGGTTCTAAGTTCTTGTCGGAGCGCAAAGATTTGCGATTGTAACGTCGGGGAAGGACTTTTCTTGTTTTTAGAGTCCAGGGAAGACAATTTGTTGGTCAGGTCGTCTAATTGCTGCGTCCTCCTTTTCCTGTCCCTAGCTCCTAATTGGAGAAACACACCCCTTAGGACAGCTTTATGAGCGTTCCACACGACCAACGGATCAGAATCAGGAAGGCAATTTTCGGACACAAAATTGGTTAGGTGAGACTGGACTTCAGCGGCGTAGGATGGGTTGGTCAACAAATGGTTAGGAAGTCGCCACACATAGGCGGATTGAGTAGGGGGACCACAATTTACCGAAATCGTAAGTGGAGAATGGTCCGACCAGGTGGCCGTGTGGAGCTCTGCAGCAGAAACATGTTCTAATAAATTCTTATCGGTAATACAAAGGTCAATGCGTGAGTAGGTGCCGTGACGAGGGGAGAGGTAAGAATAGTCCCTCTCCTCCGCGTGGCAGCACCTCCACACGTCAAATAGATCGTTGTCCCACAAGTATTTAGAGAGGGATGCATTGTGCCTTTTAGGAGAGGCAGATGAGTCCAAAGTACTATCAGGAACCAGATTAAAGTCACCACAGACAAGTAGATTGCCCCAATGTAGGGACTTCGCTTTTCCCACAACCGAACGGATAAAGGGCAACTGATGGCTATTGGGAGCATAGAGATTGACTATGGTGTAGTCCCTATTGTCAATAGAGCACCGAAGAATAATGTAGCGACCCTTAGTGTCCAGTATGGATTCATGGTGCTGGAAGGCCAAGGATTGTCTGACAGCTATAAGGACACCTTTACGCTGAAGGAAGGAGCTTCATGCCACCCTCGATAGTGGAGATGGTGTGAGGTATCCCATTATAGGTGACGAGTAGCGTTGCAGGGTGGCGCCATTTGTATATGATCTTATGGTTATAAAGAGCCTTAGTGAGCCTCTTCAGTTGCCTCCTTTGCTGTAGCGTATGTTGGGACAGGTCCGCGTACAGCTGTATGTCTGTATATGGCGCTGGAAGCGTGCCCATCTGCCTGGATACCTGTAGAATTTTTTCTTTAGCAGGGTAAAAGTGGAGGCGCAATAATACATCTCTAGGGACTGAGTCCTCAAGGTGGCGCGGCTTTGGGATCCTGTGGATCCTGTCGATGGTTAATTCTATGGGGGTTAACTCAGGCACCATTGTGGAGAACATAGTAGATGCATACTGTAGGAGTTCAGCAGGAGGGATAGATTCTGGGATGCCTCGCAGCTTAACGTTGTTGCGGCGAGAGCGATCTTCAAGATCCGCTAGTTTCTGTTTAATCCACTCAGTATCTTCCTTCTGGTCAGTATAGGCATCAACTAGCTCATTTACTGTTTCAGTGCATTCTTCCATGCTGTGCTCAATGCGTGACACCCTATTACCCACACCTTTCATCTCACAAGAGAACTTGTGCATTACAGTGGTGAGGTTAGCCATCAGGGAAGATTGGAATGTGATAAGCATGTTTTTTCAATGTGGTATCCAGGACAGGTTGGCCCGTGGTAGGGAAGGCAGCGATGGAGGATTGCAGTTCAGACATAGGGAGCATAGAAGTAAAGGAGTTACTCACTGTGGGATCAAAGGAATCTGCTGGATTCATGCGCATACGAGATTTCTCAGGGCTCCTGGAGACTGGGGATGCGGGTGAAGAGTCCGGCATCGCCGTGAGAGGTGCGGGCTCCGCCGGCAAGGGAGCCGCATCAGGCAAGTCAGTGTAGGCCGCAGGCCCTCCGGGATCAGAGAGCGCGCCGGCGCCATTTTGGAAACCTCCAGGCTGTGAGGGCGGCTTGAAAAAGAAAGCCGTGAGCTTCTTAGGACCTCTCTCGTCCTTTCTTTTGCGGCTGGCCATCTCCCCGAGTGTGCTGGGCAGCGGATGATAGCGTTTGCAGGTCGGTCGGTCGCTGTGGTTCCCCGTCGCTGAGGTAAATGTCGGCCGGGTACTGGGAGCTCACCGCTCAGGCGTCCATTCCAGTACGCGCGCAAGCCACGCCCCCCGGTCAGTTAGGTTTTAAGAAACCACTTTTAAAGTGTTAAATGTGCTTACCTTCTGCCTCCCCGGTCTGCATATCTCTGGTTTTGTAACCATTTGCTACAATAAACTTGATTTTCTGAATTTACGTTTGGGTGCCCAGCCATCTGGACTCTTGCAATCATTTTCCTGTTTAGTAACCATTCAGATGTGCATTTTTTAGGTTTTTGCTCTTTCATCTTTGTAGTCTATCCACTGTGTATTTGTCAACTGTTTACAAATGTTTGCACTCTCCTCTTCTTTTTATGACCATTCTCCTACACTTTTATCCATGGATGCTTTTCTCTGTAATCATTTTCCTCTGTCCATGTTCATTCCCCTTCTCCCTGTTATTATTCTCTACTTTCATTAATAAAGATGTAGCTAATTATTAATCAGCAGTTCATACCACAAATTTTAACAAAATGTAACTAAAGTAAGTCAGATAAAATCAGAAAATATAATGGTTTTCTGTGTGTTGAGGGTGAAATGACAGCTAGAGGAACACTATTTTATTGTTCAAATATTTTGGTAACTGTCTAACCCAGATATGTTTTCTTCCACTGTATTTCTCTTCTCTGTCAACTTCTGAGATCAGTGTTCATTGTCTGCTCTGTTCCTTCTCTTCTTGAGTAGCTATTTTTCACTAAACTTCAATTTTCTGACTCCTCTTTATCTTGCTTGTTCTTGACCTCTTGCCTGTCTTTATTTTATAGCTTTTCTAAGTTTGCCTTTCTGCTTTAGTCTGCTGGCTCTCCTCACCACTTCAATATTTTTAATCTTATCTGGACTTTATGAAGCGCTTCTTCAACTAATAAAGTAAGGACTCCATGCACTAAAAGACATATGCATTCCAGCACTACGACTTCCTTACAGCATGCACCCAATATTTCAGGAAAAGAGTCTTGAATTTACACTGCTAGTATCTTATTTATTAATCTCCTGCAGGCTCTAATTGAATCCAAAGCTGGGTTCCTGGGGGAAACACAATCAAGGTTTGCGTGACCTCGATCTTCTTCTCCAGAAACAGGCATCAGTATTTATTTATTTTTTTAAGCACCCTAATGTATCTATAAAGGTAATTTGTCATTACTATTGTGAGAACTTAGCATCAAATGTAGAGCTTTAGGGAGACTGCGACTCGCTGTTCCTCTTTTTTGAAGGCTACTTTGCCCATTTTTATTAAAGGAACGTTCAATACATTCAGCCCTTTTGGCTCTCACTTGCAGCACTGCTGCTCTGGCCTTACACTCCAGGTCCTTGTCTGTCTCCTACAGACTGTTCACCAACCAACTTGTCGCACACAGCTAGCAGCCTCTTGCTGCACTGACTCCCAAATGAAGCCCTCCTGACTTCTGGGTCAGACCTCCTGTCTGCCAGGGTGGAACGCAGAACCATGCTCAGGCTATTACTAAATGCCCAGTACACACCTGACCAATCAGTACGCTGGCTGTTCTGAATACCTGGATCCAGGATTGGAGATTTTATCCCACCTGGATCACTTTGAAATCTCCAGGCTCCAGGTCCCAAAACAAACATAGGAAAACACTGAGGAAACTTAAAAGCCAGTTTCTTCTTCATGTCACCAGCTCCCTGGAGCCCCTCAATCCATCCGGTTGAGAATTCTGGGTCACAACCTTCTTCTAGACCCATTTCAGGGCAATGCCCTGCACACTGTATAATGTCACAGTGTGTGCAAATACACACCATTTTTGACACAATTCAGATCAATATTGTGCTACATACAGTATAATAGTTATTCCCCACACATTAGAGGGTAATCATAATTTTAGGGGCTTAATTTGGTATAGAATTAAATAGATGAAGTTGTAAAGGTTTGTAAAGTCAGTTTATTGGTTTGGTGTACCCTTGATTTTCACTGTAAAACAATTCTGAGTTTTAAAGACATTGTACATTTTTTAATTATTTTGTTGTTGCTACATTAGATATTAGTGTAGTTATGTTTTAACTAGATATTAGTATAGTTATATTCCCTGTGTTGTATGTTTGTCTAAACTTGTAATGATGGGCGCACATGATGTGACTGCAGAGTATAGCGACATGGCTGATTTACTCCCCTATGTCCATTTATTGCTTCAGTTAGCTGGTCTATATGCGCCAAGAGGACATGGCAACTTCCTTTTCTGGGTCATGCAGCATTCAGTGAATGCCATCCACTCTATGTTTCTTTATAACTGTGGGAGTGCTAATGTGATGAAACACTGCATGAGTGCATCTGCCTGCTTTTATCTGTGTCAGATCTAATTACTGTGTAGTTCTTACCTGCATAAACACTAGACTGAGAGACCCAGGGATTGTGGTGTTTATAGTTTCTTCACAGGAAATGTCAATTGCACCCTACAGACAGTGGTTATGCATTAACCTGTGCAGTGCCATGCCACATGATTCGTGTTTCAACACAAACTGAAATTGATGACACAAGAATGTGAAGATTTTCTCTACTATAGGCTGTGTGTACAAAGCAACAAATGACACAATGAAACCACATGATCAGTGCACACTACTTGCAAGTGAAAACACAATGTGCAGCTAAGAATGTTTTTTCATGTCTTTAAATGTACACATGTATTAACTCAAAAGAGCAATATCTTTCAACCAATTAATTCAGATTTTTTTTAAACCAACCAATTTACATATAAATAAGCATTTATAAAATAATACATGCACACTAAAGCATTTGCATGTATTCAGTCTTCCTCAGAAGCTTATATTCCAGTCTAGATATCTATTCACTTTGACTTTCATGCCCTTATACCAGAGCAATTATTCCATTTTCACTATGGACATGAACTCCAGATATGTTTTTTATTGCAGAGTTACATTGGTCCATACACATTAATTGCTGTGGGAGTAGCCACTACTACAGTGATTGCCAAAATCCGGGTCCTGTGCCTAGGTGGGTGCCCTTCTTCATAGTGTACACATGGTGTTGCTCAGCACAGCCATTAATTACAGAACTTCTTGTAGTTTTTCATTAATACAAGGTGTTCTCTGATTGGATGAGGTGAAGATCATGATGTCACCTCCCTGTCTTTCCACCGCATCGAATCAGAAACCTGTCACCTGCCCAGTACTATCACATAACATTGTGACAGTAATGAGGTTAAGTGAAAATAATTAAAAGTGTTAAAACATGTAAAATATAATACAATAAATAAAATAACAAAAAAGTTAAAAGCATGGCATGAGGTGCACACGTGTATTTACATGATTGCACAACAGATTTGGGTATCATTGTACACCCCGAAGTGAGAGAAAGAATTCTAGGTTCCTCATTATTGGTCACCTGATGAGCTGAAAAGGCATTTGGCCAGCACACGCAGTTTAGAGACTTGACATTCTTTGGTATCTATTTTCAGGACACTATCTCATCTTTTATTTTGTACAAAAAAATTGGGGATTACAATGACTGTGTACACTAAAATATAGATTTGATAAACAATTGTTATGCCACATTAAAAATTTAAACTACTATATTTTTATCCTACAGTGCCACTGCATTTAGAAAATATACAATTTTGTTGGGTTTTTCATTTATTTAATAGTCCAAAATTCAGACTTTAACATATGATAAAAAAAAAAATGAAAAAATTGTTCCAGATGGGAGCTTGAATGGTCTCCCGTCATGACAAGATTTGGAGGTGCTGTCACATAAGATCAGTGGTTTCCAAACTGTGGCCCTTTGTTTGCTTATATCTGGCCCTTGGGGCGATCTTTTCATCCACTGATACCAATAATGGGGCATAATTCCCCCCCCCCATTGACACCAATGAAAGGGCAGAATTCCTCACAATGACCAACAATGGGGCACAATTCTCCCAAATAACACCAAATATGTGGCACAATTCCTCCCAGCGATACCAACAATGGGACTCAATGAAACCAATGATGGGGCGCTACTCCTCCCACTAATACCAAAGATGGGGCATTGGTTATTCTCACTGACTTCTGGATTTTTTCTACTCCCAATAGCCACAGCCTGGCCTCCCTTAAGTCCGAAGGACAGTAAACTGGCCCTTTGTTTACAAAGTTTGGAGACCCCTGCATTAGATCTAAGGGGCTCTGTGGAAAGGAAATACAGAGGTGAAATAGGAGGTGACTAATCTGGAAGCTAAAGTGGTAACCCTTGAGACAGCAAGTGAGACAACCAGCTATAACCTATTCCCTTTTGAATTCTACTAGGAGTTATCACACCAATGGTTGTCTTATCTTGTATTTCATATAGAGAATGTGGAAAAAAAGTAGCTGCAGGAACAGCTTGTGAACTTAGGGTCTCTCAGAAGCTGCAGTAAATGAGAATTTCTGTGCATCGGTACAGGCAATTTGTAATATGCTCCTTGACAAACTTATCATTGCTGAGCTGGAGCTAGACAGAGTCTACCAAGTCCCCTTGCAAAGATCTTGCTCGTTCTTTGCCCCTTGAATTTTGCTCTGCCGAGTACGCTTTTTGGCATCAAAGAGGAAATATTGCACAGGTCATAGCAGAAGGGAAACCTGGACTGTAATGAGGCATAGATACACATTTTACAGGACCTAAAAGTACCCAAACTTGAATACTTTGCTAGAGTTTGCTAGCCTTTGGTTTTAACAGCCCACTATGAGCTTCTTTAGCTATGGCTAAAATGTTAATAGCTCTTATCCAGCTGGACTCCCTAGAGTAAACCTTTTAGGCCCCGTTCACATAGGGGCGACGCTACTTCCCACCGCGACCTCGGAGGTCGCGGTGCGAGCAGCGCGCCGCGACCTCGGAGCGGCCGCCACGGACTTCATAACATTGAAGTCTATGGCGGTCGCCTCCTGGTCGCCCCAAAGAAGCTCCGGACCCTTTTTCTAGGTCGGAGCGACTTGTGCGGCTCCTATTAGAACGGGTCCGCAGCTTCCCTATGGGAGGGGACCTGCGGCGACCTGTGAGGCGACCAGGTCGCCTCACAGGTCGCCCTAGTGTGAACCGGGACTTAGTAAACCTTTGAGTTGCCATATTTGTTATAAAGTTTTGTATCTTTTCTGTCTGAACTTGTTTTCTTCTAACTGTGCACTAGCTTACCAGTGTAGTTAGAAGTCAAAACAAACCACTATTGACTATGTTATTCACAGTTTGTGAAGATAACCATGTTAATGGGATAGCTTTAACGGTTAGTATATTGCTACAGTTAACTTTGTATACATATTGTTCATCCCCCTAAACCTGTTAATTAGATGTGCCTTTTCCAGCTTTAAAGGCTTACATAATGGCTGAGATACTTTTACATAGCCCCATAAGGTGCATCTGCCATTGTCCATCTTGAGTCTCATCCCTACATAGGACTTTACCATTTCCATGGGGTTAGTTAGGGAGTTTATACGCTCTTAGTCTCAGACAGGAGTACTAGTCCCCTGTCTTTTCCTTATTTTATACCCTCTTTCTTCCCCTTTCTTGCTTATTCTGATTTCCTCCACTTAGAGCAGTACCTCTTGCTGTGCCCTCTTGCTTCTGTTCACCATTTTTTCCCTTGTGCCATCCTTTTTTCTAATCCACCTCCTCCCTAACCTATACCTAGCCCCTATTACTCCATTATAAGCTTTAGAAGTACAGGCAACCTGGGTCCCCTACCCAGATCTTAATCAAATTAAAGTGGTATTAAAGGTTCGGGTTAAAAAACAAAACAAAAAAAAACAAACAAACATGTTATGCTTACATGCTCTTTGTAATAGTTTTACACAGAGTAGCCTCAATTCTCCTCCTCTTGAGACCCCTGCCAGCGCTCCTGGCAATTCCTCCCTGACCAGTACCCCCCATAGAAAGCCGCTAGCTATGGAGGCATTGATACATGCACACTCTATGCATCCATAAGACACATAAAGCCATGGCTCGGCCCCGCACCCCACTTTCTCCTCATTTGCTCACTGACTGTGATTGACAGTAGTGGGAGCCAAGCGCTCTTCCTGCTGCCTCAGCCAATGAGGAGGAGCCCCGGGAAAGCTCTCATGCATATCGCTGGACTGAGAGGGCACTCAGGTGAGTATGGGGGGGGTAAAAAACCTTCAGCCTTTACAACCACTTTAATGTCATATAACATTAAAAGTCTCAACTTGCCAGGAAAATGATCCAGGCTACTACCTAAATTACCAAAAAAAGAGACGTCAGATAGTATTTTTCCAAGAAATGCATTTCAAGAAAGGAAAAAGTACCCAAATTATAAAATAATTACTATCTAATGGTTCATCATTGCATTTCCCCATTTTTCAAAGTTTAGGGCATTGCCAAACTGATCGCTTGGTCTATCCATGGAAACCAATAACCCACCTATTGATGAAAATGGGTCATCTAGCTGCTGTTTATGGGTACTGTGGACACGTCAGTGGTAACTTTTTATTCCTTTGCAATTTAGACCAATTAGTGTTTCTCAGTCAATTAATACCAATTAGCGGAGGTCTTCTGATTCTGGGAGGCAAAATCAATTTTGTGTACAATCCTCTTTTAGATGTCTCCAGAGTGACTGTCCACTTCTTTTACTCCTACCTTAAGAAGCTAAACTCCATCTACCTTAATTGATAGACACCTGGTGAGCCACGCACCCTAACAACCAGGACTACAGGTTTTATTTTTCATTCCATGGCACTTATTCACTTCTTGACTACTTTATGTCCCCCCATTCATAAAGACCACTATAGCAATTGACCCAGTGCTCATATCAGCTCATGCCTTGGTACATTTAATCTTGGATTTGCCTTCTGTAACTGACATAGTATTATTTTGACAGTTGAACAAGACCCTCCCGCAAGATCAGATCACTATGACTGAAGTGTCCTTGAACTTGATTCATAATTTAACTATAAAAACATCCCAGAGCAGAGATAAGGCCACTCATTTATTCAGTGCACCCCCAACAGACTTGGGGGACGTTAGAACAATATCTAACTGCTGAGGAACTTACTGTGGCCATTTCCAATTCTGAGATAGGTAAAGCCCCAGGCCCTAATGGTCTACCCCTCAGATATTACAGTACATTGCATTTCAGCAGTCCCTCTTCCCATTTTTTTGGTAAACTTATAACTCCATTATGGTGGAACAGCAACCCCCACTGGATATATTGGGACACAAATCATAGTGATACTGATACCAGAAAAAGGTTTTACTCAATGGGGCAGTTATTGACTAATAGCGCTTTTTAATATTAACCTCAAGTTTTCTCTAAAATGTTTTCTTACAGGATCCTGCCCTATATTTCTCAGATAGTACACAGTGAGCAAGTAGACTGTGTACCACGGCAAGAGATGAGGGATAACATCACAAGGATCATCAACCTAATCTACTTCACATGGTCACAGGCCTTACCAATAATGCTTCTATCCACAGATGCTGAGAAGGACTTTGTGTATATTTTAGACCTGTACGTCACTGCCCAGGCAGTGATAAGGGTTAACGAGGTCCATTTTGACTACTTCCTCCTGTTTAGTGGTACCTCACTGTCCCCAATGGTAATTTTTCTAACCCAGAAACCACTTTATGCAAGGTTAGAGCTAACCTATTCATTCAGGTCTTGCCAACACTCAAAACAAAACACAAATGGCGGCATATGTTGATGACTTCTTATTTATTTCCAACCCCAAAACTGCCATCCTAACTCTTTTAGAGTTCTATAAACGATATAGGGCCTTGTTTTAAAATAAATTACAATAGCTTTAAAGCATTCAACATTAACATTCCACTGAATAGGTTGGCAAGACTGAAAAAGACCTATTACACAGATTTAAGGCTGGCCATACAAGATTCATTTTATAACTGGATTCATCCATCCACATACTCAATGGTGATCTGGGAATCCCTCCCGCTATTGTATTGTGACAGCGGGGGAATTTCCCAATTGTCAGAATATACATCATCACTGTACACTGATAGAGAGAGAGAGAGTTTCCTGCAGACTGGTTGTACAAAAGTCAAATGATAGACTTGTGTTCTACCAGCCTGCCCATACATAGGTCGAAATTAGGCTGGTTCCTGATAAATCAGCTATGTATGTCTAGCTTAAGTCTTGTCTCAAATATCTGGGCAAAATCCCACCAAATTATACAAGGCTAACTTCTGTCCCTTGTTAACTGAGGTCTGCTTGGACTTCCAAAGGTTGTAGGCACTGACCCTGACCTGGTCTGGGAGATGTAATACCTTATAAAAAAAAAAAAAAAAAAACTTACCCCAAGGTCTATAAGTAATTCAAACACTGCCCATAGACAATGCTCAGCATAAATGAGTACTCCTCAATAGTGATGTCGCGAACATAAAATTTAATGTTCGCGAACGGCGAACGTGAATATCGGCAAATGTTCGCGAACCGGGCGAACCGCCATAGACTTCAATAGGCAGGCGAATTTTAAAACCCACAGGGACTCTTTCTGGCCACAATAGTGATGGAAAAGTTGTTTCAAGGGGACTAACACCTGGACTGTGGCATGCCGAAGGGGGATCCATGGCAAAACTCCCATGGAAAATTACGTAGTTGACGCAGAGTCGGGTTTTAATCCATAAAGGAAATAAATCACCTAGCATTCCTAAATTGTTTGGAATAACGTGCTTTAAAACATCCAGTGTGTGTATACGATCAGGTATGATGTTGTATCGATCAGGTAGTGTAAGGGTTACGCCCGCTTCACAGTGACAGACCAAATTCCCCGTTTAACGCACCGCAAACAACCGTAAACAGACCAGAACCGACCAAAATGGGACAGGAACTGGGCTTTAAGGGTTAGGGTTAGGGTTAGGTTTAGTGTTAGGGGCTAGGGTTAGGGTTACGGTGAGATACTTAGGGTTAGAGTTAGTAACCCTACCCCTACCCCTCTAACCCTAACCCTCTAACCCTAAGCACTAAAAATAACAATAACCTTAGCCCTGACCCTAACCCTAACCCTAGCCCTAACCCCTAATTCTAATTTTTTTTCTGTTTCTGGACATGTTACAGAGCTGAAACTTCACAGGTACACTTTTTAGACCCCCAGACAATAAATCCAAAGACATTTTTTTTTTTTTTTTTCAATAATTGGCTCTCTATCAAAAATGACAATTTTTAAGAACTTTTTTTTTGTGTGTGTGATTTAGTGTCTGGGGGGGTCTAAAAAGTGTACCTGTGAAGTTCCAGCTCTGTAGCATGTCCAGAACCAGAAAAAAAGATAATTTTTCAATAGAGCAGGGATGGTGGGAACCCCTTTTACACTTATATGATCTTTTTTTTCTGGTTCTGGACATGCTACAGAGCTGAAACTTCACAGGTATGCTTTTTAGACCCCCCACAGACACTAATCCAAAAAAAGTCATGCCTGCCACCGTATATATCAGTGGTGGGTGGGCAGTGGCACTGCAGTGGGCACAGTACACTCTGTGGACCTGACAGTCACTGGCACCCAGGCAACTGCAATTATAAAATAAATATATATTTTTTTAATTTGCAAGATGCTGTGCCACCGTATATATCAGTGGTGGGTGGGCAGTGGCACTGCAGTGGGCACAGTACACTCTGTGGACCTGACAGTCACTGGCAGCCCAGGCAACTGCAATAATAAAAAATATTTTTTTTTTTTCAATTTGCAACAAGATGCTGTGCCACCGTATATATATCAGTGGTGGGCACTGCAGTGGGTACAGTACACTCTGTGGACCTGACACAGCACTCACTGCAATTATGACAGAGGAAAAAAAAAATATTTTTTAAAATGCAAGGTACTGTGCTTGTGCCACCCCAAATGAGTGTGGTGTGCACACAGTACAGTCTGTGGTGGGTCTGTGGCCTCTCACACACAGCGGGCAGGCAACTGCAGTGCACAATATATATATATATATATATATATATATATATATATATATATATATATATATATATATAAAAAATACTCAAATACCAGCCCTAAAAAGGGCTTTTGGGGACAATAGATATATATATTTATATATATATATATATATATATATATATATCACAGAACAAAAAAAATTACACAAATACCAGCCCTAAACAGGGCTTTTTGGGGACAATAGATATATATATATATCCAAAAAAAACTCAAATACCAGCCCTAGGAAGGGCTTTTTGTGGTGCTGTCCTTACAGCAGGAGTGTACCAAGAACACTGACTAACAAGACCAGGAACACTGACTAACAACTGTCCCTAGCTATTAACAGCAGCAGCAGCACTCTTCCTGCTCTCCCTAACACACTGCTTCAGAAATGATCCTAAGATGGATGCTGCCCTTGCTTATTTATAGGAGGTGGGAGGGTCTGGGAGGGAGGTATGCTGATTGGCCTGGAATGTGTCTGCTGACTTTGAGGTTCAGGGTCAAAGTTTGCCTCAATGATGATGTATAGGAGGCGGACCGAACATCGCATATGTTCGCCCGCCGAGGCGAACGCAAACATGCGAAGTTCACTGGGAACTGTCCGCCGGCGAACAGTTCCGTACATCTCTACTCCTCAACAGATTTGTCAGAAAACCTTTACTTTCCTCTCAGAATCAACATTTTCCATGGGACACTATACTTCAAAATACTCCCACAAATGTGGGCCATTGATTGCAACCAAGATTTGTTGTACAAAAACAGTATTTTTCCTAACAAATTCATTCAAGACCATGTTGCAAAAATGAATACACCCCAATGAAAGTCTTAGGAGCAAAGCTACATTTTAGACAACAAAATCCTAATTAACAAGAATTCAACTACAGGTGAGTAAAATTATTCATTAAACAGATGTCCAGCGGACAGCTGATTATAAAAGGGCGTTACTTAACCACTTTCCGACCGCCGCAAGTACATATACTGCGGCGGTCAGCCCTGTGCAGGCAAAGTGACGTATGGGTACATCACTCGCCTGCAAGCCAATAGGGGCGAGTGTGCGCCGCCGGAGGCGCGCTCCCACCCCTGCTCGTTCTCTGTGAATCCCGCGCGTGTGACCGGTGGACTCGATGTCCGCTGGTCACTCGCGATCGTCCGGTACAGAGGGAGAAAGGCAGGCGGCTAATGTAAACAAAGCCGCCTGTCATTCTCCCTTGTGTAAGTGCAGAGGTCATACGGTCCTGCTATTTAGGATCGGATATCTCTGTAGTTACAAAAACAGCCACATCCCATAACAGTTAGAAGCACTCCCCTAGGGACACATTTAACCCCTCCTTCTCCAATAAAGTTAACCCCTTCCCTGCCAGTGTCATTTTTACAGTAACAGTGCATATGTATAGCACTGATTACTGTAGTAATGTCACTGGTACCCCCAAAGGTGTCAAAAATGTCAGTCAAGGGTCCGATCTGTCCGTCGCAATGTCGCAGTCCCGCAAAAAAAATCACAGATCGCCGCCATTACTCGTTAAAAAAAAAAAAACAATAAAAATGACAAAAATCTTTCCCTTAGTTAGTAAATGCAATAACATTTACGCAAACCAATCAAAATATGCTTATTGTGATTTTTTTGCCAAACATATGTAGCAGAAAACAAATTGGCCTAAAATGTTAAAAAAATTAGATTTTTACATTTTTTTGGGGGGAAATTTCACATAAAAAATGTGAAAAATATTGTTATTTTTGCAAAATTGTCGCTCTTTTTTGTTTTTGTATAGCGCATGATCAAAAAATCACACAGGTGATCAAATACCACCAAAAGAAAGCTCTGGTTGTGGGAAAAAAAAGGACGTCAAATTAGTTTAGGTACAGCGTCGCATGACCGCGAAATTGTCCGTTAAAGTCACGCATTGCCAAATCGCAAATTAGGGCCTGGTCAGGAAGGGGGTAAAATCTTCCGGGGCTTAAGTGGTTAACAAAGAAAACCCCTTCACATTTTGTGCTGTCAGCAATGGCAGCACATGGAAGAGAAATGTCACAAGGCCTGGGGAAGAAAATACAAGAAAGGTGAAGGCTACAAGAAGATCAGCAAAGCTTTACTTATCAGTCAGAATACTGTAGCAAAAGTGATACACAAATGTAATAAAAATGGAACTGCAACCGTCACACAGAGACGTCTAGGCCGTACATGGAAGTTATGACTTCGACAAGAGCATCTTCTGATGAGAAGGGTTGAAGAAAATCGCAATGCAAGTTCACTGCAGTTACCTAAAGAATGAGAAAGCCAAACTGGGGTGATTGTTTAACGTAACACAATACGGCGAACATTGCAGAGGAATGGCGTGCATGGGAGTCATCCACGAAGGAAGCCTCTCCTAAAGCTCATGCAAAAGTCAGCTTAGAATTTGCCAGAACCCATGCTAGAAAAGAAGAAGACTACTGGGACTCTGTACTCTGGAGTGATGAGACCAAGATAAATGTTTTTGGAACTGATGGCTTTAAAACTGTATGGCATTGCAAATGTGAGGAGTACAAAGAAAAAAGCATCATGTATACAATAAAACATGGTGGTGGCAATGCCCTTCTGTGGGGCTGCTACCAACACTCCGTGCCCTTGGTCGTCATGTGCTTTTCCAACATGATAATGATCCAAAACATCTAAGGCCACTGTGGCATTTCTAAAGAAAGTGGGACAGTGATTGCAGCGCTGCTAATAAATATATTTAAATACTGAAATATATGCTATGTGCTTTAAAATTAATTTATATTGCTCGTATCAAATTAATTAATAAGTAAACTGCTAATTAGGTCTAAACCCTGTGCAAATAAGCAATAAAACTGTGCAAATGAACAATGTGACTGTGCAGATATTACAATGTAAAATTTATAAGTAAACTTGTAAATAAAGTTGTAAATAAAGTGCCAGCAAATTGCATGATATACAGTCCATAGAACAGTCCTTTTGTATAAAACAGGAGCTTGATGCTTAATCCTTGTTGCTTCAGGGTCTCCCCCTTTGGGTGTCTACTTACCACTCGGTGGTTGATTTGAAGCAGAATAAGCTGGTGTTCTTGTGGCTCCTGTAGGGCTGTTTTTGCTGTAAGCTGGAAGCGATCCTTTTCCTGGTTGTGGTAATCCCGATTGTCCTCAAGGAAATAAAAATCTCAGCATAGTGAGGACCGTTTAAAATCAGCTTTATTACATAAAAATCTTACAAGGGGATACTCACAAACATAAGTTAGTAATGCGCCTATATCAAAATCCTATCTCGGTGCGGTGGTGAGCTGCTCCTCGGCGTTCGCTACCCCGACCGGAAGTCACGTGGCTGCCTCTCGGCCAATGGCTAGACGCACCCACAGTAGCTAACATTTTTATGAACAAGTGGGAAATGGAATACATATTTAAACACCCCCACCCACAGCTACGAGGCTTCAAGCGCTATATAGACAATATATTAATTATATGGGAAGGATCGCAAGAATCCCTTGCAGAGTACATTGAACTCATGAATAATAATAGGTACGAAATTTCGTTCACGGCCACTATAAACCAGGAAGAAATCAATTATTTAGATCTAACCATCTATAAAACTGGCAACCAAATGGCAACAAAAACCTTTTTCAAAAGTACCGATAGGAATAGCTACATTCCAACTAACAGTAATCACCATCCTAAATGGTTAACAGCGGTACCAAAAGGGCAAATGCTCAGGATCAAAAGAAATTGCAAGTCAGAACAAGACTACTTAACACAATCAGAGGTATTAATCAAAAGATTCCAAGATAAAGGGTACAAACCAACAACTTTGAAACACATCCAACAAAAAGTCTCAAAAATAGATAGAAAGGAACTTTTAAAACCAAGTCAAAAAACGCACAAACCCTACCAAATGGCATTTTGTACAGAGTTCAATAAACAGTATAAACAATTAGAAAAATTTTTTAAAACACACTGGCCAATTTTATTGAGAGATCCATCTTTTAAGAAGATTTTACCCAAAAAACCACAGTTCATATACAGAAGACCACCCATTTTAAAAGACAAACTGGCTAAAAACGTACCAGACCCTCCAAAAAAACTGAATACGTTCCTTGATTTAAAAGGGTATTACAGGTGCGGCAATTGCGTCATATGCCGCACATGCAGAATAAATAAACCAAGAAAGGAAACCCAATTCCAATTGACAGCTACAGGGCAACAATTCAAAATAGACAAGTTTATTACATGTACAACCACACATGTTACTTACCTTTTAGAATGTGAGTGTGGTCTTCAGTACGTGGGACGTACGACAAGAGAACTCCGAATAAGACTTAGAGAACATGTCACAAATATCAAGAATGGGTTCAAAAAGCACAGTTTGTCTAACCACTTCCGCATTTGTCACAACAAGGATCCAAGCAAGTTGAAATTCTGTGGGATAGACACCATTGTTAAACACTGGAGGGGTACAAACATGACAAGAGCTATCTCACAGAATGAAACTTGGTGGATACACAAATTAGGAAGTATGGTTCCCAAGGGTTTAAACGTAGAAATCAACATCAATTGCTTCATCAATGATTTTTAGTTTTTAATTCTTAATTTTTATTTTTAATTCTTAATTTTTAATTTCTAATATCTAATTTTGTATGCTTTTATATATAAAATTTTTAACCTCATTTTCATTCACATTTCATATTTACATCCATTTAATGTATAACATATCCCCGATGCAAGTATATATAAAAAAATCCAAAACGATATGATTTGTCAAACATTGGCACATGTATGGTCTCGATAGACTGGCCATAAGATGAAATTAGTTCCCTAGTTAGACCAGCAGGGGTCTTTAACATTAGCAATATGTAGCAACTAGTCTATTACATCATTCAGATTACTAGTCTGAGTACAATTTTAATTTTTAGTTATATGATTCAAAGGTAAATTGATACTAAACATATGAATAGCATTAACTTATATATATATTTATTTTCATTTACATCTATTGAAAAAATCCGTCCAGAGCAGCAATGAGGGTTTTTATTAACATTTAAACCCCAATACAATCCACTAGGGGGCATTAGCACATATCCAGAATGCTCATTAATAATACCAGCATGAGAAGAAAAGATAACATTTATAAGAAGAAAACACCTGATTGATAACAATATAAAGCATAAAGTAAACGACTACACTGATTTTAATAAATAGAATAAGTATATTGAAATATTCAGTATACCGGAAGGAGTTCCTAGCGCGGCTTTTTAACACTAGTGGCACCTCCAATAGCCAGCTACAGATGACGCTGTGTCCACAGCGAAACGCGTCTAGCCATTGGCCGAGAGGCAGCCACGTGACTTCCGGTCGGGGTAGCGAACGCTGAGGAGCAGCTCACCACCGCACCGAGATAGGATTTTGATATAGGCGCATTACTAACTTATGTTTGTGAGTATCCCCTTGTAAGATTTTTATGTAATAAAGCTGATTTTAAATGGTCCTCACTATGCTGAGATTTTTATTTCCTTGAGGACAATCGGGATTACCACAACCAGGAAAAGGATCGCTTCCAGCTTACAGCAAAAACAGCCCTACAGGAGCCACAAGAACACCAGCTTATTCTGCTTCAAATCAACCACCGAGTGGTAAGTAGACACCCAAAGGGGGAGACCCTGAAGCAACAAGGATTAAGCATCAAGCTCCTGTTTTATACAAAAGGACTGTTCTATGGACTGTATATCATGCAATTTGCTGGCACTTTATTTACAACTTTATTTACAAGTTTACTTATGAGTTTTACATTGTAATATCTGCACAGTCACATTGTTCATTTGCACAGTTTTATTGCTTATTTGCACAGGGTTTAGACCTAATTAGCACTTTACTTATTAATTAATTTGATACAAGCAATATAAATTAATTTTAAAGAAACTTTGATTCATGTGGGGTGGTCCCTTGAGTGCCACATCCCAAATAGAGATACAAGAGCAATAGAGTTCCCCTTGGGGCGGGACTTTTAAGGCACTATGTAATATCAAGATACACAATTTATTTGAAAATTTTATTGAAAAAGTAAATATATACAAAACAAGAAAAATATGTTAAAATGCTGGCAAGTTATACAGACATAATGTACAACAGTGAAATGCACCACAAATGAACCGCGGGTATTGACCCGACGCATTTCGGAGAGGAACCCCGAACTCCTTCTTCAGGGGTGCCCGCAGGAAGTGGTCTAAAAATAATTAGTATGTAAGTCATGTGTCACTTAGACAGAATTAAATACAATATAGTATTTTGACAAAATTTTCCAAAGCACTTACATGTTCACTGTAAAGAATGAAGAAAACTTGCCCGCCTGTAAAGGCTAAGACCAAGAGATCAGACTGCCGCAAGGTGCCAAACTGGGATGCCGTGTAGAAATGTTCGATGTTGGACCCAAAAGAGACCTTCTCTGTGTGTCACAGGTGGTTGAAAAACTGCTTGCAACCCCAATTCCCCAAAAGGGAAAGAGGGGGTAGGAATAGCTGGAACCCCCAGAAGACAATCCTGCTGAGCAAAAGCCAAATAATTAGAAAAAATCCCCAATTTAGCTAAAAAACGCAATAGTGATAGTAATTGCTTTTTTGGAAAAAATCCCAAAAACCAAAAAACAAAAATCAAAAAATATTAAATAAAAAATATTGTTTTGGTTTCTTTTGTTTGAGGGGAAAAGGCCATCGTCTGTTACTTAAGTAGTAAGTGACAACACAGATTAATTGTGAATGGAAAAATTGCACTTCAGGGTTTTGTAAGTCCCAAAAACTATGGTTAAAAATACCAGAGGAAAGACATAGTGAATATCCTCTTATAAAGAGTATGAATTCAACAAGAAAGAGAAAAAGATCAAAACTTGCCATCAGCATTGAAGTACATCGGCAGGCTATTTAGCAAAATTTCTCAGAAAATAAATACCTTAGAGTCACTTGTAACGGGCAGACAAATCCAGCTTGGCAAAATAGATGTTATCTCATGCTCGGCAGTGGAACAAATGAGTCCAATGTCGGGCATGTGAGATATATGAGGAGCTTTGTCAATCAGCTGAGACTAGTCTCAGCCGAGAGACAATTGCAAACAGCTGGTTGTCAATAGGGTTCCCCGGGTCACATACGCCGGGCCTGCCCCCTGCCGGAAACATCCGGCGGAAGCTGGGCCGGCCTGTGCGTCCCACCGACACGGTAAAGGACCTCCGCCTGCGTGAAACGCAAGGCGGAGTCCACTGGGCATGCGCCTAATAGCTCAGACAGAGCTAGATGGAATTGGGCTGTTGCCGCTGTTGCGGGCGCCATCTAGTGGCGTCCGCTTACCGTGCCGCGCTATTCCAGAGCCGAGATGGGTTAAACCCAGGAATGGTATAGGAGAATTCCATCGGATATAGTATTGAAATATCAGCTGGAATTTTATCAACTAGTTGACTCTGCATACTTAAATGCGATTATTTCTAAACACACATGGGACTTTATCCGTACACCATTTCCGATTACCCCCACCTTTTATGCCCTGCCCAAAATACATAAGGACGCCACTAATCCACCAGGGCGTCCTATTATTTCAGGTAGAGGGTCCTTAACGGACAATGCCAGTAGATTGGTCGATTCCTTTTTGAAACCATTCGTGATACAACTGCCATCTCACATACGAGACACCATCCACTTTTTACAAAAAATTGAACATATATGGGTGCCTCCTGACTGCCTGTTGGTCACGATTGATGTGGAGGCACTATATAGTTCCATTCCCCATGATCGAGGCCTCTCAGCAGTCAGACACACTATGATGCAAGATAACAACTTAGATGCTTATGGCGAATTTATACTGTCCAGTTTACAGTTTATTCTATTGCACAATGTCTTCACGTTTGACGGCTCCCACTACCTCCAGGTGCAAGGCGTAGCGATGGGCACTTGTTGTGCCCCATCCTACGCCAATTTGTATCTGGGGGAGTGGGAGCAAGCCATTCTCAGGGACGACGCGTTATCGATGTACACGGACCACATCAATTTGTGGGTCCGATACATCGATGACGTGTTTATGCTCTGGCATGGATCACCTGAATCACTCAATGCTTTCATGGACAGATTAAACAAGAATGATTTCAATTTGAAATTTACTATGAATTTTGATCCCTGCCATGTTACCTTTTTGGATGTAGAGGTGTCTAGGGGAGAGGATGGTGTTCTCCACAGTGGGCTTTTTCGAAAGCCCACTGCTGGCAACACCATCCTCCATGCCTCTAGCTTCCATCCCGAGACATTGGTGCGATCCATTCCGTTTGGCGAATATCTTCGGGCCAGACGGAATTGCATGGACCTCACCGTCTTTCAAGGAGTTGCTAATGATCTGAGGAGTAGACTCCTAGCAAGGGGCTATTCCCCGACAACTCTCAAAAAGGCATACAGAAATGCCAAAGGAATAGACAGGAACACACTACTGGCCCCTAAAACCAAAAAATCGGATGATCACACCCTTAGACTAATTGTTAGGTACTCAGAGCAACATATGGAAATCAAAAAGATTATGACCAAATATTGGCATATGCTTGCATTTGACCCAATTGTAGGTAAACATGTTCCAGCATTTCCACAAATCACACATAAAAAAGTTCCAGCTCTTAAAGACCAATTGACACACAGCGAATTTGCTGCCCATGGAAATAGGGACCCCTGCAAAGTCAGGGGAACCTACATGTGTGGGGCATGCAAGTATTGCAAGTTCATGCATACTACCAAGAATCCCATTCTTCCGAATGGACAAATTTTCAGGCCCATGCATTTTGCCAACTGCCGCACCCACGGGGTAGTATATTTACTTCTCTGTGGGTGCGGCTGTTTTTATGTTGGCAAAACTAAACTGGATTTCACTAAACGTGCCTGCCGGCACATAAAAAGTATGAGAACTTGCGACCCTGAGCTTCCTCTCGGTCGCCATACCAGTTTGGTACATGCAGGGAGGTTTCCCAAAATTAAGTTTCTGATCCTGGATAGAGTCCACCCCAGCCCGAGAGGGGGGGATTGGAACAAGACCCTCCTCCAACTCGAGCTGAGGTGGATCTATCGCCTTAGAGCAACAGAGCCACCAGGACTTAATGAGATGGTCTCATATAAACCCTTCCTCGAAGGCTTCACATCCGGTGGTATGGAAATCTAATGACTTCAGTTTCTTGATATGTTGCAGTTCTCTTCCTTTTTCTGCAATTCTCTTCTTTTTCTTATAACCTTCACTGTTACCCAATGTTTCCAATTATTGACATGAATTTAATAGGAGGGTTGTTTAGATACTTTGTAATTCTATTTCATGCAATGGTGAATATTGAGTGATTCTATAACATCTTGTAATTTAGCATATGCACGAATTAAATCTTTGTATACAGGTAGGTCAGCCTGACCGACTATGGTGCCTACTGTTAATTTTGAAAAATATCCTTTCTTAAAATTATATTCGGATATTGCATTGTTGATAACCATTTGCATTTAGGCTCTTGGTATTTATTGCTTTATTTTATTCTTTTACAGGACCCAAACCTTCTCTGATGTCGCGATGGATGGAAGCTGCACGATGGGGAGACACTTATTCCCATCTCGGCTCTGGAATAGCCCGGCACGGTAAGCGGACGCCACTAGATGGCGCCCGCAACAGCGGCAACAGCCCAATTCCATCTAGCTCTGTCTGAGCTATTAGGCGCATGCCCAGTGGACTCCGCCTTGCGTTTCACGCAGGCGGAAGTCCTTTACCGTGTCGGTGGGACGCACAGGCCGGCCCAGCTTCCGCCGGATGTTTCCGGCAGGGGGCAGGCCCGGCGTATGTGACCCGGGGAACCCTATTGACAACCAGCTGTTTGCAATTGTCTCTCGGCTGAGACTAGTCTCAGCTGATTGACAAAGCTCCTCATATATTTTACATGCCCGACATTGGACTCATTTGTTCCACTGCCGAGCATGAGATAACATCTATTTTGCCAAGCTGGATTTGTCTGCCCGTTACAAGTGACTCTAAGGTATTTATTTTCTGAGAAATTTTGCTAAATAGCCTGCCGATGTACTTCAATGCTGATGGCAAGTTTTGATCTTTTTCTCTTTCTTGTTGAATTCATACTCTTTATAAGAGGATATTCACTATGTCTTTCCTCTGGTATTTTTAACCATAGTTTTTGGGACTTACAAAACCCTGAAGTGCAATTTTTCCATTCACAATTAATCTGTGTTGTCACTTACTACTTAAGTAACAGACGATGGCCTTTTCCCCTCAAACAAAAGAAACCAAAACAATATTTTTTATTTAATATTTTTTGATTTTTGTTTTTTGGTTTTTGGGATTTTTTCCAAAAAAGCAATTACTATCACTATTGCGTTTTTTAGCTAAATTGGGGATTTTTTCTAATCATTTGGCTTTTGCTCAGCAGGATTGTCTTCTGGGGGTTCCAGCTATTCCTACCCCCTCTTTCCCTTTTGGGGAATTGGGGTTGCAAGCAGTTTTTCAACCACCTGTGACACACAGAGAAGGTCTCTTTTGGGTCCAACATCGAACATTTCTACACGGCATCCCAGTTTGGCACCTTGCGGCAGTCTGATCTCTTGGTCTTAGCCTTTACAGGCGGGCAAGTTTTCTTCATTCTTTACAGTGAACATGTAAGTGCTTTGGAAAATTTTGTCAAAATACTATATTGTATTTAATTCTGTCTAAGTGACACATGACTTACATACTAATTATTTTTAGACCACTTCCTGCGGGCACCCCTGAAGAAGGAGTTCGGGGTTCCTCTCCGAAACGCGTCGGGTCAATACCCGCGGTTCATTTGTGGTGCATTTCACTGTTGTACATTATGTCTGTATAACTTGCCAGCATTTTAACATATTTTTCTTGTTTTGTATATATTTACTTTTTCAATAAAATTTTCAAATAAATTGTGTATCTTGATATTACATAGTGCCTTAAAAGTCCCGCCCCAAGGGGAACTCTATTGCTCTTGTATAAATTAATTTTAAAGCACACAGCATATATTTCAGTATTTAAATATATTTATTAGCAGCGCTGCAATCACTGTCCCACATTCACAAAAGCACTAGCACTTTTCTTGCAGCAGGCAGCTAATTACACAATCCTTTTTGATTTACACACATTCCTACAGCGCGAGGTCCACAAATATACCATTTCTAAAGAAAAACAGTGTGAAAGTGATTCAGTGGCCGAATACTTTATGTCTCCTGATCTGAACCCAATCGAACACCTATTGGGATTGTGAAGAGACAAGTTGAGCATCACGCTCTATCCAGCATCCAGGCTCCTAAACGTTGTTCTTTAAGAATGGAAAAATATAGATGTTGCAATATGTTGCCCACTTGTTCATTCCATGCCTAGAAGAGTTGGTGCTGTCCTTACAAATCATGGAGGTCATACAAAATACCAGATGTAGTAGTTTTTGTTATGGGGTGTATTCATTTTTGCATCAACTAATTTGAATAAAACTAAAGATTTTGTAATCTAACCTATATTATTAACCTTGCTTTTATGTAATGAGTTAAACAAATGCTCTATAAAACTCAGTTTTGCCTCTCTGGCTGCTTCGCAAAGTCAGGCCAGCGCTGCCCTCCCCTTCTTTTCTCGACACACAGTGAGGGTGAAGGAATGTCCCAACCTGAAGCTGAAGAAGCCTTCCTGGCTCCAAATTTCCTCAGCTATGATGGTGTCCTCTGCGTTGGTGGTCTCCTATTTCCTCATCACTGGAGGGATCATTGATGATGTCATTGTGGAACCACCTATTATCATATCCACGACAGATGAACATGGACACCAAAGACTGGTAGCTTTCCTGGCCTACAGAGTGAATGGTCAGTATATAATGGAAGGACTGGCATCAAGCTTCTTTTTTACCATGGGAGGTTTTCGGAATCATTTTCCTAGATCGAATCCAATGCACCGAATAATCCAAAGCTGAACAGCAGCTTCTGATTCTTGCTGCTTTTTATTGGATTTGTTTGTGCTCTGCTCAGCTTCTTCATGGCAAGTGTCTTTGTGAGGATTTAGGTGTCCAGATACTTCAAGACGAGCTGAAGATGCATATCATTCATCAACACTTTACAGTTTTATAGCAGTAATGATTGGAAGTACACACTGTAAAAAGATGTAGAAATTGTGTGCAAGTGGCAAGAAAATAACTAAGGGTTGCCAACAGCAAAATATGTTAGTAATTTTTTTTTTCACTGCATTATATCTTTTTTCTAAAGTTCATAAACTCATTTATGCTGAGCACTGTATGTACCTTACTCACTTCTGTCATATCTATTCTCTGATATCAACATTTCTATAGAATAATAAACCTACCTAAATGTACATGGTTCTCTTTACCTCCCCATCCCCAAACAAAATGGAGGTATAGGGCTTTCTTCCATATGGCAATACAATAAAGCCCTTTATTAATCCTGGGCACCGAAAAACAAACTATGGGTGCAGGTGAAACAAACATTCCCAATTTCATTATCCTCTCTCCCCTGGCTACCAGAAAGGCACAATAAAACCCTAAAATCTCATTCTACTATCGGGCCATTATTAAATAATCAATCAGACCATCCATCTACTGGTGATTTCTCCCACCCCTTTCCCCTAATCCCAGTGCTAGGAAACCTGGAGTTTTCTCCTAGTAAAGAGAACAAACACTTCCAATGTCTCCAGGTAGTGATTAAATCCAGTGCTTCTCTTGAAAATGTACACATAGGTCCTGAATGTTTGCTGGAGATGCCAAGCCATGCCAGGGACCCTGCTACATATCTGTTGCCATTGCCCCCTACTAAGCTCCAACACTCACAAACTAATCCTTCAACTGACATCTGTAGATCTGGATCCAATCAGTTATTTATTACACCTTAACAAAACTCAAATGAAACACTATACTACTTCACTTACAATTCACCTGCTAAATTCTGTTTAAGCCTGCATTCCTGATATGTAGAAACAAACTACACCCCAGTCTGCACACGTGGTTTGCTAAAATCAATGAAATCAAAACAATGGATGACCTGAGAAGTGCTCTTCATAATAGAGGAGAGCAGCACAGTAACACCTGGATTCCATGGATAGACTTTACCTGCTCTAACTTATATACTGTAACACTATGCTAACCCCTTTCCCCACTCTGAATACAACATAAAAAAGGCAACATCTGTTTGCCCCCAAGCATTAGGAAGCATCCTTGGGAGGAATCTTTGGAAACCAACAAATTATAGGGAAAGTCACTACCTCAAAACCCCCAGAGACCAGGACTATCTGATTTTATCTGCATTTACATTTGGAAAACACCAAACAACAAACCTAAAACTGGCCTAATTTGCCTGTCTACCACTCTGATGGGAGATTCAGATCACATCTTCCTTGTATAATGAATTTTAGGTGGAAGACACCTGTGCCCCTCCAGTGATCTGCATCACCATCCTTTTATATTAACCCTTCCTTTGGTTTAGTTACATTTTGTACCCATACATGTTGGTAATACATGCATTTTTTCCGGGGGCCACCATGCTCGGCTAAGCTGAGCCTGAGGGGGACAGGGTCTTGATGCGCATTGGTGCCATGTCTCCCGCACTTGATGTGTGGCGTCCGCACCTAGGTGGGCGATGCATGCCAATGTGGTGATCCTTCCACACGCTGCCATTTGCGAGGAGACCGCCGGCTGCAACATACACCCGGCGGCCTTGCCAAGTGTGTTCCCCCGCACCCCTTTGGCAGCACACATGGCATTGGGGGATGCCTAGTGTGGTTGCCTTGGGATCTCCTTGAGAGAGCAGGACCTCACAGCTTCAAACCACTCCCCAGTAATTCCTTTCTTTTTGAATTGTACATTTTTTATTTTTTCATCTTTCACACAGTAAGACAGCCCCTTTTATGTATAATTTTTCATGTTTCACAATTTTTTTTTTTTCACATATATGAGACAGCACCTGGCTGTGGGATTTGGTGTCTCCACTAACCCACACACCCCATAGTCCATCATATTTTTTATGCCTTTTTTATGCCATTTTTAGTATAACTTGTTAAAGGGACCCGCTGCGGGACCATAATAAAGGGCCCCACAATGAGAGTAAAGGGCCCCAGGATCAGTGGGAAGAGCCCCAGGCTTGAAAGGAAGGGCCCCGGCCAGGGATTCCGGGGGGCCCTTTATGGTATCTTGCCCTGGGGCCCTAAAGGTTCTAGTTACGCCTCTGCATCACTCACTGATTGGCTTCCTGGGTTGTTTTCAACCTAAATCTAGGTACATGGACACACACTTTGTCACCAGCAGTCCTGCTCTCCCTGTGACCCCTGTGCCCACCTGAGCCCCCCCACGGCTCCCGGGTCAGACCTTCCAGCAGACCATCATTTCCAGTGCTTCCATGCTAAGACTGATCTAGTAAGTATGGAGCCTTCATGTTTGCTCCGTCCTTTATTTGACACTCCATATGTGCACACACATCATTTACAATACTATTTGACCTTGTAGATTCATAATGTACACCTACTCCTGAGGAAGTGAATTATATTTTGCAAAATGCGCAGAGTATAAAGGGTGCTATATTTTATCATGTCTTTTGTACATGCTTGTATGTGCTCACAATGTATGTTGATGCTGTTACTTGTATACTCTATTTTACATTGTACACATTGTACATGTATTTTACTACTGATCAGTCCAACATGGTTTTACTGCATGTGATTATTATCCATATGGTTGTTTAATATAACATTTGAACTATTGGTATAACACTGCACCATGTTATTTTTGAGTGTGTAGCCTCAACTAAAGTCCCCAAGGCAAATGCATTTCCTGTTTGTAATTTACCTGTCTGCCCTAATAGGTGATCATTGTTAATTGTAAGACATTCAGATATAACACTGACATATGTACACAAGTGTAGCTCACAGGGCTGCCATCAAGGGGGACAGGCAATACACGCGTAGGAGGCCCAAGCATCAGGAGGCTGCCCCGCCTTCTTCTATACATTTATTTGCAACAGAAGGGTCAGCAGCTGCTGGTCTCTGTGTCATTCTGCTCAAATTGTGCTCTTTACTGCCACCTCTAGCTACTTCCTGCATGTGCACTCCTCCTGTGTGTGCTGCCCGTACTGTGCTCCACTCCAGCTCCTCTCCTCTCAGGGACATGTGTCAGCTTTTTGTAAACAAGACCAGGGACTAAGAAGACCTCCTTTACAAGTAGGGGGAATGTGTATTGTGCAAGTGAGGGAGAGGGCTGTTTATATACAGGGAGAGGCAGAGCTTTGTGTGTTTATAGGTGTGTGAGTGTGTGTGGGGGGGAGCTTAGTGTTTACAGGTGTGGGGGGGCTGAGTGCATACGAGTGTGGGGGGCTGAGTGCGTACAGGTGTGTGGGGGGGTGCTGAGTGCATACAGGTGTTGGGGGGCTGAGTGCGTACAGGTGTGTAGGGGGGCTGAGTGCATACATGTGTAGGGGAATGGAGTGTGTACAGGTGTGGGGGGCTGAGTGTGTACAGGCATTGAGTGCATACAGGTGTGAGGAGGTTGAGTATGTAAAGGTGTGAGGGGGGCTGAGTGCGTACAGGTGTGGGGGGGCTGCCTGCAGGACTGCTCAGTGCTCACTGTGGACTGACCTGGGACCCAAGGCGATCCAGCGATGTGCATAAGAACCTCGGCTCTCCGAGGACTCTCCCTCCTCATTGGCTGATCAATCATCATGTCATTTGTCAATCACATCCTGTGAGCCAAAGAGGACAGAGAGGGGTCAGGGTCGAGCTTTAGCTCTGTGTGTGAATCGACATGAAGAGCAGCGGCTTGGGAGCGAGCCTGCTCGGGTGCCCCCATAGCTGGCAGGAGAGAGGGACCAGTAGCGCCAGCAGGGGGCCCTAGAAGAGAAGGATTGGGGCTGCTGTGTGCAAAACCACTGCACAGAGCAGGTAAGTATAACATGTTTGTTATTTTTTCTTTTTGTAGCACCCTCCTCGGTAGGTGCTAGGTAAAAGCATTGTTTGCTCCATCTGCTTATTAGGGGAGCCTGATCAGTAGTTTTGCCTGTTACATGTGTCCATGTGTGATTCACTTGGTCTGAGGTAGTGTCCCCATGGTATTCAATAGGGGAGCCTGTTGAACAGTGGAGGAAACCCAGCCAGTGACACACAGGCTTTTGTGGCTGTCCCAGTGGGAGAGCACAACAGTGGTGCATTCTGGGATTTGATATAAAAGCCAGGGGCACATGTGACGGGGCATCTTTGGGCTGGAAGCCAGGTCCCAGGAGGAGGGTGACGGCTGTCTCTCCTCCTGTTAGCAAGGAAGGTGGTCACAGGCAGTCGGCCTAGTGGACCGAGTGTGTGATGCTGAGCCAGGAGGTCCAGGATACTGAGGAGTGGAGCTGAAGGCAGAGCAACCCAGGAAAAAACAGTGTTCGTGAGTACCGGGAAACTTGCCAGGGATCTGCCCAGGAAGGGGGACTACTCCAGTGGACAGTCAGTGGACAAGGGGCTAGCATGCACGGGAAGTAAGAAAGCGGGTGCCAAGTCAGGCCCCCTAAGAGAAATTCAGTCAGGAACATATCTTCTGCTTCACTTCAGTGGCAAGGTGAAGCAGCAGCCTTGCCGCACTCAGTACAGTTAGTGTCCTCAGAGATTGTGCATAGTTCAAGTTGGAGTATCCCACTCAACTGAAATAAAACACAAAAACCAAATCCCCTGGACTGTTCATTGTCTGAGCCAAGTCTTAAAATTATACGTTTTACAGACCGTTGCTATGGGTATCCCAGGGGAATCCACACTCAGCAGCTCCCAAGAGGGCAGTGCTACATTTAAAAAAAAAATGAAGCCTTTAATATCACTTTAAGTTATAAGAGTGTTAAAATAAAAGTGGGTGCACTGAAGGACTCGGTGAGATGGCCAGTGGGTGGTCAGGCCCTTATAGCCTAAAGCTAAATGGCTTCAAAATTTCTGATGGCTGCCCCGATAGCTCATCCAAAAGATGTATATATAATTACTTATATGGAATGTAGTATGTGAATTCTTATGCACGACTGTGAAGTTTTCATGTTTATCTAGTTTGGGCAGATATCCACCATTGTATGGCTGCTACAATATCCAAAATAAAGAATGTAAAGATTTCAACAATATACATGGAAAAAGTCAAGAAGTCAAGAATAAAGATAAAAAACTATTTGGATTCTCACTGGGGTTCTGCTTTATGTAAGCTTGCTAATAGTTTTAGCTGGAGCAATTCATCAGACTTGCCTTTCAAAAGATAATGCAGTATATATTTTAGCATCCCTCTTGCCCTTAACTGCACTCTGTGCTTTTATAAACTATCATACAGTTTTGTTTGGGAACTTTTCTGCTAATGGATTACTTTGATAGTCTGCAATGACATACAGTAATTACAGTGCATTTTATGTTTAAGTTAATTGTAAACATCAGTCACAGTAAAAGTACATCTTTCATAGATAAAAAGTGTTCATGTACGAGAACTAAATCTCAAAGTTAAGACAAAGCCGATAGTAAATAAAACACACAAAAAAGCAGAAAGTAAACAAAAATATTATTTCAGCATTAACAATGGTGATGAGTAAATCAACTAAAATTAAACTTGATTTGAATCTGCTAAATTTACCAAAATCAAATTGCGGTGAGATCAATGAGAGACCATTTTTCATGTTCACCTTTTCATTTGAGGGGCAATCTATCGTACCCCAATAGCAATGGGAATAGTCAGAGCTGTTGGAGAACTTTGCTAGATTACTGCTAAAATAAAAAAAGACAGTGAAGGAGCCTTTTCATTTGACTTTGACAATATATACACAAATCTCAAGTACAGATTATTGGAATGTCTTAAAATGAAACTGTGCCCAGGCTATGCACCATAAAGTATTAACAAATGTTATGATTTACATTGATGTATTAAAGTATTACTAAACCCAGGACCCTGGATTCACTATATCTGGTCTCCCACAGTACACAGAACAAGGAAATTCAATTTTTTTAGTAAATATAAACTGCTAAATACCTTTTCTCATCAGTAGTAATAGCAGTTTTGTGACTCCCATCAGTGTTCAGCAGAGCACTGGTTAAAGCTTGTAGTTTTCATTCTTCCCTGATTGTCCTATGAGGATGCAGGACCCCTGCCCCTCTATCTGGACAGTGCTGATTGGCCCTGTGCTGATCACAGCACAAGGCCAATCAGCACCAAGAAAAACAAACTCTCTAGCAATATGCACCAAACTGAGCATTTGGTACTTGTCCACAAGGCTATGTTCTATCAGGAGATGGTTTGGGGACTTTGGAAGAAGGGGAAGATCAGAGAAGAGAGGAAAATCAGCCTTTTTACACAATGCAGAATATTAACGCCATGGGTTCCACATTGAGTATAACAAGCATGCTTTGCTGCATATATAGACAGATTTTTCTGTTGTGGGTTTAGTAACACTTTAACACGCCATCTCTGAAGCTATACACATTGTGGAGCAATTCATATTCACAACATAAGGCACCTAAGTCCTCTTCCTAATACTTTTTTGTAGCTCAATCTTGGTAGACTGCCTACCATCTAGACACACAGCAAGTGTCCCAATTTAGGGTCTTTGTTATGACTTTTGAGGATAAATTACTTTACAGTACCTGCATCTAGAAAGGTGAGGGAGGTCATAATTAAAACGTCTTTACTGTTTGTTATGAATATGTGAATAACTTAATGTCCATAGCCTGGATGGTAACCATTTTACTGACACCAACCGGCAGAATATACTCCTACTAAAGTAGCATTTAAAAAAAAATACTACCAGCACTAAATTACAGTTCCTTCCTTTACGTTCTTTTGCGTATAAATAAAGCAACCGGTGGGTCCTGGGTGACGTCATTGACCAAAAATGGACAATGACATCAGAAAACAACCCTGGCTGGTTTGTTGACATTTAGCAGCCAGTCGGGGAACTGTCATTTGTAACAGTTGTAGCAATGGGAGAAGATCGTGTTGGCATGGGTTGGGTTGTTAGGGCAACGCGCATCGTGATTGACATTGGTTCTATATGCTGGGGGATATACTGTAATTTACAATTCTTTTACATCAGAGACAATGTTTATCTGGTCAATGATGTCAGCCAGTTGGCATGCACTAGCTGCCCTGTGAGCTGTCATTTGTGACAGAAATATTGTCAGTGGCTTGAGCCATCGTGTCCACATCACAGGACATCACTCATCATGATTTACATTGGATTTGCTCTGCTGGATGAGGTGACTGATGTTGGATTTACATTGGGCATCTATGGTTAAGGAAGGGGGGGGGCTTTGCAAGCTTGCTGCTCCCCTTTTCTTGGTAACCCAGGCTACATACCTTCATAAGGGTCTGGTATGGATTTTGAGGGGACCCCACATAAAATAAAACAAAAAAAATACAGTAGGGTACTCCTCAAAATACAGGAGGTGCTGTGAGTGTACATCCTCCAAAATCATTAGGGTCCACATGCCCTCAACATTTGGATGGTACTCGTGTTGATGAGGAAAAGGATATCACCACACATCCCTGGGCAAGTGCATGTAGGGAGCGACTAATCTGAATGGTAAAGCCCCATTTAAAAAAAAGGGCCTCCAGCTATACAGCCCTCCTATGGGAAAAAATAGGTTACTTATCCACATATTTTTTTAAAATAAATATAGACTTTTAACTAAAAATAAAATAATTTGAATATTGACTCCCGATGTAAATCCAATGTCAATCACATCATCCAGAGGATGCAGATCTATCCTCACTCACAAAAGCAATGCCCTGATGCGACAAACTGTAGATGACCAGTGCCATGATGATCCTATGCTGTTGCTTCTACCGTTGCAAATGACAGTTTCCTAGCAAGTTGCTAAAGGTCAACACACTGACTGGGGTTGCTGGCTTACATCACTGCATGACACTGCATCATTTACCAGATGTGGTCAATGATGTCACTCAAGATCGGGAAGTTATTATTTGGGGGTGATAGTGATACTGACACTAAATGAATGACTTCCAGGTGCAGCAGCAGGTTCAGGAGGGTGATCTCACCAAATCTGATCATTTACTTTGGCCTACTCAGTAAACTCTGAACAGCTTGGGTTCAGGCTGTACTCCTGCTTGACTCAAACCTTAATTGCCAGCATGTGTTAAATATGGTTTAGAAAAACTTGTGCTAAAATAAAGAGTACTCAAGTGCTATATTGTGCAATACAGTTCAATAGAGTGCTATATTATGCTATACAGCGCTACGGTGTGTTATACCGTTAATTGCAGTGTGGTTGGCCACATACACTTGTGTACCCACTCTGTGTTCTCAATTCCACAGATCTAACTGTCATTCCTCAGTCTCTTTTTTCTGCATCATCAGAATGTGTGCTTGCTTGTTAGCCTCTGTGTCCCCCCTTTTCAGCCTTTTTTTTAACGTATTTATTACGGCCTTTTTTTATTTGATGCTTTCTATTTTATTTTATGCTTGGGTTGGGTTAAAAAAAAGAATAATACAAATAATAAATGGAAATAATGTATTTTTGTTTTGGGTTGTTAGTTTTTTAGGGTATATATGCAATATGCTACATGTGCCAGTAGTAGAAAGCAAGCAGGCCCTGCAGGAATCAGCAGTCCTAGGGCTGCACAAACTGTAGCTATGATACATCTTCTTTTTTTCCAAAACTGGACAACCAATACAGTAACAGCACACTGAGCAGAGAGTTGACTGGCTTGCAAAATGTCCACACTTATATCTTCCCAGGCAGCAGAGCAGCCAGGTAACTTCCAGTGTTACTTATGTCCTCTTTTCCTCTCCTACTCTGGTAAAGCTCCGGCAGACTCATACTCTCCTGCTTGCACTGTCAAGGCAGCCAATCACCAAGGGGATGCTGACTTAAAGTACTGCCTGATGTGTGGCTCAATGTTTAAGCAACACATGTGGTCCTCTGTGCCACGTTCCTCCTGCAATCTCCAGTACCAGTCCTGAGTACCCTACTCCAGTGATCCCTTGGCTCTCTAGCCTTTATGCTGTATACCTGCAACAAAGGATACTCCAGCTTGAATCCTGCTACTGCGACCCCTTTGAACTTTAGCCTACATCCTGCTTCAGTAATCCTGTGCACTTCCCTACTCTAGTGACCCAGTGTATCCCAACCTTAATCCTTCTGCTGGGAATCTGTGTACTTCAGCCTGCATCCTACTTGCCTGTTACACCTACCATTTCAGCCCACATTCAGTTACTCTATGTGACCCTGTGCACTTTATTGTGCAGACCCTATGCAGTCAGTTTATTGTGTTCCCCTGTGACCTCCTTGGCACCCTTGTGCAGCTAAAACTTTCCTTCTCATGTTCTGCTATCTAAAGTACTCCACCTGCAGAAGATTTTAATCTCTCCTGCTCCCATGGTCCTGGGCCACTCTGCTGCAAGAGATTCATTTCTGCATACCAAAATTCCTTGGAGTCATCAGCATCAAGACCCATCCCTTCATGTGGAATGTTCTGGTGAAATCCGGGCAGCTTTTTAAGATTCTGCACCTTGGTCACTCTAAGGGCTCTAACCTCTACTGAATGTGAGGGGAAAATGTGTCCATTTCCTTCAGTGCCACCAAGTATCCTGCTTCTCTGACACTTCACTTGTGGCCTATGGCACTGCTTAGCCCCAGCTGTTATAACCGAATCTTGATTAGCCAGTCTTCCCCAGGTGAGAATGAACTTTTGTCTGTGACACTGAGCAGTCCGAGTAATTATTTGCCATAGCATATTAGACTTGCAGCAGGGGGAAGATTTCTGTGGTGTCTCTTCTGTAATAGAGCATGCTAAGATAGTAGAATGATTATAGAAGAAGAGTGTGGTCCAATCATGCTAGAGTCAGGGGACAGTAGGCACCCAGCAGCAAAAGACTGGCACTCAATGTGAATAATCTCCCTGGTGGAAAAGATGGGGGATGAGGTGGCAGGTGGGTAAAGAAAGGTAACTGGAAGAGGTTAAAAAGTAGTGAGGGAGAAAGATGGCTAATGGCAAGGGCCAGAGAGCTAAGGGTAACATCCATTGAAATCCCTTTGGTGGGACTGCTGCAAAGGTTTAGGTCACTGTTACCCCTAAGGCCAGCTCAGTCAGCACTGCATTGTGGCCTTCTTTTTTCTCTGTCTGCTGCTGACAATAGTCTTGTGATCTGGTGATCTGGTGGAATCATGTGCATCACTGAAAGTCTAACACCTGCTTGAATTCTACCTTTATTCATAAGCACCACAGCAACACAAAGATCAATGGGAGCAGCAGCTGGCTAAGACATGGCAGCCTCATCAAGTTTTACTTCCCTAGTTCCTGTTAGTAAAACAAAAAAAAATGTTGTGCATATATGCACAGTATTTCAGTGCCAGCTGCTGGCACTACAACTAATCATATGCAAACATTTTGAAACAGATACATTCTGCCAGTTCATCACCTTTGCTGCCCCTGAGTGGCAGGTACCCAGCTGCCATTGCTCTTTCCAGAAGTCAGTCCTTGATATCTGCTTTGACATGAAGGAAAACAAGTCTCTGTTGCTGGACCATGCTGTTGTTGGCAGGGGACATATGATCGCAGTTATCTGGTCCGATAAGCATGGGCAGCAATGGAATATATCAGTTACCACACACTAGGTTAACCTTAAGGTACCTGGGAATATGATAGATGCAGCATGAGCCATACCACTCAACCTAGTGGTGTGTTTCTATGTCAGGAGGAAAGAAACCACATTAAGCAAGTCATTTCTCCAGGCCCAGGCTGAAGAGTGGCTTACCCCACACTAGCTGAAAATTGGAAAGGTCATGTATGGTAAAAGCACAGACAAACTATCCCCCTTTACCTGGGGAACATCACATATGTGGCCTAACTGGTCTATTTCCAAAACTTAGTGCAGTGTTCCCACGTCCTTTGAAAAACACCCTGGATTACATGGACTGTTCAATCTTTTTACTGTGAATACAATGGGTGATACACACCACAATGCAATTCAGAATATGGGGGGGTGAGGTACACTCTCCTATCCGTAGCACACCACACAGCAATTCACTGTATTGTAGCTGAATATAGCACTGTATAACTCTGTAGATAGTACATTAGCAGTTGCCGGGACAAGGTCATCTAGTGCCCAGGGCGAACATGCAAAAGTACACCCCCCTCCTCAAGATGTATAAGCATTATATGTCAGCAAAAATACCCCCCCCCCCTAAAAAAAAGTTGGAAACTAATCTGCATGCTTATCCCTAAGAATAAATCCCCCCTCTTTGCAGGAAGAACCCACCCCCTTGCTGAAATCCCCCCTCCCAGCACAAATATTTGCCTCCACATTCTCCCTCCCATCTCAAATCCTCACTCTCTCCACAAATCCACCCCGGACAAATCAACACCCCCAAAAATGACTCCTAGCACAAAACCTCTACCCCTGATATTTCCCCTCCCATTACACGTTCTCTCCCCCCCACTGCAAACCCCCCTGTCAGCACAAATTATCCACCCTCCTAGTACAAATCTCCCTCCCCCAAAAAAAAAATTTCCCCTCCTAGCACAAATACTTTCCAATCATCCCTACTAGCACAAATTCCCACCAAAAAATTATCCTCCACCATATCACCTCTTCTAGCACAAACCCGCCAAAAATCCTCCCCCCCCCCACCTCCCAACACAAATCTCCCCCAAATCACAACTCATAGCATCACCCCCTCCATTTCCCCTCCTAGAACAATTGATATCCCCTGCTGACCCCCAAATTCCCCCTCCCAACACAAATCCCCTCCCACCAATCTTCTTGCGGTGCCCCCTTCCTCTCATGATACCACAGTGCCCCTCCTGCCCACCCCTTGTCCCAGCCCTGTACACTAGTACTGTGCAGTAGTATTAAAACACACTGACAAATGGATGATGGGATACCTGACCTTTTTAGGGGGTGCTAGTACATTTTGAAAGACCCATTTTTGGTCGTATTTAACCATAGTTCATAGCTCTGACATACCATTTTAGGGGCCAATTTTGATGCCTGGGTGAACATGCCCTTTTATTAAAACAAACTGCAAACATGCAAAATTCACCACAAATGTAACCCAGCAAAAACCTGACCCTCTACTGATCAACATTCCTTTGTTTCTGAAATCCCTATAAGGATCAACAAGAGCAGTAGTCTCAGCATGGCTTTGTGTAGATTTTAAAAGCCACAGAAGCTAGACTCAGCTGCTGGTGCCAATCATAGGCAGTGGCTGAACCTGATGGTCACTGATTATATTGGTCCCAATGCTAATACTGAAATCATAAATAAGTGAAAAGGACCTGATGTACTATTGGGTGTCCGGAATAGACCACTGGTCAGAGCTTGACCAATATGTTCTGGAGATCTTGGTCTGCCTTGCTGCAAGTTAAGTCTTAAAAGTCCTTTAGCACTGGACGGGAACTTGTCACTTACTCCTATCCTCAGACAGCATCAACCGATCGACTTTTATAAAAATACATCAGACCTCGATTACAGGAGACCTGCTGCTGCTGCAAAAGAAAAATGTAATTGCAATGCTGCTTAAATTTCAGTTCAATTGCTGCCAGCATGACCATCTCCTGGCACCTCTGCTCTCTCTTTTCCTTCTGATTACAAGAAAACTGCTTTCTTTTGTCTCTGAATTTGAGATCTATTCACTCTAAAAGTGTGTTGTCCTATCAATTGGAAATATTTTTTGTAGTTGTAGCTTTCAATGTAGAAAAACTCCTGCTATTTGTCTCTGAATCTGAGATCTATTCGCCTGAAATGTGTTTTGTCCTTTCCTTTTTATTTTTAAGGCCTATTTGAAATGAAATTTTGATCTTTAAATAAACCAAAAATGAGAACATATTACCAATAACAGTAGATACAGTAGATGTATTGTTAACACATGTATAACAAAATCCCTTTGATGACTAAAAACTGATAATGCTTCTGAGTTATCTGAAAAGTAAAATTGTTAGTCCATCAATGGTTTATATATAACAAACCCTCTAGCAAAACATATATTTTTTTATTTTTTGGGGGGGTTGCAGATATAAGCTGTTAATCACAATAGTACTGTTAGCAGCAGAAATATTTTAAAAGGCCCAAACTGCTGAGTGCAGACACAGTTTGAAGATAACATTGGTATCTGCATGTGTGCCAATGCCTCAGTTTCTGACATTAGTGGGCAAGAGGAAGAGGAGGGTTGGGGGCTGGAGGGGAGAAGAAGGAATCTCAACAAGCCTCCATGGGATGTTTCAACCTTCCCAAAACCTAGCCGATACACATATGTGGGTGGGCAATTGAAGGACAATGTTATCCTCAGTGGCACATTTGTTGCTGAAAAAAAATAGCTGACAAAAAGGGTATTTTACCTGAAATGGGGAAAAAGAAATGAAGACTCTCTGTATCCTTGCCAACATCCCTATTCTAGATTCTCTAGAGAGATTCTAGAAAAACATTCCCCCGTTTAGTGAGACTTTTTAGGCAAATTAGACATAAGTTAAAGTTTACAAAATATTCTTTCTTGTAATTATATCATAAAGGTGATAAAAAAATATAAAAAATGCATATTCCAGTGTATAAGTTCAGTAATTTAATACAAAAAGTGCAATACAAAACATTTAGCTTGCAGAGACTCTTGTATGAGTACCCAGCACGTTTCAGGGACAGCAGCTCCTTCCTCAGGGGTAGGGATGGGCTCTGTGTTTGAGTCGAACGTAAGTTCAAGTCAAACATAAGTTCGACTCAAACATTAGCTGTTTGTGTGTTCACTGAACACATGAACAAATGGGGGCTTGGTGGGAAGTTTGCCCGCCAATGAGCGCCCCATAATGCACTGCGCCTGTGCAGTGCATTGATTGCTAATGATTGGTCAAAGCATGCACCTGACCTGTATGCTTTGGCCAATCACAGCACAATTTACTGTCAGAGCCATGATTGGCCAAAGGCAGAGTGCCTTTGGCCAATCATGACTCAGGGGCCAAGTCCACGCCCCACACTATATAATGCTGCTGCTTACACAGCATGTTTAGTTGTAATGTAAAGTACATGGAAAATGCGGGGAGAATTGGTTTATTTATGCCCCATATTATTACAATTAAAAAAAAAAAGCTATGTAGAGCTATTAGAGGTGAAAGTGAAAGTGTTTAAACACATAAATATAGACCACAGCGATTGCCTATAGACAGAAGACGGGTGAGACTATTTGGGCTGCAGTTAAGTGTCACTGAGTAGCAAAGCACAGTCTTATAATTCAAATGTTTGTCGTTAATTTAAAGTCACAGTACATGTTAATTGTAAAACAGCAAGTTTCTGATTGGGCTACTAAAACCTTGGAAGGTTTTAAAAAAAAAGCCATAACAGAGAGCAATGCTGCTGGCTTTTTTGATCTGTCTAAAGAAAAACAGCCTGTCAACACGCATTTCCAAGAGCCTTATCAGAAGAGGCAAATCAAAGAGTAGGACATTTTCAACATAGGCCCCCCTACAATAATAATATTACCTTACAAATACCCCTGACCACACCCGCACCCCACGGTTTCATTCTCCAAGGCAGGTGTAGTTTTCTTCGTAATGTCAGACAAGCAGAAAATGTTTATGTGTCAGATACATTTAAAACTACTACATTTCCTTACACGAGGGGAAAAGAGGGGGGGGGGTCACTTCTGCAAATGCACTTCTACATTAGTTCCCTAATTCAGAACAGTTGTAGAATCCCCACACATATGCAATTATTTTTATAGAATTTTCTTGAAGTTTTGCCATTTATACATTTGTGCCCATCTTGTATGAGCGTAGTAATAATGAATAAAAACACTATTTTACTAGGAAAATATATATAAATTGCCGTTGTCGGCAGGATATTTTAAAGTTATTTCTTATAGAATTATAGATAATGAAAAATTATATTTTACAAATGGTTCCCTATGTGAAGGGGAGCCTTCCTGCAAAATTTTGAAAATTGGCTACTTGCCAAGAAAGAGTTACCGCAATTAGTGTGACCATTGGACCCTGTTGGCACAGAGCCAAAAGTTTCAAATCAGATTAACTTTTTATCTGATTATAGTTCTTGAATGATATTTTAGGGGTATCCTCTATTAAAAGAGGGGAACCTCTGGCCCGATTTTTGTTAAGAACGGTTAAAAAAAAAAAAAAAAAAAAAAAAGTTTTTTGGGAAAATTGGCACAAAGCCAAAAAGTTTTTAGGTTTGTATTTGATCACAGCATGCAAGTGGTATCTGATGTGCCATCTCTACTAAAAGCCATACCATCCGATGCTACCCACTGTACAGTGATTGGTTTAAGTAGTGTGTTTTTTTTCAAGCGTCCTATTGGACAAGGAGACACAGCCATCTTTGTTTCTTATTTTTCAGTCCAGGTAACTTACCTGGTGTAGAAATGCCTTAGGGCTATAAGTAGACAATTTGATTGTCCGCTCTATAGTTCTCCAGACCATGCAAGAGGGGATGGACACCTGCTCATGGGTCAGTCCCGCTACAATATGTGGAAAACATATGTAGTCACTCTGTGGAGGCCAGTCAGAGCGAGTGAGTTTATTGAAGAAATGTACATGTATGTGGACACAAAGTGTCACAGAAATTATGACAGTAGTGTCAGGAAAGTGTTGTATACCTTTGTTTTTTTCTCAAAGAGGGTGATAGTAGAGTCAGTCATATAAGAAGTGGGTCTTGCCAGCCCACAGTGGGTCTTGCCCGCCCACAGGATCATTGTTTGTTATGGATCCGGACTGCTCCTATCTATAATAACATTTTGAGACAAACCACAGGTCCAGAAATGTCACAAGTAATGTTGAATGCGTTTATATATCTGAAAAATGCTATGGTTGTAGCGCCTGCACTGGGCATCCCAAATCATGGAAAAATGTTTTGTGTTTATGCAAGGGACAATTGTAAGACCATGACAGGTGTACTTGCCCAGGAGTATGGTGGTAAACTTTGCCCTATAGTTTTTGTCCAAAGATGGTCGCAGTCGGGGTCTAAAGGCATGCCTGAAGTGACTCCGAACATAGCACAAAGCATCTTGTGAGATGGTAATAGGGATGGCTACATCATTTGACTTAGTTAGGCCCCAGTTTTAAATGTGCTACTGGTATTAAAGGTTGTTTTACACCACAACATGATATATAGGCAGCCATAGAGGGAGCAGAGGATGTTTTTGTGGTTAAATTCCTGCTCCAAGAGAAAAGATCACACATTGTTGAAGCTACAAACGCACCCAGAAGCTACAGAACAGGTTTAAGGACTTGGGTGATGTTTTAGAAAAAGTTGAGAGTAGCCTTTTTCTAAAAGAGGGGAGATCTTGTGTTTATCCCCGCAGCTAGCGCCCCACTGTTTATTGCCTAGTATTATGGAATTGGACACAGGGGGTGGGAAAGAACATGTGAAGTATTGCTGACAGTTTTAGTGCAAGCATATGTTGCTAGGTGCATCACCTGTATTAGGAACAAACAATCCAAACAAACAGGCCAAACATGAGCATCTCCAATACCCATCAAACCCATTCACACATCTACAAATAGATTTCACATATAGGCCCAAAGCAGGGAAGAAATAAGAGTTATTTTAGTCAAATAGTGAACGTGTTCAGCAGATAAGTGGAAGCATTTAGGACCACAAAAAGGAAGATGCCCACACGGTGTTCAGGTATAATGGAAAGAATGAATAGCACAAATAAAGAGTAATTGAAACTTAAGTATCAAGTGGAACGGAATGAAAAGTTGCTCGCACCTTTTCTTTTCTTTTTACAGGAAAATACCCATCCCTTCAGAGAAGGAGACGTAGTGGTGATGAAGCTGCTGCCCAAAGCAAAGAAACAAAAGGATTTTGCCTACGGCCCAGAAACCACTGTGGTAGCAGTTACCAGGACTGCTGTTTTGACCGAACACAGCCCTACTTGGATCCATGCCACTAGAGTGAAGTTGGTGCGGACAGGACCTGAGCCAGAGGATCCAGAAGCAAGCAAGAAGGTACTAACAGGCGCAGACCGCCCTGACCTTGAACATAAGGATCCAGAAGCAAGAGAGGTACTAACGGGGGCGGATTGCCCTGACCTTGAACAGGAGAGTCAAGAAAAGGGGGTACTGACAGGGGCAGACCGCCCAGACCCTGTAGAAAATGACTTTTCCCGTTGCACCGGGTGCAAACTATGGGTGCTGATAATCCTGATTCCATTTTCAGTGTTTTCCCTTGTATGGACTGTTACTAACTGCATCTATCACCCAGAAGATTTGGGTGTCATGAGAAGTATATGCGGACCATACCCTGCACATGAGACACATAACAGAACAAAGAGAGAATTGAGTATTGAGCATGGTGTAGATGAGAATCCACCCACTTTTCATAGTGAAATGTTATTAACAAAATTTAAATATGCTTATGCCAGAAAGTCAGGTTTTGAGAAATGGTTGAAATGTAGCAAACTCCATCCAGAAACAGCCCGCATCCCTCTTATTGCTGTCCCTTTGAATATTACCCAGCTCCTTAATGAGACATCTGCTACTTTAACCAATGTGCCAAGTAATAATAATATCACCTTCCCAGTAGATGGTAGAAGCCATTTCCCAGACTGGTGTTTCAGCCTGGGAAATAACACACATGTTAACCCTTCCATTTGCCAGAAGTCAATTCTTAATATTACTTCCTGCCAAGTCCCATTAGGAAAATCATGTTCCCTGTTTGACATATCAATTTCTAGTTTAAATAAGACCATAAGGGGTAATTACCAGAATTTCTCTAAAGACATACAACAAATACTGGACCACCTTGTGACCGCAGTACAGAATAGACGCCTACAAGAATATATTTCCCAAATACCTTTTTCACTGGGAAAGAGTATATATGTATGTTGTGGGAAGGAATGTTACCCCTGGGTCCCCCTCCATGTCTCAGGGTGGTGTTATTTAGCTTCAGTGGTCCCAATTATGGGAGTTGTGGATAATGATAACAATGGGCACATGCTTGAAGCAAGTGCACATCCAAGATACCCCTTAAGGCATAGAATCAAAAGAGATCTGTTCAGCAAGGGAGACCTGGCGTGGGCGTGGCTCCCTTCCTGGACTGGGTGGGCAATCGATATGATGAAAAAATGTAATAATTATTCTGGAATCATTGATGAGATCATGGAAAAAAACTCAGATGATATTAAGTTGCTAAATCTTGAACAAAGGGCCATTAGGAAGAAGTTAGAATTACATGATCTAGCTATAGAGAGTATGAGTGCTGCACTGACTGGCCTCTGTGAGCATACTGAGGACTATGAGTGCTGCACTTGGATATACAATACCACTTTGGAAGTGCTAAATTACTATGACATAATTGCCCATGCCCAACACAGAAAGGAGGTCAATAAGTTACAAGAAGAGGCCCGTAACATTGCTAAAAGCTGGGATCCCTTTGTAGGTATGGGGGTTTTGGTTTTGGAGGAGTGTTTTCCTGGTTAAAAGACATTGCTATGATGATTGTGATGATTTTACTTTTTCTATTATTTTTATATGCATGTTTTAAGCTTATTATGTGCCTAATCATTAAAACCACAAAGAACCCAGACTCAGCTAGCAGAGGGGGATCTTATGTAAGTTTGTACTTTAACAGAGATGCTGAAAATGTTGACACATTTCTAACAGCTAGACAAGGTGTGCTGATCCAACAAACCCAAACCCCCTTTGATTATCAGGAATATGTAAAGTTTTATAAAGCCAAGAAGGCTAAGTCTACCATTTAGGTGGGCAGGTTTAGGTCCTTATTTGATTATACTAAGGAAGCCAAGGACATTGTCGCTTAACCTGCTATCCCTTTCCAGAGAGACCTTGTGTCCTCTGATGACACTGTATAAATGATAGGGAAAAAAAATCATGCATATGAAATTATGATTTTTTAGAGGGGATTGAAGGGGAATGACAGAACCTCTTTCTAGTTGCTGGCAACCATTTTCTAGTGCTTGACCTGTGTCACGCCATTTTCTTAAATACAGCCCTGACTTGTAATGACTTATTTCAGTTACGGTTACTTTAAGTCTTTAGTTACACAAACAATGACCTAAGGAAATCACCCTATGTGTTTTTTCAGTGTCTTGACACTTCAAGATAAAGATACATTCCATTTCCTTTATACCTAACACATTTGCTTCCTCTTTAGGCTACTTTGAGTTATAAGGTCTAGACAAGGCGTATTTTGCAATTTCTAACGAACATTCTGTATTAACCCATTGTTTGACTTTTGTGAGACTTGACTCTTCCTGAGAGCATTCACTCCCCCCTCCCAACTGTATTTCCTGTTCAATTCTGTGTATAAGAATTACCCCGCTTTGCTGAATAAACTTAAGAATGTTTTAGACTGAACACTGGTTGCATGTGTCTCCTTTAACAGGATAAAGCATTCTCCAGAGCTCTGCTTTATTTTACATAGAACAGACTAGACTTTGCTAATAAGTCAGGGACTTATGATATATACACTTAAGGTATCTAGGGTGAATATAAAGAGGAATCACCTTCAGACGCCAATGAGCACTGAAAGCTGAAAATTGGCCTGGGCAGGAAGGGAGTTAAAGTGCCTTATTTAAGTGGTTATCTGAGCATGCAGGCTGGCAAGCCAGGAAAGGGGGGGAGACAAGCGAGCACCCCCCCCCTCCTGAACCTTATCAGACTGCTTGCCCTCAACATGGGGAGGGTGCTTTGGGGACAAGGGCCTTTTCCCGACAACCCTGAGCTGTGGTTGTGGAGGTCTGCAGGTGGGGGGCTTATCGGAATCTAGCCCCCAGATCCTGCCCCCCCCCACCCTGTGAATGAGTACATTGTACCCATACCCATTCTCCAAAAAAGTGTAAAAAAAATTAAAAACTACAGGAAACTGTTTTTGACAAGTCCTTTATTAAAAAGAAAAAAAAATAGTGTCCCTCGATTTAAATCCATCGTCAATTACGATGCCCCCCCGGACCCGAGAAAAAATTTAAAAACACTTAGCTTCCTAAGAGGCTTCCTGCCATATGCCCGATCTTCGGCTTTGACAGTTTTTTTATAGGTAGAAGGCAGGGCCACCCAGATACGTTGCTCGGTGTCACCGCCCCTTCTGACGTCACATGACATCAGAAGGGGTCGTGCCACTTTCAGATGAAGACTTTTGATTTTTCATGTTCGTGTTTAGGGTTGAGCGAACACCTAGATGTCCGTGTTCGACGGGTTCGGCCGAACTTTAAAAAAAAGTCCGGGTCCGTGTCCCGGACTTTTACCGAACTTTTCCCGGACACCGAACCCCATTGAAGTCAATGGGGACCCGAACTTTAAGGCACTAAAATGGCTCTAAAACACCAAAGGAAAGGGCTAGAGTGCTGCAAATGGCAGCAAAACGTAATTAAGAGCATGGCAAGTGCTCTGCAAACAAATGTGGATAGGGAAATAACTTAAAACAACAAAAAAAAACAGAAAAATAAAACAATGTTCTTCTTCATCTCTGAAGGACGAGGCCCATATGGAGTAGGAGGGAGGTTGAGGTGGTGGTGGATGTGGCGGTGACATAGGCGTGCGCACAGGGTGTGCTGGGTGTGCCTGGGCACACCCTAATCACCTAGGGCACATAGCATTGCCAGTGAGGAGATGGGAAAGATCTCCCTGGGACCTGCTCTGCTCTATTTCTCCTTGCCTACAGGTACATGGCCCCGATACATTACTCTCCCTGCTGGCAAACACATGCATGTGTATTTCAACTTTGGGGTGCACACCTTAATGCAATAGGCTGCGCACACCTATGGGCGGTGTAGGTGGAAGCGGCGGTGGAGGAGGACCAGGGCCGGATTAACAGCATCATGGGCTTGGTGCTGAGGATTTTGAAGGGCCTTAAGGGCCGTGCCTTGCCATGCACCCAGAGGAGGAAGGGTGCAGCCATGCATGCCTAATTCAACATGGGATGCTGTCTCTGAAGCCCATAAACACATCCATGCATCGCCAACTGTCCCTCCTTGTCCGGCCTTCACGCTATGTGGGGAGGTTCTGAGGGTGCTGCCTGGGGAAGCGAGCATAGAAGCCAGACTTCTGTGTTTACAAGTGACAGAAGAGCGGTAACAGTGAATATGGCCAACCCGGGGCCTATATAAAAGGTAGGGGCCTGGAGCTGCAGCTCCAATAGCCCCTACATTAATCTGGCCCTGAGGAGGAGGACGAGGTAGCCAACACTGCTTCTTTTCAAAAATTTTAAATGAGGGTACACCCCAAAAGAGTGAGAAAGAGCAAAAATGGAACAATGGGTGGGTAAGGTCGGTATCCATTGCTATTCTGCATAAGGTACGGAAAAGTCCCGTGGGATCCATGCCTGGTTCATTTTAATGAACGTGAGCTTGTCCACATTGTCTCTGGACAGGCGGCTGCGCTTGTCTGTTATAACGCCCCCAGCCGTGCTAAATACCCGTTCAGATAATACACTGGCTGCAGGGCACGCCAGCACCTCCAAGGCGTAAAGGGCAAGCTCAAGCCATGTGCCCAATTTGGAGACCCAGAAGTTGAAGGGGGCAGACCCGTCATTCACTACATGTAGGCGTGTGCACACATACTGCTCCACCATGTTGGTAAAATGCTGCCTCCTGCTAAGACGTTCCATCTGAGCTGCTGGTGCTGCTGTTTGTTGTGGCGTGCTGACAAAGCTTTTCCACATTTCGGCCATGCTAACCCTGCCTTCTGAGGTGCTGGCGGTGCCCTGGTTGCGTTGGCGACCTCCTCCTCCTCCTCCTCTGCCTTGTGCTTCCACTGTGGCCCCGCTGTCAGATGGGAATGCCAGCAGCATGGCGTCTACCAGCGTGCGCTTGTACTCGCGCATCTTGCGATCGCGCTCCAGTGAGTGAATAAAGGACGGTACGTTGTCCTTGTAACGGGGATCCAGCAGCGTGGCCACCCAGTAATCAGCACAAGTTAGAATGTGGGCAACTCGGCGGTCGTTGTGGAGACACTGCAGCATGTAATCGCTCATGTGTGCCAGGCTGCCCAGAGGCAACGAAAGGCTGTCCTCTGTGGGAGGTGTATCGTCCGTGTCCTCTGTATCCCCCCAGCCACGCACCAGTGATGGCCATGAGCTGGCCTGGGTGCCACCCTGCTGTGAACATGGTTCCATCTCCTCCTCCAGCTCCTCCTCCTCCTCATCCTCCTCATCCTCCAGAACTGTGCCCCTGCTGGACAATTGCGTCCCTGGCGTTTGCGTGTGCAGCAACCCACCCTCGGAGCCCCTTGCGAATGACTGCCCTGAAAGCCTTGGAAATGTTACCTCTTCATCCTCCTCCTCCTCCTCATCCTGTGCCACATCCTCTTCCATCATCGCCCGAATTGTTTTTTCAAGGAGGCATAGAAGTGGGATAGTTAAGCTGAGAACGGCGTCATTGCCACTGGCCATGTTGGTGGAGTACTCAAAACAGCGCAACAAGGCACACAGGTCTCGCATGGAGGCCCAGTTAAATTAAATAGCGGAATAGAAAATATGATCCAAAAAAAGTGTATGTATATCACACGTACACAACCACACTGGGCCCCAATTACTATTGTTTGTACCCCTAAAAGGCTAGATGAGGAGTAGGGGGAGTATGGAACAGGCAGCACCCTCAAACCTTCAGAAGTATGAGATGAACCCCAACAACTTGGAAAGGTGGATCTCTCTCACACGTACCGACACAGACTATCCCGCAATTCAATTGATCCTCAAAGGTTTTTATTGAATAGCGGAATAGGAAATATGATCAAAAAAAGTGTATGTATCTCGCACGTACACAACCACACTAGGCCCCAATTACTATTGTTTGTACCCCTAAAAGGCTAGATGAGGAGTAGGGGGGGTATGGAACAGGCAGCACCCTCAAACCTTCAGAAGTATGAGATGAACCCCAACAACTTGGAAAGGTGGATCTCTCTCACACGTACCGACACAGACTATCCCCCAATTTAACTGATCCCCAAAGGTTTTTGATTAAATAGCGGAATAGAAAATATGATCCAAAAAAAGTGTATGTATATCACACGTACACAACCACACTAGGCCCCAATTACTATTGTTTGTACCCCTAAAAGGCTAGATGAGGAGTAGGGGGGGTATGGAACAGGCAGCACCCTCAAACCTTCAGAAGTATGAGATGAACCCCAACAACTTGGAAAGGTGGATCTCTCTCACACGTACCGACACAGACTATCCCCCAATTTAACTGATCCCCAAAGGTTTTTGATTAAATAGCGGAATAGAAAATATGATCCCAAAAAAGTGTATGTATATCACACGTACACAACCACACTGGGCCCCAATTACTATTGTTTGTACTCCTAAAAGGCTAGATGAGGAGTAGGGGGAGTATGGAACAGGCAGCACCCTCAAACCTTCAGAAGTATGAGATGAACCCCAACAACTTGGAAAGGTGGATCTCTCTCACACGTACCAACACAGACTATCCCCCAATTTAACTGATCCCCAAAGGTTTTTGATTAAATAGCGGAATAGAAAATATGATCCAAAAAAAGTGTATGTATATCACACGTACACAACCACACTAGGCCCCAATTACTATTGTTTGTACCCCTAAAAGGCTAGATGAGGAGTAGGGGGAGTATGGAACAGGCAGCACCCTCAAACCTTCAGAAGTATGAGATGAACCCCAACAACTTGGAAAGGTGGATCTCTCTCACACGTACCGACACAGACTATCCCGCAATTCAATTGATCCTCAAAGGTTTTTATTGAATAGCGGAATAGGAAATATGATCAAAAAAAGTGTATGTATCTCGCACGTACACAACCACACTAGGCCCCAATTACTATTGTTTGTACCCCTAAAAGGCTAGATGAGGAGTAGGGGGGGTATGGAACAGGCAGCACCCTCAAACCTTCAGAAGTATGAGATGAACCCCAACAACTTGGAAAGGTGGATCTCTCTCACACGTACCGACACAGACTATCCCCCAATTTAACTGATCCCCAAAGGTTTTTGATTAAATAGCGGAATAGAAAATATGATCCCAAAAAAGTGTATGTATATCACACGTACACAACCACACTGGGCCCCAATTACTATTGTTTGTACCCCTAAAAGGCTAGATGAGGAGTAGGGGGAGTATGGAACAGGCAGCACCCTCAAACCTTCAGAAGTATGAGATGAACCCCAACAACTTGGAAAGGTGGATCTCTCTCACACGTACCAACACAGACTATCCCCCAATTTAACTGATCCCCAAAGGTTTTTGATTAAATAGCGGAATAGAAAATATGATCCAAAAAAAGTGTATGTATATCACACGTACACAACCACACTAGGCCCCAATTACTATTGTTTGTACCCCTAAAAGGCTAGATGAGGAGTAGGGGGAGTATGGAACAGGCAGCACCCTCAAACCTTCAGAAGTATGAGATGAACCCCAACAACTTGGAAAGGTGGATCTCTCTCACACGTACCAACACAGACTATCCCCCAATTTAACTGATCCCCAAAGGTTTTTGATTAAATAGCGGAATAGAAAATATGATCCCAAAAAAGTGTATGTATATCACACGTACACAACCACACTAGGCCCCAATTACTATTGTTTGTACCCCTAAAAGGCTAGATGAGGAGTAGGGGGAGTATGGAACAGGCAGCACCCTCAAACCTTCAGAAGTATGAGATGAACCCCAACAACTTGGAAAGGTGGATCTCTCTCACACGTACCAACACAGACTATCCCCCAATTTAACTGATCCCCAAAGGTTTTTGATTAAATAGCGGAATAGAAAATATGATCCAAAAAAAGTGTATGTATATCACACGTACACAACCACACTAGGCCCCAATTACTATTGTTTGTACCCCTAAAAGGCTAGATGAGGAGTAGGGGGAGTATGGAACAGGCAGCACCCTCAAACCTTCAGAAGTATGAGATGAACCCCAACAACTTGGAAAGGTGGATCTCTCTCACACGTACCGACACAGACTATCCCGCAATTCAATTGATCCTCAAAGGTTTTTTTTGAATAGCGGAATAGGAAATATGATCAAAAAAAGTGTATGTATCTCGCACGTACACAACCACACTAGGCCCCAATTACTATTGTTTGTACCCCTAAAAGGCTAGATGAGGAGTAGGGGGAGTATGGAACAGGCAGCACCCTCAAACCTTCAGAAGTATGAGATGAACCCCAACAACTTGGAAAGGTGGATCTCTCTCACACGTACCGACACAGACTATCCCCCAATTTAACTGATCCCCAAAGGTTTTTGATTAAATAGCGGAATAGAAAATATGATCCAAAAAAAGTGTATGTATATCACACGTACACAACCACACTAGGCCCCAATTACTATTGTTTGTACCCCTAAAAGGCTAGGAGTAGGGGGAGTATGGAACAGGCAGCACCCTCAAACCTTCAGAAGTATGAGATGAACCCCAACAACTTGGAAAGGTGGATCTCTCTCACACGTACCAACACAGACTATCCCCCAATTTAACTGATCCCCAAAGGTTTTTGATTAAATAGCGGAATAGAAAATATGATCCCAAAAAAGTGTATGTATATCACACGTACACAACCACACTAGGCCCCAATTACTATTGTTTGTACCCCTAAAAGGCTAGGAGTAGGGGGAGTATGGAACAGGCAGCACCCTCAAACCTTCAGAAGTATGAGATGAACCCCAACAACTTGGAAAGGTGGATCTCTCTCACACGTACCAACACAGACTATCCCCCAATTTAACTGATCCCCAAAGGTTTTTGATTAAATAGCGGAATAGAAAATATGATCCCAAAAAAGTGTATGTATATCACACGTACACAACCACACTAGGCCCCAATTACTATTGTTTGTACCCCTAAAAGGCTAGGAGTAGGGGGGAGTATGGAACAGGCAGCACCCTCAAACCTTCAGAAGTATGAGATGAACCCCAACAACTTGGAAAGGTGGATCTCTCTCACACGTACCAACACAGACTATCCCCCAATTTAACTGATCCCCAAAGGTTTTTGATTAAATAGCGGAATAGAAAATATGATCCCAAAAAAGTGTATGTATATCACACGTACACAACCACACTAGGCCCCAATTACTATTGTTTGTACCCCTAAAAGGCTAGATGAGGAGTAGGCGGAGTATGGAACAGGCAGCACCCTCAAACCTTCAGAAGTATGAGATTGTGTTCACTGTACCCCACAAAGATTGAGTTCACTGCACCCCACAATGATTGTGTTCACTGCACCCCACAAAGATTGTGTTCACTGCACCTCACAAAGATTGTGTTCACTGTACCCCCCAAAGATTGTGTTCACTGCACCCCACAAAGATTCTGTTCACTGTACCCCACAAAGATTGTGTTCACTGCACCCCAAAAAGATTGTGTTCACTGCACCCCAAAAAGGATGTTGTTCACTGCACCCCAAAAAGGATGTTGTTCACTCCACCCCAAAAAGATTGTGTTCACTGCACCCCACAAAGATTGTGTTCACTGCACCCCAAAAAGATTGTGTTCACTGCACCCCAAAAATGATTTTGTTCACTGCACCCCAAAAAGGATGTTGTTCACTGCACCCCAAAAAGGATGTTGTTCACTCCACCCCAAAAAGATTGTGTTCACTGCACCCCAAAAAGATTGTGTTCACTGCACCCCACAAAGGATTTTGTTCACTGCACCCCAAAAAGATTGTGTTCACTGCACCCCAAAAAGGATGTTGTTCACTGCACCCCAAAAAGGATTTTGTTCACTGCACCCCAAAAAGATTGTGTTCACTGCACCCCACAAAGGATTTTGTTCACTGCACCCCACAAAGATTGTGTTCACTGCACACCAAAAAGGATTGTGTTCACTGCACCCCAAAAAGATTTTGTTCACTGCACCCCAAAAAGATTGTGTTCACTGCAGCCTAAAAAGATTGTGTTCACTGCAGCCCAAAAAGATTGTGTTCACTGCAGCCCAAAAAGATTGTGTTCACTGCAGCCCAAAAAGATTGTGTTCACTGCAGCCCAAAAAGATTGTGTTCACTGCAGCTCACACACAGAAAAATGGATGTGGATCACTGACACCTGCCTATCTCCAATCCCACACCACACAGCAATATCGATTGTAGTTTGTAGAACACAGTTTCCCTAAAATTCAGCAGACTCTGTCCCTAACAGGATTGAGAAGAGATCGTAGATCAGGATTGAGTGCAGACCCCACCCCCCACACAGCAATATCGATTGTAGTTTGTAGAAGACACTGACCCTATAATTCAGCAGACTCTATCCCTAAAATGCCTACAACTCGCCCTGCCTAAACACTCCGACCTGTCCCTCAATTCTATCCGGACACAAATGTTTTTTTCCTGCCTATCTTTCCCTAATCAGCAGCCAGCACGTTGATGTGTGCTCTGTCCCTGAATCTAAGCAGCATAATGACGCCGCTGCGGCTGCCTCGAACTTATAAAGACTTGGTCACATGCTTCAGACGGCCAATCACAGCTACTGAGACATTTGCAGGCATGGCTGGGATGGCTTAAGGCACACCAGTTAAACGATTGTTGATTGGCTGTTGAAAGCCCGCCATGAAAAGAGCGCCAAAGCATGCAAAACCCGGAAATAAAACGACCGAACACGGATTTTTACCCGAACATACAGTAAAGTGTCCGTGTCCGTGTTCGGGTACAAAAAATCCAATTATTCGGTACGAACACGAATAATACAGTCCGTGTTCGCTCAACACTATTCGTGTTCAAAAGACTTTGAAAGAGTTTGCTAGAACTTTTTCCCTGTTCAAGATGTTCTGATGCGAACCGAACAGGGGGTGTTGAGCCCATCCCTACTTAAGGGCAGCTTCTTTTAGAACATACAAAACATAGCATATATGTGATGATATTGCAAGTATGAGATCATATAATACTCACACATCAGAAAGACAACAAAAAATGAACCATATTAGAAAATCATAGCCAAGGTGCCGCCATGTTAGTATAATCTGCCAAATGTGGAGAAAAGAGGGGTCTCCCCCTCAGGATGCAGTCAATCAACCAACCGACACTAGGACCTTCCTAAGTATGAACAGGAAAAGGGGGAGAGGAATGTATGCATATAAAAATCAGCATGCGTATTTAGTAGAAACGACATTGTAATCTATGTTAGGAGGGAGAGGAAAAGCTTGTTTTCCAAGATTGAAAAGATCCACATAAAGCATCAATTGTTCATCTTACATCCCAAAAGGAGGGAAAAGGCATCTTTAATATATAAAAGAAAGTATATAACAGTGGCAGTAGTTATAAAAATAATATCAACCAGATTGGTATATCAGGGTAGTCCACAAATCATTTTGTTAATATTTAAAAAGGGCCAAACATATAAGAGCCCAAAATGTCAATTTTTAAATCTATCACTTGTATATTAGCAATATAGATTTAAAAAAATCCCATATTATATTAGCTGATTGGTTCATATGTTCGTATGGCTCAAAACAAAATGATTATAAAATATTGCAACATAGAAAGTTGTTGCCAACCTACGTGCTCAGTCTCATCAGAGGAACCAAACATGTGGTATTGGCCTGGCAAGAAGTGCCTAATGAAGTCCATCCCTCTATATAGGGCAAGTAATTCCAGGTATTTCCCCTGCACCTGCCAAAGAAGCAGGTGCTTCTCATTAGTTGGGCAGATAAAAATATCAATTCTCTCCACTCCAGACAACGCTGGCAGCGGTCCCCTGGGCAACCGGCGCACAGGTGCCACCCCGCCCACAACGTGTCAGAAGCCCGCTGACATGCGATATACAGTGCGAGAAGGGGACACTACAAGGTAGCACCTTGGCTATGATTTTCTAACATGTCTCTGAAATGCGTCAGAAACTCACATGAGAGTCTCTGAAAATGAAATATTTTGTAATTTTTTGTATTATTATTATTGCAACATTACTGTACTGATATATTGGAATTCACATTTTTAATATTTTTATATTTTATCACCCTTATAATGTAAATACAATAAAGAACATTTTGCAAACTTTTAATACTATCAAGTTTTCTTAAAAGTCCCATTAAATGGGGGAATGTTTTTTGTGTCTTTAGCTGGAATGAGTCAGACTTTGATGCTGCTATATGTAAGCTGCTTATATGCAAAACTTCATTCATCAATTCCACGACCAAAATATGCACTGCCAGAGTATGCTTTTCAAGAACAATTTTAACACACCCCTCAATTTATAGGATTTATGTGTTTTCAATGTAGTGCTCAAAGCCTCATGAAAAGGCCTGCTGTTTGTTAATTTTTACTTTAACTTGATATTTATACATGCCCCCCATGAGAGTGCCTGGTTTTTCATTATATGCCTCTTTTGTTTTACAATAGTTTGTTTATTAGTCCCACAAAAGAACAGATTTCAATATTTGTCCTCCTTCAGAAGGGTTTTGGGGAAAGTTCATATATTCCCTTTTTCACATTTTATTGTACAATATTTCCATAGAAAAACACATGTAATTAAAGGCTTAAAAACATGCTTAAATGAGTTGTAAAGGCATACGTCTTTTTATCTTAATGCACCTAACGTACCTGAGCCCCATCTCTATCCAGCGATGTCTACGAGTCCCTCCGCCATCTGGGACTCTCCCTCCTGATTGGCTGAGACACAGCGGCAGCGCCATTGGCTCCCACTGCTGTCAGTCAAAGTCAGTTGAAAAATTTAAAAAAGTGCGCTGATAATAAAGTTGTGCTGCTACCAAGATCCAATGTGTGGAGATGAATGTAGGTGAAAGTTAATTGGTGCGCTACAATGTGATCAGTGTTCATATAAATAAAAACATATATATAAACAACAATTCAATATATAATCCACCACGTGATGACAATTAAACAATAATTGATGAGTTTTCAAACATGTGCTAGGTCAACACCATGACCACACATAAAAGTCCAAAGAAAATGTCCAAAACTCAATAAATTATCCACCGGGTGAAGTACAATATGAAACAATGAAGGTGATATGCTGAGTCAACAGCCTAATGACACAAATGGTCCAATATATCTGTTGAACAAACTCAGTCTTTGTGCAACGAAAAGATGGTGATGTGAAGATGTGATGAAAATAAACTGGTGATGAAGTGATCACTGCAAGTTGGTGACAGTTTCCCACCACATTCTAGATGTGCTTCTTACCAGATAAAAAATGCAAAAGGAGTTTGGAAGGAAGTAGAGAGGAGACATTACTGGAAGTGGCAGCAGAGGAGGACAAGTGCCAGGAGAAACTTTCCCATAATTTCAGTACAGGAAGAAAAGGAACATTTTGAAATGCTCTTCATCTCTTTACATCTGGTAAAGAGCTGTCTGAATATTTGGTGAAGGGAATATTGATTCACCCTGAGGTTTTGAGGTGTTATCAGGAGTTTCTCAATAGCGATCATTTATATGCCCTTTTGCATTTTTTATCTGGTAAGAAGCACATCTAGAAGGTGGTGGGAAACTGTCACCAACTTGCCGTGATCACTTCATCACCAGTTTATTTTCATCACATCTTCACATAACCATCTTTTCGTTGCACAAAGACTGAGTTTGTTCAACAGATATATTGGACCATTTGTGTCATTAGTAAGGATGATCGAACTTTTGAAAAGTTCGGTTCGGCCAGAACATCCGAACTTCCTGAAAGTTCGGCCCGGATTTCAGAACCCCATTGAAATCAATGGGACCCGAACTTCGGTAACCAAAAAACACAATTTTTAAGCCCTAAAACCCAATAAATGCCCCTAAAAAGTGCCTAGGGTTCTGGGTCATGCCCCATTAACTATTAATCACACAACAAAAGTTCTTAAAAATTGTCATTTTTGATAAAAAAGCCAATTATTGAAAAAAGATTTTTTTATTTTGACTTTGGATTTAGTATCTGGGGGGGTCTAAAAGGTGTGCATGTGAAGTTTCAGCTCTGTAGCATGTCCAGAACCATGAAAAAAAAAAGATAATTTTTCAGTAGAAGAGGGATGTGGGACCCTCCTTTTACACCTATATGATCTTTTTTTTCTGGTTCTGGACATGCTACAGAGCTGAAACTTCACAGGTACACCTTTTAGACCCCCCATACACAAAATCACACAAAAAAAGTTCTTAAAAATTGTCATTTTTGAGAAAAAAGCCAATTATTGAAAAAATTTAAAAAAGAAAAAAAAAAGAGATTTTTGGATTTTTACTTTGTATTTCGTATATCTGGGGGGTCTAAAAAGTGTACATGTGAAGTTTCAGCTCTGTAGCATGTCCAGAACCATAAAAAAAAAAGATTGTTTGTATTAGAACACTTTCAGCACAGGAGGTTGGCTTTGCTGCTGTAACACCTTGCCGGTTTAACCGCTTCCATACAGAGCAGTTAGACACCCTTCCTGCCCAGACCAATTTTCAGCTTTCAGCACTCTCACACTTTGAATGACAATTGCTCAGTCATGCTACACTATAACCAAACAAAATTTTTATCATTTTTTTCACACAAATAGAGCTTTCTTTTGGTGGTATTTGATCACAACTGGGTTTTTTTTTTTTCGTGATATATGCAAAAAAAGAGCAAAAATTTTGAAAAAAAAACACTTTTTTTTAGTTTCAATTATGAAATTTTGCAAAAAATAAATTTTTCTTCATACATTTGGGCCAAAATGTATACTGCTACATGTCTCTGGTAAAATTAACCCAAATTAGTGTATATTATTTAGTCTGTGTGAAAGTTATTGAGTCTAGAAGCTATGGTACCAATTACTGAAAATTGATCACACCAGATGTACTGACTGCCTATCTCCTTTCTTGAGGCCCTGAAATGTCAGGACAGTACAAATACCGCCCAAATGACCCCTTTTTGTAAAGTAGACAGTCCAAGGTATTTAGTAAGAGGCATGGTGAGTTTTTTGAAGTTGTAATTTTTTCCCACAATTCTTGGGAAAATGAAGAAAAAAATTTTTTTTTCTTTTTTTTCCCACAAAGTTGTCAATTTATAAGCTATTTCTAACACATAGCATGTACACAGCAAAAATTACACCCAAAAATACATTCTGCTACTCCTTCCGAGTATGGCGATACCACATGTGTGAGACTTTTACACAGCCTGGCCACAAAAAGAGACTCCACGTCCAAGAAGCACATTCAGGCGTTCTAGGAGCATAAATACACATAAAACTTTCTTACTACCTATCACACTTTTCAAGGCCCTAGAGCACCAATACAATGGAAAAGTCCACAAAATGCCCCCATTTTGGAAAGCAAACACTCCAACGTATATTCTATGAGGCATTATGGGTCGTTTGAACATATCATTTTTTTCCACAGGTTTTTGGAAAATGTGGGAAAAAAATGAAAACTTTTTTTTTTTACACAAAGTTGTCAATTTATAGGATATTCCTAACACATAGCATGTACACAGCAAAAATGACACCCCAAAATACATTCTGCCACTCCTCCTGAGTATGGCAATACCACATGTGTGAGACTTTTTCACAGCCTAGCCATATAGAGGGGCCGAACATCCAAGGAGCATCATCATGCATCCTAGCCACTTGCCTAGGCCTATTTTTGACATTTGGTGTTTACAAGCTAAAATCAGTTGTTTTGCTAGAAAACTGCTTAGAACCCCCAAACATTATATATTTTTTTTTAGCAGAGACCCTAGAGAATAAAATGGAGATTATTGCACTATTTTTTATCACACCGTATTTGCGTAGCGGTCTTCCAAACGCAATTTTTTTGGAAAAAATTCACTTTTTTTAATTAAAAAATAAGAAACCAGTAAAGTTAGCCCAATTTTTTTCCATAATGTGAAAGATAATGTTACGCTGAGTAAATAGATACCCAACATGTCATGTTTCAAAATTGCGCACGCTCACGGAATGGTGACAAACTTTGGTACTTAAAAATCCCCATAGGCGACAATTTAAAAATTTCTACAGGTTGCCATCTTTGAGTTACAGAGGAGGTCTAGGGCTCAAATTATTCCCCTTGCTCTAACGATCGCGGCGATACCTCACATGTGTGGTTTGAACACCGTTTACATATGTGGGCGGGGTTTCTGTATGCATTCGCTTCTGCGCGCGAGCTAACGGGGACAGGGCGCTTTAATTTTTTTTTTTTTTTTTTTTTACTATTTATTTTATTTATTATTTTTTATTTTTACACCGTTTAAAAAAAAAAAAAAAAAATTGATCATTTTTATTTCTATTAAAAGAAATGTAAATATTCCTCGTAATAGAAATAGGCACGACAGGACCTCTTTTTTGTGAGATCTGGGGTCAAAAAGTCCTCAGATCTCACAAGTACACTAAAAGATAGAAAAAAAAAAAAAAAAATAATAATTATAATATAAAATGAAAAAAAAAAAAAAAAGGACCTTTAAACCGGTTGCTAGGCAAGAACATTTTCCGTAGCTCCGGTCCTCCAAGACCATAGAGTCAAGTGAGGGCAAGCTTGCCCTCACTCGACATCCTGTCTGTGAGGATTCGGGACCGGATCGCTTTCCCCGCTGCCGGCGGGTCCGGTAAGCGGGGAAAAGGACCGGAACGCGTCGGGAGGGGGGGGGGGCGCCTCTTCCGCCATCCCGGAAGGGTGATCCCACGGCGAATCCGCCGCTGGGACCACCCTTATCGGAAAGCCAACCGTCCACCGTTTAAAAAAATACCAGGGTTATGGCAGCTATCTGCTGCCATAACACCGGTATTTAGGTTTAAACGGACGACGTATATAAACCTTTTTGGACTTGGACATGGTGGCTGTATGAAGGGTGACAGGTACTCGGGTACTTTGTTGGGCAGGTGACAGGTACTCTGGTACTGATGAGCAGGTGGCAGGTACTCGGGTACTCCGATAGGCAGGTGACAGGTACTCGGGTACTCTGATGGGCAGGTGACAGGCAGGTGATAGGTACTGATGAGTAGTACTCACTGACTGATAGGTGATAGGTGATACTGTACTGATGGGTACTGATGATCAGTACTGATACGTGATAGGTACTGATGAGTACTGATGAGTAGTGATGGGTACTGATGAGCAGGCGGCAAGTACTTGGGTACTTCAGGCGTCAGGTACTCTGATGAGCAGGTGGAAGGTACTCGGGTACTCTGATGGGTAGGTGACAGGTACTCAGGTACTCTGATGACGGGTACTCCGTTGACAGGTACTCAAAGTACCCGAGTACCTGTCATCAGAGTACCCGAGTACCTGTCATCAGAGTACCTGAGTACCCGTCATCAGAGTACCCGAGTACCCGTCATCAGAGTACCCGAGTACCCGTCATCAGAGTACCCGAGTACCTGTCATCAGAGTACCCGAGTACCTGTCAGAGTACCCGAGTACCCGTCATCAGAGTACCCGAGTACCCGTCATCAGAGTACTAGAGTACCTGTCATCAGAGTACCCGAGTACCTGTCATCAGAGTACCCGAGTACCCGTCATCAGAGTACCCGAGTACCTGTCATCAGAGTACCCGAGTACCTGTCATCAGAGTACCCGAGTACCCGTCAGAGTACCCGAGTACCCGTCATCAGAGTACCCGAGTACCTGTCATCAGAGTACCCGAGTACCCGTCAGAGTACCCGAGTACCTGTCATCAGAGTATCCGTCATAAGAGTACCCGAGTACCTGTCATCAGAGTACCCGAATACCTGTCACCAGCCCATCAGAGTACCCGAGTACCTGTCATCTGAGTACCTGATGACAGGTACTCGGGTACTTTGATGGGTACTTTGATGGGCTAGTGACAGGTGCTCTTTATTGGGGGGGCAATCAGTGTGGTTGGGGTGCACTGTAGTTGGTAACTAGCTGTTACCACACTCTCCTCCTCACACAGGATCAGTGTGTGAGGAGGAGAACACGGTGACAGCTCGTTACCGTGTTCTCTGTTGACATTTGTGACCGGCTGTGATTGGACACAGCCGGTCACGTGGTAAAGAGCCAATTTCATTGGCTCTTTACCTAGATCGGGGATCGACTCTGTCCGAGGGACGAGCCTCGTCCCCGATCGCTGCTCTGCGCGCCCCCGGGGGCGCGCATTGCAGAGAGAACGAGCGGCTCGTGCTGGAGCCGCTCATGTGATCGGCTGTGATTGACACAGCCGATCACGTGGTAAACAGCCAATTTCTATTGGCTGTTTACCTTGATCAGTGATGGGCTATGTCCGAGGGACGAGCCTCATCCCTGATCGCGCCGCTGCGTAGCGGCTAGAACGGGCCGACGTCATATGACGGCGGCCCGGATCTAGACAACCACTTTGCCGACGTCATTTTACATGACTCGGTAAGGAAGTGGTTAATAGCAGGCATTTTTTGGGGTTCTTTGCAGTCAGGAAAAACATCTGAACTTGTGTATAGTGGTACTGTGCACAAGTTCAGATGTTTTGCCTGCCTCCAAAAACCCCCAAAAAATGCCAGCAAAAACACACCTGGGCATTTTTTTTTTGACGCTAGCGTTTTTTTGGCATTTTTTTTGGTTCTTTTGAGGCAGGCAAAACATCTGAACTTGTGTATAGTGGTATATATACACACATACTTATATGTGTATAGACACTTAGCCATATATAGGTGTGATAGTAGCAGAAATATATTACTGTAAATGATTTCATTAGCGCAAGCATATATTTCTGCTACTATCACACCTATATATGTCTAGGGGTATATATACAGACATATATGTGTATATATACCCCCTATACACATGTTCAGATGTCATGTCTGACATCAAACATGTCCTCAAAAAAGCACTGGCAGTGGCAGCCCCTGCAGCATAAAAAATGCTTGGCTGGTGAGAAGCCATACTCCTGTGCCGAAGCAACTCAGAGAAATGATCATTTCTCTATAGCGGTCACCCTGCTATGGAAGGGTTTTGTCACCCTTCCATAGCAGTCACTGTCAGTTAACCCTACACTACACTACGGTCCGCTTACACTTAACACTTTCCCTACAGAAACTAAATTTTTGAAGCTAACTAAAGTGTAAAAGGAGCACTCTAACTACACTAGATATCCCTTTCCTCACACTAATAAATAGCTAAATGACACTTTGTAACACATTAGAACAGAACAGCATTCCACTCTCTTTCATGTCCCGTACAAGAATGCTAGGAATTTGGCGGGGGCGATCTTATATACTGGGGGGCGTATTCACTAATGATTGGACTATGGACCCCCTAGTCACTCCAATCACATTCCTAGCATTCTCCTGCCCCTCAATTGGCTTTTGCTAATGGTTCTGGTCCAATCACGGGCTTTTAATGCCCATTTCCTGTCCCATTGCATTTTGGTCGGTTCTGGTTGCCGAATTCCGAACTTTTTGGGCAAAAAGTTCTAAATTCGGCCGAACCTTGAACAGCCAATGTTCGGGTCGAACCGATGGTCGACCCGAACCGTTCGATCATCCCTAGTCATTAGGCTGTTGACTCAGCATATCACCTTCATTGTTTCATATTGTACTTCACCCGGTGGATAATTTATTGAGTTTTGGACATTTTCTTTGGACTTTTATGTGTGGTCATGGTGTTGACCTAGCACATGTTTGAACACTCATCAATTATTGTTTAATTGTCATCACGTGGTGGATTATATATTGAATTTTTGTTTATATATATGTTTTTATTTATATGAACACTGATCACATTGTAGCGCACCAATTAACTTTCACAGTCAGTTGGCCAATCAGGAAAAATAGGGGTGGGGCCGAATGGCAGCTCTGTGCCTGAGTGCTATGTGTCTCTCAACAGGAGGGAGGGGCCAGGAGCAGTGAAGAGGGACCTGAGCAGAGGAGGATCCAGGCCACTCTGCAAAAGCACTGCACAGACGAGGAAATTATAATATGTTTGTTATTTTAAAAAAAATGAGACTTTACAATCACATTAACACTCTTGCAAGAGGGTACAAATTTGCATACTCTATTTTCCACAAAACATCATAAATACCAACAGATCTTGCAGGGTATATGATGCTACTCATGTGGATAACCCAATGTGTTTCAATTAATCTTCTAATGATAGAGTAAGTATCCAAAATATACAAACATCTCAATTATATTTGTATTCATACAGACTCCTCACACATTTACAGAGACATCCACTCTCATATTACTTACAAGAGAAATAAATGTTGCAAACCTAGCCATATATTCAAACTGTCCACTATTGGTTCCTCCCATGAGGTTTGCCACCCCCCAGAAGAGGGCAAGGGGCATGCGCTCAAAGGGTTGTCAGAGGATCCTCAGTAGAACTGTAGGTAAAACCCATATGAACAGATTTTAAAATTTGGTGTAAGAATTATTGTTAAGGTTCATCACCTGGCCTGTATGGTTTTGAAGTCACTCTTTGTACCTTAAGCCTTTTCCTGGGGAATGTTTGGGTCCCTTGGCTGTAGCTGTGGTGGGCAGAGTGGGGTACTGGTGTGGGCAGCTCTGCTTCTAACAGGGGGAGGTACATTATCTCACAAAAGTGAGTACATCCCTCAGATTTTTGTAAATATTTTATTATATCTTTTCATGTGACAACACTGAAGAAATTCAACTTTGCTACAATGTAAAGTATTGATTGTACAGCTTGTATAACAGTGAAAATTTGCTGTCCCATCAAAATAACTAAACACGCAACTATTAATGTCTAAACCGCTGGCAACAAAAGTGAGTACACCCCTAAGTGCAAATGTCCAAATTGGGTCCAAAGTGTCAATATTTTGCGTAGCCACCATTATTTTCCAGCACTGACTTTAACCTCTTGGGCATGGAGTTCACCAGAGCTTCACAGATTGCCACGAGAGTCCTCTTCCACTGCTCCATGATGACATCAGAGAGCTGGTGAATGTTAGAGACCTCGCGCTCCTCCACCTTCCGTTTGAGGATGCCCCCCAGGTGCTCAATAGGGTTTAGGTCTGGAGACATGCTTGGCCAATCCATCACCTTTACCCTCAGCTTCTTTAGCAAGGCAGTGGTCATCTTGGAGGTGTGTTTGGGGTTGTTATCATGTTGGAATACTGCCCTGCAGCCCAGTCTCTGAAGAGAGGGGATCATGCTCTGCTTCAGTATGTCACAGTGCATGTTGGCATTCATGGTTCCCTAAATGAACTGTAGCTCCCCAGTTCTGGAAGCACTCATGCAGCCCCAGACCATGACACTCCCACCACCATGCTTGACTGTAGACAAAACACACTTGTAATCCTCACCTGGTTGCCGCCACACACACTTGACACCATCTGAATCAAATAAGTGTATCTTTGTCTCATCAGACCACAAGACATGTCCTTAGTCTGCTTGTCTTCAGCAAACTGTTTGCAGGCTTTCTTGTGCATCATCTTTAGAAGAGGCTTCCTTCTGGGATTAAAGCCATGCAGACCAATTTGATGCATTGTGCAAGGTATGGCCTGAGCACTGACAAGCTGACCCCCCCCACCCCTTCAACCTCTGCAGCAATACTGGCAGCACTCATACGTCTTTTTTCCAAAGACAACCTCTGGATATGACGCTAAGCACATGCACTCAACTTCTTTGGTCGACCATGTCAAAGCCTGTTCTGAGTGGAACCTGTCCTGTTAAACCGTTGTATGGTCTTGGCCAACGTGCTGCAGCTCAGTGTCAGGGTCTTGGCAATATTCCTATAGCATAGGCCATCTTTGTGTAGAGCAACAATTATTTTTTTCAGATCCTCAGAGTGTTCTTTGCCATGAGGTGCCATGTTGAACTTCCAGTGACCAGTATGAGTGAGTGAGAGCAATAACACCAAACTTAACACACCTGCTCATTATTCACACCTGAGACCTTGTAACAGTAACGAGTCACATGACACCGGGGAGGGAAAATGGCTAATTGGACCCAATCAGGATATTTTCACTTAGGGGTGTACTCACTTTTGTTGCCAATGGTTTAGACATACCTGACCCCGTTCTTCTGTTGCTGAGGTGTAACAACCGCATGATTCTCGTATGCAGCGTGTCGGTACTAGTGCCGCTCAACCTTCTGGTGAACTGGCGAGCACCAGCAGCCTAGTACACCCTGGTCGTAGACAAACCAGCACTGCAGTATCACTTGGTGATGTGGTGAGTCCCATAAGTGCAGTACAGCTGGTGCAGTGACTAGCACAAGTAGTGTCTTGCAGCCACCAAGAATTCTAACGCAGGCCCGTAGTGCCCATAGCGCCCTTCCTGATGCACTTGCAAATCCTAAATTGCAGCCCACAAAATCTGAAGCTTCCGTACTTCCCCATTCACTGGCCAACCACAAATTCAGGTGGAAACAGACAATTTTACTCCCCTTGATTTTTTTAGCTGTTTTTCGAGGAAGATCTGTATGGATCTATTGTGAACCAAAGCAATTTGTATGCTAATGAATTTATCACCGCAAACCCAAATTTGACCCTTGCCAGACAATTTACTAGAAACCTATAATGGTTCCCGAATTTAAAACCTCTCTGGGCCTATCCCTCAACATAGGCATTACTAAAAAGAGTGGGTTGAGGTCATATTGATCCACTGACCCAATTAATCATATGCCCGTGTTCTCTGCTGCCAAGCCATGAATCGATATGAGCAAATATTGCGATTCATGCACTTCAGTGACAATGAACTCTGCCCCTGAATATGACCGGCTCCACAAAATTTAGCCCCTCGTAAACCACTTAAACCAAATATTTGCAGCCTTGTTTATCCCCCAACAAGATGCTTGCATTGATGAGTCCCTGATTAAACAGTTTCTCCCCAGCAAGTGTGCCAGGTATGGGGTCAAGATGTATAAGTTCTTTGACAGGGCAACAGGTTATACATGTAGTTTTCTGGTTTACGAGGGGAAAAGATAGCAGCGTGGAGCCCCCCAATTGCCCAGACTACATAGGGAGCACTGGCAAGATTGTTTGGGACTTGGTGTCACCCTTATTCGGAAAGGGGTACCATTTATACGTGGACAACTTCTATACAAGTGAGCCACTTTTTAGATACCTCTTTCAATTAGGAATTGGCACATGTGGCACCGTGTGATCTAATCGACGGGGCTTCCCCAAACGGCTTGTAAATGGCCCACTTAGTCAGGGGGAGAGAGCCTGCTTGAGGTGCAATGAATTGCTTGTGGTGAGGTGCAAGGACAAATGGAATGTTTTCGTTCTCTCCTCCATTCACGCAGATACAGCAGTCCAAATTACAACGGCGACTGGTGTTGTTGGGAAGCCCCTCTGTGTCCATGACTACAACCGCTAAATGGGAGGGGTGGACTTCAATGACCAGATGATGGGGCCGTACTTAATTGCCCATAAGGCCAGACGCTGGTACAAGAAAGTGTCTGTATACTTATTCCAATTGGCTCTTTTCAACACTTATGTACTATACAAAGCATCTAGAAGTGGATCCTTCCTAAAATTCCAGGAAGAGATCATCACAGCTCTTCTGTATCCAGAGGGTACTGTGGCCCAATTTCAAGATGCAGTGAGCCGGCTTTTTATGAGAGGCATTTTCTGGATGTCCTCCCTGGTACCCCTACCCAAAGAACACCCCAAAAAAGATGCCGTGTCTGTAGCAAGCATGGATATAGGTGTGATTGTCCCTCCTGTCCTGGCGAACCTGGTCTCTGCATCAGTGACTGTTTCCATCGCTACCACACACTATTGGAGTATTAGTGCAGGGTACAGCATGGCACAGTCTAGGACACACTTTCACACAGGGTCTCGAAAATGTTAGATGGCTATCACATTTTGAGAGACCCTAACCTGGAACGTTTATATAATTAAAAAAGTGTAAAAAAAAAAGACAAAAAAACATAAACATTTTTAAAAAATAAAAAAGCCAAAAATAATTGGCGTTTCATTATTCCTACTGTTTTATTGTGCTTTATGCTATACTGTAATGTTTTATTGTTACTGTGTTTTATTGTTAACTATTGTTTGCTTTGCAAGTATGTCATTCTACTATTTTACTGTACTGTTACCGTGTTTTATTGTTAACCCTAGTTTGCTTTCTAGGTACGCCATTCAGCTGCAGCACTGATTTGCTTATTTTGACAGCAACAGGTTTTGCTCCCACAGAACGTAAAATCAGCGACTTCAGCAATGTGAGAGGTAATTTCACCACCACAGTTAAATAAAAGAGCATATATGGCGAACCAGAGGGGCAGGGGTGGACATAGGGGCAGATTGCCCCTATGCTTCGCCATATATATTTTACTCTTTTTTTGGCACAGATTGCAATTAAAAAAAAGTTGTTTTATTGAGTTAACGTCTTATTGATTTATTGTTTTATCGTTAACCATTGTTTGCTTTGCAGAGATCTCTTCATCCACATCGATCAATGTGAAAGGAGGAATCTGTTAGGTTCTCTTTTTTTGATCAGCCCACAGGCTGCATGAAAAAAAGAACATTACAATATATGCCCTGCAAGGACCAGCAACATACTGGCATGTTGCTGGACTTTGATTGGTTACACCAGAATGATGCCTGCAGGTTTAGACATCATCTTGGCATCGTTTTTTTTTAGCCAGCGGTTGGCTTTCATGTAAAAGCAATCCTAAGGGCTAATTAGCCGCGAAACTGTTTTTAAAAGCAGTGGAAGGGGACATCCCCCTCTCCCCACACCTTCCATGGTTTACTCAAGCTCTCCTGTACCACCGGGGAACCCGTTAATGCAGCCGATGGTTCCGCCAGCTGACCATAGAGCTGATCAGGGACTAGAAAGGCTCCAATAATCTCTATGGCCTAAGAAACTGGAAGCTACGAGAAGCAGCAGAATGTATTTTGGGATGTAATTCCACATATACCCATGGCATGTGTGAGCAATATATCATTAAGGTGACAACTTTGCATCATTTTCACAAAACTTTAAAATATTCCATGGACTCAACATGCCTCTCAGCAAATAGCTTGGGGTGTCTACTTTCCAAAATGGGGTCATTTGTTTTTTTTTTTTTTTGCTATCTTGACATATCATGGCCTCCGAAATAGTGCTAGGTAGTGAGGAAATGAAATGAGAAATGTTCACTCTTTGAAATTCTGAAGCGGCAATTGGTTTTCTGGGTCCTGTACAGTATATGGCTAGGCTCCCAAAAAGTCTCAAACATGTGGTATCCCCATACTCAGGAGAAGCAGCAGAATGTATTTTGGGGTATAATTCCACATATACCAATGGCATGTGTGCGCAATATATCATTTCAATGATAACTTTGTGTAAAACATATTTTTTGTCATTTTCCAATCACTTGTGACAAAAAAAGTGAAATATTGATTGGGCTCAACATGCCTCTCAGCAAATTCCTTGGGGTTTCTACTTTCCATAAAGGGGTAATTTTGGGGGGGTTTGTACTGCCCTGACAATCGACCACCTCAAGAAATGAGATAGGCAGTCTTTAACTAAAAGCTGCGTAAATTCAAGTAAATGTACCATAGTTTGTAGACGCTATAACTTTTGTGCAAACCAATAAATATACGCTTTTTGAATTTTTTTTTTTACCCAAGACATGTGGCTAAATACATTTTGACCATGACAGCGCACTGTCCAGTTAAATCAGCACAGTGCCAAATTGCAAAAAGTGCTCTGGTCAGGAAGGGGGTAAAACCTTCCAATGCTGAAGTGGTTAATAATATTTCAAAATTACCATAGTGCCCATCTTGGGAATTTTTGAAAGAGCTGTAGATCAGTGTACCCATCTGGCCACCAAGAAAATGGAACCGGCCTCATCAAGTGTTTTTAAGGTACAGAGAGTGACTACAAAACCGTACAGGTTATGGGGATGATTTACTAAAGGCAATATATACAGTGCACTTGCTCCAGTGCTTAGTAATTATCAGAAAACTTCACTTTACAAAGAATACTCACTCACATGTAAGTGTAGCAGGTTTCCCAGGCCTGTGGCCTGATGTGGGTCTGCCATTGTTACCGGTTACCTTTCCAGCCCATGTGAGCTGCGGCCCTGGATGTAGAGAATGAGACACGAACAACTACAGCATCTTGGTTTTGTTGTTTTATTGTAGATAAAGGGGATGGGAGAAGGGAATGAGTGGGATACTCATTTACGCTTCAACTATATCCACTTGGGACTTGGTTCCTGAAAAATGCCCTTTGGCGCTTCCTCAATGCCAGCCGGCACCAGCCAACGCTCACTAACTCTGAAGATACTCAGTAGCTTAAGATAAGTGCTGAATCCTTGACTTAAAGTCCAAAAGATCCAGGACTGTGAAATTGTAGAACCACTGACACTGTTAACATATAAGGTGGTTTATTGAGGAGTAGTTGTATCAGTCTATGTTTGTGCCTGTATGTAAAAATGCATGTGCTGACTTAACCAAGAGAAGCATATGAACAAGGTATTTCTGTATAGACCACAGAGGAAAGAAGGTTAATTAGTCAGCAAAATAACATGTCAGGCTCTATGTAAAGTAAACATAGGTGTTTTATTAATAAATTTATAGGGTATATTAACAACCGTGCAATAAAATCATTGGATAGATACGATCAGTGCAAATACGAGAAACAAGACAGACAAGACATATACATAAACAAAAAGTGACAGAAAACCGGCCGGCATGAGCTTATTATACTTCAATTAGTATTAATATACAATCAATCGATTAATCAATAGGATTTCTTGAAGGGACTCCTTAAAGTACAATCGTACGCCAATCTGGATTGGTAGCTGTGTGTGGGTAGTCAATGTTATCTGATTTGCTCCAGGGAAGCCACTAATCGTGGTAAATATAAATGAGGTGGTTATGGAAGGTGTGTTGCTGTGGACAAGTTAACGGTGTGGGATATAGCAATAATTTTGTAATTTCCTTATATGGTGATATATCATTCCATATGGTTATGTGACTTGGTTGGGGATTTTTTGCAGTGATCATGTATTATTGCCTTGATCGCTGATGGTTGTAATACCGTTTTTTCACCCCTAGGTGGTCGGATGTTTGCTCCACAGATATTCAATGAAAGTTAGTTTATATCCAAACACATATTTCCTTCAACCTATTAAGAGCAGCAATATATCTATCTCTCCGGGGACTAAACAATGGTATGACAATATTGTCCAACTCATTGACGGTTAATCACCGTGTCTTCACCCCTATTTGATAGGTTTGCTTTTGTATGGAGGATATTAAGTAGTGTTGGGGACTAAGCAGAGCTATCTCAGTGTTTACCGCTGACCGTGCTTGTGTATCGGTTCAGTACGGTTCACATGGAGGGTGTTCGCTCTGACGGCGTGAAGCCGTTTCTTCACCCCTATATAACAAGTGCTTGGTTTACCTTTGTTGATAGTCTGTGGAGCAGTGCATCCGCCTTCGTTGTTTGTCGCCACCGTTTTCCATGTGCCGTCCTTTGTTTCCGTTCTCCTGGTCGTTCCGGGCGTCCGATATGTGGTTGGAGTGGTGAGGGGTGTGCCGCCGGGCAATGACGTCGACGCGTTTCGCCTTTCTTGCGTAGCTTCGTCTGGACGTAATTTGAGCCAGTCAGCTGATCCCTTTTATCACGGTCTTTTCAGCTGTTCTGACTCCGGGTTGATTCATGGTGAGGGAGTTTCTTTGCGTTAGGTTCTCACACCTGTTGTGGTGGGGGCATGGTTAGGTGATGTAATTAAGATTGGATTGCCGATTTGCATTGTGCATGTATTCTCTCCGGCACAACATCGTTATTATTCTTGGGGTGCAGAGATCTGGAATTTTCATTAATTAGGATATGACAGGCATATTCATTTAAGAATTACAATTATTGTAGTGTCACTCTGCGAGAAAAAACTTTTTTAATATTTTATATATGTAGTTGGAACGAAAGACAAAAGTTTGTTACTACAGGTATTGCAATTTTAGTTCCTTCTTTGTTCCAGTAAATTTAGGATAAAAGAAATCATAGTTGTTATTCACTAATATTAGTCTGATAATTATCGATCGGAGATGGGCTATTTTAATTGACAGTGCTTAATTTTGCAGGGTTAGTTAAATTGAAAATTAAACCATTAGATGCCGCTATGTATTATATATACGTTAATTGTATATAGGTATGTAGCTATAGCCCCTTACGAATGTTCACTGGTAGAGGTTTCTAAAATTGCATTACTGCATTTTGCACAAATAGTTAGCTGAACAGGGTGATGACAAACACATGACATTTAAGCTCATTTGGACTGATTGTATTTATCATTGTACTATTGTACATGCTCTGGGTGTTAATTTCATCAGTTATCGGTGTACTATAATAGTCTTTCTGTTATCATGTGTGGTGGTTGAGGGTTAAGTATATATGTGGATGGTGTTTGTTTACTGAAACATGTAGGTCGGGATGTGGGGAAGATTGTATCCCATTGTTCAATTTCGGGAGTCTTGATATCCAGTGGGTTCTTGTTGACAGATGGGAAAAAGGGGGTATAAAATGTTTTCCATTCGTTTACATTCAATGTTAAAGAAAAACTTGAAGGTTCATTTCGGTGTTTAATCCATTGGGTGTCAAGCTATCCAGGTTATAAATCCACCATTTTTCTTTCTGTAACAGAATGCGGTCGAAATCGCCGCGTCTTGCCGATATTTTCAGTTCATATATTCCTTTTATTTTTGTGTTTTTCATACTGCCATTATGGTATTGGGCAAAGTGTCTCGATAGGGGTTTATCCGGGTTCTTGTCCTTTATTTCACGCATGTGTTCCCCTATTCTGATCTTCAGTTGACGTTTTGTTTTCCCTATGTAGTTCTTATTACATGGACATGTTATCATGTAGATGACCTTGGTTGAAGAACAGTTAATTAGGTTATGTATTCTGAATTCTTTTCCGTTTTTATTTTGGAATGTGTTCGTTCTGTCCACGTACGGGCACATTTGGCATCTTCCACATGAAAACATGCCCTTGCTTCTGGGTGTGTCCATAAGCCAGGTGCTGTCGTGGTCCCTCGTGTATTCTGATTGGGTAAGTATGTCTCTAAGGTTTTTGGCACGTCTGGCCACCATGATGGGACTGGGTCCAACTATTTCTTTTAAAGATGGAGTATTATGGAGTATGCCCCAGTGTTTTTGGAGAACATGTCGTACGGATTCCCATTGGGCTCCATATTGGGTGATTATCCGTGTTACCCCTATCGCATCGGCCTTTGGTTTTGGTTTGCGTTGGAGAAGGTCTTCTCTTGTTCTTGTACTGGCTTTTTGTTTAGCCTTCCGTAATTGCCTGTGGGAATAGCCTCTTTCCCTAAATCTGTCATACAGTTCCTTGCTCTCTTGATGGTAATCTCTTTTTTCTGAGCAGTTCCGTTTGATCCGCATGAATTGTCCTGTAGGTATACCGTCTTTTAACCATTTTGGATGATAGCTGTCAGCCATTAAAAGGGTGTTCGCTGCTGTTGCTTTACGGAATGTTTTCGTCGTAAGTCTGTTGTCACTCATTTTTATCATTATGTCCAGGAAGGATATTTCCTTTTTATCGAACGTGTGGGTTAGGCGTATATTTCTTTCATTTGAGTTCAGCTCTTTCATAAATTTTTCAAGTGTTGGCATGTCCCCTTTCCATATCATCAGCACGTCATCTATATACCTAAGCCATGTATGCACGTGGTTTCTATATGTTTCACTGGGATATACTTCCTCCTCTTCCCAGAGGCCGAGGTGGAGGCAAGCATATGCTGGTGCCCATGCTGCTCCCATAGACGTACCCTGGGTCTGTTGATAGTACTGGGAGAGGAATTGAAAATAGTTGTTATTTAGGATAAATGCCAGTAGGTCTACTATGTACTCATTTTGATGACTTAGATTGGGGTAGTGTCTGTCAAGGAATATTTCAACGGCTTTTAATCCCCAGTTATGGGGTATTGAGGTGTAGAGTGATTCTACGTCGATCCCCACGAGCCATGTCTCGTTTTCTGTATGCATATTGTTTATTTTCTCCAGTACATCCCTTGTGTCTTGTACGTAGGATTTCAATTGAGTTACCATATCTTTCAGGAGGGCATCAATGTATTTTCCTGTTTTCTCAAGGGGGCCATTAATGGCCGACACTATGGGTCGTCCTGGGGGGTCAGTTAGTGACTTGTGTACCTTCGGGATTATGTAGAATGTTGGTGTATTATAATCTTTTACCGTTATATGTTCAGCTTCTTGTTTTGTCATTAGGCCTTCTTCTTTGGCCAGTTTAATTTTCCAGTTTAATTCCTTGATTAATTTTGGAAATGGATTGTTGTCCAGTTTTTTATAAGTTTTGTCGTCGTTGAGAAGTCTGTTTACTTCTTTTTCATATTGTGTTGCATTCATCAGGACAACATTGCCCCCCTTGTCACTTCTTTTTATGACGATATTCTTGGCTTCATTCAGCTCTCTGATTGCTTTACGTTCCTCTTTGGTGATATTGTCAATACCTTTGTTTATCCAATCAATTTGGTGGAGGTCAGTTTGTACCTGGTTTAGGAATACGTTCATCCATTTGTTCTTATTTATCTGTGGCATGTTGAGTGATTTTATTCTTATGCCTGATTTTCTGAAGTTCTCCGGGCTATCAGGGGATGATGGTTCTTCATTTTCCTGTAATAGGGAATTCAGGATTTCTAGTATTTTTTTGTCATTTTCATCTTGAACCGTATCTGGTTCCGTGCTTTCGTTCTGATTTGCATATAGTGATCTTAGATATATCTTTCTTATAAACAGTACAATGTCTTTGTATACTGTAAATTCATCCATTGTGTTTTTAGGTGAAAATGAAAGTCCTCTTTTGAGCAATTTTTTGTGATGTTCTTGTAGTTGAAATTCTGATAGATTAATGACTTTTAAGTCATTTGTTCGTTCTTCTTCTTCATTTGTGGCTATTTGCCCCTCTGGCTTCTGGTGTGTGGTTTTCTTATCTCCCTTTCTTGCCTTCCTTGTTTCCTGTTTTGTTTGGAGGAGTTGGGGTGTTGTGAGTCTCGTCTTATTTCGTTGTCCGTCTCCTCCCCTGGTACTAAAAAAGTCACCGATTTTGTGTAGTTTTCATCGTCTGTCTCGCTGGAGTTACCCTTTGATCTTGATCTGGAACGTGAACCTCTTTGTCTGGATCTGTATCGATTACGTCTCTTTGTTAGGTCGAAGATCTGACCTTTCTCCCAGTCATCCAGGTCTCTTTTGTATTTAGATTGTTTGGTTTTTTTCAATGTTTGTTGGGCCTTTTCGATTTCTTTTTTTAGATTATCGTTGTATGTATTAAATTCTTCATTTTCTTTAAATGGCTCCAGTCCTTTTATACTTTCTGTTATTTGGTCGTTGAGTTCAGTGAGTTGGATTCTTTCTTCCTCCACTATGAGTTTCATTACCTCGATTCCGTGTTTAATGCATTGTTCTTGCCATTTTGGAAGAAAGCGGTCGTTTTGTAGGTGTTCAGCCGGTATCACTTTATCCCTTAGACCTCTTGGGATTATTCCCTCCTTGATGTATGTCTCGAGGAAGGAGACATCCCATTTTCTGTTCAGATGTTTTGTGATTAATTTTTTATGTTCCTTGAATCTATTAGTGATTTCCTCCTGTTCATTGAGTGTCGTAGTGCCTTCCTTGTTGAAGGCTTGGCTTATTTCTATATCAAAGTTTTCCCCGAGTGAGAACGCCATGCCCTTGTGAGAGTATAGGTTTTAGTGGTGTGTGAAATTTTTATACTTTTTGCCACTGGTCGTTGATTGTGTTTTTGCTTTATATATTATTTACTCCAAGGAATGGATCACTTGTGATCCGTGAGAATTCTAAGCATATAAGGTGGTTTATTGAGGAGTAGTTGTATCAGTCTATGTTTGTGCCTGTATGTAAAAATGCATGTGCTGACTTAACCAAGAGAAGCATATGAACAAGGTATTTCTGTATAGACCACAGAGGAAAGAAGGTTAATTAGTCAGCAAAATAACATGTCAGGCTCTATGTAAAGTAAACATAGGTGTTTTATTAATAAATTTATAGGGTATATTAACAACCGTGCAATAAAATCATTGGATAGATACGATCAGTGCAAATACGAGAAACAAGACAGACAAGACATATACATAAACAAAAAGTGACAGAAAACCGGCCGGCATGAGCTTATTATACTTCAATTAGTATTAATATACAATCAATCGATTAATCAATAGGATTTCTTGAAGGGACTCCTTAAAGTACAATCGTACGCCAATCTGGATTGGTAGCTGTGTGTGGGTAGTCAATGTTATCTGATTTGCTCCAGGGAAGCCACTAATCGTGGTAAATATAAATGAGGTGGTTATGGAAGGTGTGTTGCTGTGGACAAGTTAACGGTGTGGGATATAGCAATAATTTTGTAATTTCCTTATATGGTGATATATCATTCCATATGGTTATGTGACTTGGTTGGGGATTTTTTGCAGTGATCATGTATTATTGCCTTGATCGCTGATGGTTGTAATACCGTTTTTTCACCCCTAGGTGGTCGGATGTTTGCTCCACAGATATTCAATGAAAGTTAGTTTATATCCAAACACATATTTCCTTCAACCTATTAAGAGCAGCAATATATCTATCTCTCCGGGGACTAAACAATGGTATGACAATATTGTCCAACTCATTGACGGTTAATCACCGTGTCTTCACCCCTATTTGATAGGTTTGCTTTTGTATGGAGGATATTAAGTAGTGTTGGGGACTAAGCAGAGCTATCTCAGTGTTTACCGCTGACCGCGCTTGTGTATCGGTTCAGTACGGTTCACAACAGACTTCTCAACGACGACAAAACTTATAAAAAACTGGACAACAATCCATTTCCAAAATTAATCAAGGAATTAAACTGGAAAATTAAACTGGCCAAAGAAGAAGGCCTAATGACAAAACAAGAAGCTGAACATATAACGGTAAAAGATTATAATACACCAACATTCTACATAATCCCGAAGGTACACAAGTCACTAACTGACCCCCCAGGACGACCCATAGTGTCGGCCATTAATGGCCCCCTTGAGAAAACAGGAAAATACATTGATGCCCTCCTGAAAGATATGGTAACTCAATTGAAATCCTACGTACAAGACACAAGGGATGTACTGGAGAAAATAAACAATATGCATACAGAAAACGAGACATGGCTCGTGGGGATCGACGTAGAATCACTCTACACCTCAATACCCCATAACTGGGGATTAAAAGCCGTTGAAATATTCCTTGACAGACACTACCCCAATCTAAGTCATCAAAATGAGTACATAGTAGACCTACTGGCATTTATCCTAAATAACAACTATTTTCAATTCCTCTCCCAGTACTATCAACAGACCCAGGGTACGTCTATGGGAGCAGCATGGGCACCAGCATATGCTTGCCTCCACCTCGGCCTCTGGGAAGAGGAGGAAGTATATCCCAGTGAAACATATAGAAACCACGTGCATACATGGCTTAGGTATATAGATGACGTGCTGATGATATGGAAAGGGGACATGCCAACACTTGAAAAATTTATGAAAGAGCTGAACTCAAATGAAAGAAATATACGCCTAACCCACACGTTCGATAAAAAGGAAATATCCTTCCTGGACATAATGATAAAAATGAGTGACAACAGACTTACGACGAAAACATTCCGTAAAGCAACAGCAGCGAACACCCTTTTAATGGCTGACAGCTATCATCCAAAATGGTTAAAAGACGGTATACCTACAGGACAATTCATGCGGATCAAACGGAACTGCTCAGAAAAAAGAGATTACCATCAAGAGAGCAAGGAACTGTATGACAGATTTAGGGAAAGAGGCTATTCCCACAGGCAATTACGGAAGGCTAAACAAAAAGCCAGTACAAGAACAAGAGAAGACCTTCTCCAACGCAAACCAAAACCAAAGGCCGATGCGATAGGGGTAACACGGATAATCACCCAATATGGAGCCCAATGGGAATCCGTACGACATGTTCTCCAAAAACACTGGGGCATACTCCATAATACTCCATCTTTAAAAGAAATAGTTGGACCCAGTCCCATCATGGTGGCCAGACGTGCCAAAAACCTTAGAGACATACTTACCCAATCAGAATACACGAGGGACCACGACAGCACCTGGCTTATGGACACACCCAGAAGCAAGGGCATGTTTTCATGTGGAAGATGCCAAATGTGCCCGTACGTGGACAGAACGAACACATTCCAAAATAAAAACGGAAAAGAATTCAGAATACATAACCTAATTAACTGTTCTTCAACCAAGGTCATCTACATGATAACATGTCCATGTAATAAGAACTACATAGGGAAAACAAAACGTCAACTGAAGATCAGAATAGGGGAACACATGCGTGAAATAAAGGACAAGAACCCGGATAAACCCCTATCGAGACACTTTGCCCAATACCATAATGGCAGTATGAAAAACACAAAAATAAAAGGAATATATGAACTGAAAATATCGGCAAGACGCGGCGATTTCGACCGCATTCTGTTACAGAAAGAAAAATGGTGGATTTATAACCTGGATAGCTTGACACCCAATGGATTAAACACCGAAATGAACCTTCAAGTTTTTCTTTAACATTGAATGTAAACGAATGGAAAACATTTTATACCCCCTTTTTCCCATCTGTCAACAAGAACCCACTGGATATCAAGACTCCCGAAATTGAACAATGGGATACAATCTTCCCCACATCCCGACCTACATGTTTCAGTAAACAAACACCATCCACATATATACTTAACCCTCAACCACCACACATGATAACAGAAAGACTATTATAGTACACCGATAACTGATGAAATTAACACCCAGAGCATGTACAATAGTACAATGATAAATACAATCAGTCCAAATGAGCTTAAATGTCATGTGTTTGTCATCACCCTGTTCAGCTAACTATTTGTGCAAAATGCAGTAATGCAATTTTAGAAACCTCTACCAGTGAACATTCGTAAGGGGCTATAGCTACATACCTATATACAATTAACGTATATATAATACATAGCGGCATCTAATGGTTTAATTTTCAATTTAACTAACCCTGCAAAATTAAGCACTGTCAATTAAAATAGCCCATCTCCGATCGATAATTATCAGACTAATATTAGTGAATAACAACTATGATTTCTTTTATCCTAAATTTACTGGAACAAAGAAGGAACTAAAATTGCAATACCTGTAGTAACAAACTTTTGTCTTTCGTTCCAACTACATATATAAAATATTAAAAAAGTTTTTTCTCGCAGAGTGACACTACAATAATTGTAATTCTTAAATGAATATGCCTGTCATATCCTAATTAATGAAAATTCCAGATCTCTGCACCCCAAGAATAATAACGATGTTGTGCCGGAGAGAATACATGCACAATGCAAATCGGCAATCCAATCTTAATTACATCACCTAACCATGCCCCCACCACAACAGGTGTGAGAACCTAACGCAAAGAAACTCCCTCACCATGAATCAACCCGGAGTCAGAACAGCTGAAAAGACCGTGATAAAAGGGATCAGCTGACTGGCTCAAATTACGTCCAGACGAAGCTACGCAAGAAAGGCGAAACGCGTCGACGTCATTGCCCGGCGGCACACCCCTCACCACTCCAACCACATATCGGACGCCCGGAACGACCAGGAGAACGGAAACAAAGGACGGCACATGGAAAACGGTGGCGACAAACAACGAAGGCGGATGCACTGCTCCACAGACTATCAACAAAGGTAAACCAAGCACTTGTTATATAGGGGTGAAGAAACGGCTTCACGCCGTCAGAGCGAACACCCTCCATGTGAACCGTACTGAACCGATACACAAGCGCGGTCAGCGGTAAACACTGAGATAGCTCTGCTTAGTCCCCAACACTACTTAATATCCTCCATACAAAAGCAAACCTATCAAATAGGGGTGAAGACACGGTGATTAACCGTCAATGAGTTGGACAATATTGTCATACCATTGTTTAGTCCCCGGAGAGATAGATATATTGCTGCTCTTAATAGGTTGAAGGAAATATGTGTTTGGATATAAACTAACTTTCATTGAATATCTGTGGAGCAAACATCCGACCACCTAGGGGTGAAAAAACGGTATTACAACCATCAGCGATCAAGGCAATAATACATGATCACTGCAAAAAATCCCCAACCAAGTCACATAACCATATGGAATGATATATCACCATATAAGGAAATTACAAAATTATTGCTATATCCCACACCGTTAACTTGTCCACAGCAACACACCTTCCATAACCACCTCATTTATATTTACCACGATTAGTGGCTTCCCTGGAGCAAATCAGATAACATTGACTACCCACACACAGCTACCAATCCAGATTGGCGTACGATTGTACTTTAAGGAGTCCCTTCAAGAAATCCTATTGATTAATCGATTGATTGTATATTAATAGTAATTGAAGTATAATAAGCTCATGCCGGCCGGTTTTCTGTCACTTTTTGTTTATGTATATGTCTTGTCTGTCTTGTTTCTCGTATTTGCACTGATCGTATCTATCCAATGATTTTATTGCACGGTTGTTAATATACCCTATAAATTTATTAATAAAACACCTATGTTTACTTTACATAGAGCCTGACATGTTATTTTGCTGACTAATTAACCTTCTTTCCTCTGTGGTCTATACAGAAATACCTTGTTCATATGCTTCTCTTGGTTAAGTCAGCACATGCATTTTTACATACAGGCACAAACATAGACTGATACAACTACTCCTCAATAAACCACCTTATATGCTTAGAATTCTCACGGATCACAAGTGATCCATTCCTTGGAGTAAATAATATATAAAGCAAAAACACAATCAACGACCAGTGGCAAAAAGTATAAAAATTTCACACACCACTAAAACCTATACTCTCACAAGGGCATGGCGTTCTCACTCGGGGAAAACTTTGATATAGAAATAAGCCAAGCCTTCAACAAGGAAGGCACTACGACACTCAATGAACAGGAGGAAATCACTAATAGATTCAAGGAACATAAAAAATTAATCACAAAACATCTGAACAGAAAATGGGATGTCTCCTTCCTCGAGACATACATCAAGGAGGGAATAATCCCAAGAGGTCTAAGGGATAAAGTGATACCGGCTGAACACCTACAAAACGACCGCTTTCTTCCAAAATGGCAAGAACAATGCATTAAACACGGAATCGAGGTAATGAAACTCATAGTGGAGGAAGAAAGAATCCAACTCACTGAACTCAACGACCAAATAACAGAAAGTATAAAAGGACTGGAGCCATTTAAAGAAAATGAAGAATTTAATACATACAACGATAATCTAAAAAAAGAAATCGAAAAGGCCCAACAAACATTGAAAAAAACCAAACAATCTAAATACAAAAGAGACCTGGATGACTGGGAGAAAGGTCAGATCTTCGACCTAACAAAGAGACGTAATCGATACAGATCCAGACAAAGAGGTTCACGTTCCAGATCAAGATCAAAGGGTAACTCCAGCGAGACAGACGATGAAAACTACACAAAATCGGTGACTTTTTTAGTACCAGGGGAGGAGACGGACAACGAAATAAGACGAGACTCACAACACCCCAACTCCTCCAAACAAAACAGGAAACAAGGAAGGCAAGAAAGGGAGATAAGAAAACCACACACCAGAAGCCAGAGGGGCAAATAGCCACAAATGAAGAAGAAGAACGAACAAATGACTTAAAAGTCATTAATCTATCAGAATTTCAACTACAAGAACATCACAAAAAATTGCTCAAAAGAGGACTTTCATTTTCACCTAAAAACACAATGGATGAATTTACAGTATACAAAGACATTGTACTGTTTATAAGAAAGATATATCTAAGATCACTATATGCAAATCAGAACGAAAGCACGGAACCAGATACGGTTCAAGATGAAAATGACAAAAAAATACTAGAAATCCTGAATTCCCTATTACAGGAAAATGAAGAACCATCATCCCCTGATAGCCCGGAGAACTTCAGAAAATCAGGCATAAGAATAAAATCACTCAACATGCCACAGATAAATAAGAACAAATGGATGAACGTATTCCTAAACCAGGTACAAACTGACCTCCACCAAATTGATTGGATAAACAAAGGTATTGACAATATCACCAAAGAGGAACGTAAAGCAATCAGAGAGCTGAATGAAGCCAAGAATATCGTCATAAAAAGAAGTGACAAGGGGGGCAATGTTGTCCTGATGAATGCAACACAATATGAAAAAGAAGTAAACAGACTTCTCAACGACGACAAAACTTATAAAAAACTGGACAACAATCCATTTCCAAAATTAATCAAGGAATTAAACTGGAAAATTAAACTGGCCAAAGAAGAAGGCCTAATGACAAAACAAGAAGCTGAACATATAACGGTAAAAGATTATAATACACCAACATTCTACATAATCCCGAAGGTACACAAGTCACTAACTGACCCCCCAGGACGACCCATAGTGTCGGCCATTAATGGCCCCCTTGAGAAAACAGGAAAATACATTGATGCCCTCCTGAAAGATATGGTAACTCAATTGAAATCCTACGTACAAGACACAAGGGATGTACTGGAGAAAATAAACAATATGCATACAGAAAACGAGACATGGCTCGTGGGGATCGACGTAGAATCACTCTACACCTCAATACCCCATAACTGGGGATTAAAAGCCGTTGAAATATTCCTTGACAGACACTACCCCAATCTAAGTCATCAAAATGAGTACATAGTAGACCTACTGGCATTTATCCTAAATAACAACTATTTTCAATTCCTCTCCCAGTACTATCAACAGACCCAGGGTACGTCTATGGGAGCAGCATGGGCACCAGCATATGCTTGCCTCCACCTCGGCCTCTGGGAAGAGGAGGAAGTATATCCCAGTGAAACATATAGAAACCACGTGCATACATGGCTTAGGTATATAGATGATGTGCTGATGATATGGAAAGGGGACATGCCAACACTTGAAAAATTTATGAAAGAGCTGAACTCAAATGAAAGAAATATACGCCTAACCCACACGTTCGATAAAAAGGAAATATCCTTCCTGGACATAATGATAAAAATGAGTGACAACAGACTTACGACGAAAACATTCCGTAAAGCAACAGCAGCGAACACCCTTTTAATGGCTGACAGCTATCATCCAAAATGGTTAAAAGACGGTATACCTACAGGACAATTCATGCGGATCAAACGGAACTGCTCAGAAAAAAGAGATTACCATCAAGAGAGCAAGGAACTGTATGACAGATTTAGGGAAAGAGGCTATTCCCACAGGCAATTACGGAAGGCTAAACAAAAAGCCAGTACAAGAACAAGAGAAGACCTTCTCCAACGCAAACCAAAACCAAAGGCCGATGCGATAGGGGTAACACGGATAATCACCCAATATGGAGCCCAATGGGAATCCGTACGACATGTTCTCCAAAAACACTGGGGCATACTCCATAATACTCCATCTTTAAAAGAAATAGTTGGACCCAGTCCCATCATGGTGGCCAGACGTGCCAAAAACCTTAGAGACATACTTACCCAATCAGAATACACGAGGGACCACGACAGCACCTGGCTTATGGACACACCCAGAAGCAAGGGCATGTTTTCATGTGGAAGATGCCAAATGTGCCCGTACGTGGACAGAACGAACACATTCCAAAATAAAAACGGAAAAGAATTCAGAATACATAACCTAATTAACTGTTCTTCAACCAAGGTCATCTACATGATAACATGTCCATGTAATAAGAACTACATAGGGAAAACAAAACGTCAACTGAAGATCAGAATAGGGGAACACATGCGTGAAATAAAGGACAAGAACCCGGATAAACCCCTATCGAGACACTTTGCCCAATACCATAATGGCAGTATGAAAAACACAAAAATAAAAGGAATATATGAACTGAAAATATCGGCAAGACGCGGCGATTTCGACCGCATTCTGTTACAGAAAGAAAAATGGTGGATTTATAACCTGGATAGCTTGACACCCAATGGATTAAACACCGAAATGAACCTTCAAGTTTTTCTTTAACATTGAATGTAAACGAATGGAAAACATTTTATACCCCCTTTTTCCCATCTGTCAACAAGAACCCACTGGATATCAAGACTCCCGAAATTGAACAATGGGATACAATCTTCCCCACATCCCGACCTACATGTTTCAGTAAACAAACACCATCCACATATATACTTAACCCTCAACCACCACACATGATAACAGAAAGACTATTATAGTACACCGATAACTGATGAAATTAACACCCAGAGCATGTACAATAGTACAATGATAAATACAATCAGTCCAAATGAGCTTAAATGTCATGTGTTTGTCATCACCCTGTTCAGCTAACTATTTGTGCAAAATGCAGTAATGCAATTTTAGAAACCTCTACCAGTGAACATTCGTAAGGGGCTATAGCTACATACCTATATACAATTAACGTATATATAATACATAGCGGCATCTAATGGTTTAATTTTCAATTTAACTAACCCTGCAAAATTAAGCACTGTCAATTAAAATAGCCCATCTCCGATCGATAATTATCAGACTAATATTAGTGAATAACAACTATGATTTCTTTTATCCTAAATTTACTGGAACAAAGAAGGAACTAAAATTGCAATACCTGTAGTAACAAACTTTTGTCTTTCGTTCCAACTACATATATAAAATATTAAAAAAGTTTTTTCTCGCAGAGTGACACTACAATAATTGTAATTCTTAAATGAATATGCCTGTCATATCCTAATTAATGAAAATTCCAGATCTCTGCACCCCAAGAATAATAACGATGTTGTGCCGGAGAGAATACATGCACAATGCAAATCGGCAATCCAATCTTAATTACATCACCTAACCATGCCCCCACCACAACAGGTGTGAGAACCTAACGCAAAGAAACTCCCTCACCATGAATCAACCCGGAGTCAGAACAGCTGAAAAGACCGTGATAAAAGGGATCAGCTGACTGGCTCAAATTACGTCCAGACGAAGCTACGCAAGAAAGGCGAAACGCGTCGACGTCATTGCCCGGCGGCACACCCCTCACCACTCCAACCACATATCGGACGCCCGGAACGACCAGGAGAACGGAAACAAAGGACGGCACATGGAAAACGGTGGCGACAAACAACGAAGGCGGATGCACTGCTCCACAGACTATCAACAAAGGTAAACCAAGCACTTGTTATATAGGGGTGAAGAAACGGCTTCACGCCGTCAGAGCGAACACCCTCCATGTGAACCGTACTGAACCGATACACAAGCGCGGTCAGCGGTAAACACTGAGATAGCTCTGCTTAGTCCCCAACACTATTTAATATCCTCCATACAAAAGCAAACCTATCAAATAGGGGTGAAGACACGGTGATTAACCGTCAATGAGTTGGACAATATTGTCATACCATTGTTTAGTCCCCGGAGAGATAGATATATTGCTGCTCTTAATAGGTTGAAGGAAATATGTGTTTGGATATAAACTAACTTTCATTGAATATCTGTGGAGCAAACATCCGACCACCTAGGGGTGAAAAAACGGTATTACAACCATCAGCGATCAAGGCAATAATACATGATCACTGCAAAAAATCCCCAACCAAGTCACATAACCATATGGAATGATATATCACCATATAAGGAAATTACAAAATTATTGCTATATCCCACACCGTTAACTTGTCCACAGCAACACACCTTCCATAACCACCTCATTTATATTTACCACGATTAGTGGCTTCCCTGGAGCAAATCAGATAACATTGACTACCCACACACAGCTACCAATCCAGATTGGCGTACGATTGTACTTTAAGGAGTCCCTTCAAGAAATCCTATTGATTAATCGATTGATTGTATATTAATACTAATTGAAGTATAATAAGCTCATGCCGGCTGGTTTTCTGTCACTTTTTGTTTATGTATATGTCTTGTCTGTCTTGTTTCTCGTATTTGCACTGATCGTATCTATCCAATGATTTTATTGCACGGTTGTTAATATACCCTATAAATTTATTAATAAAACACCTATGTTTACTTTACATAGAGCCTGACATGTTATTTTGCTGACTAATTAACCTTCTTTCCTCTGTGGTCTATACAGAAATACCTTGTTCACTGACACTGTTACACTGCAACAAGTCACTGAATACTTCCCTCCCGCCTTGTTCTGGCTTGAGGTAGTATGTTGTAGAATTCTGTAAAGCTATAAATCCCAACTGGCACACTCTGTACAATTCAGGGCCCAATAGTAGGTGCCACCTTTAACCTTGAATTCTTCGGGGTTCACTGTCTATGCACCCCCCTCTGTAACCTTAGGGTCCTCAACCTAGGTACTCCCTTTCCACTAGCTGGCACTGGATCCCAGAACCTCTTCTGGAGCAGTCCCCTTTAACTCTAGCAGACCCCAGGGGCAATCCTCAGTACTCACGACCTGTATAGGCTTTCCTGGGACTGGACCCCTCTCGCTCTATGCAGGTTCTCGGCACACCGGATCCCCTCAGCTCAACTCAGCACTCTCTGGATTCTCAGGCGACACACGGAGATATCCGCTTCCTTCAGACAGGAGGAGAGACAGCCATTCTCTCCCTCCTGGGACTCTCTGGGGACAATCTGCCTTCTGGGGTAGTTACAAGCCTGGATGTGTCCCCTGATTATGTTTCCTCCACCACCCTATGAGAGGCCTCTCACAGGAGCCAGTGGGGAGACTCCCCCTTCAGCAGGCACACCTGGAAACCATGACACCCTGACTAATAAATCACAGCCCTGCTGTTAGGCAGACAAGGCCCACTATACCTTTACCTAGCACCTACCTGTAGGGTGCTACATAAGGAAAATAAAAAAACTGCATTTTTGTTTGTACATGATTGGACGATAGAAATCAGCAGAGTTTCCCCTCATTTCAGAGCTTATTCTCAGATCTAGGGCAAATGCATTTAAAGTGCACCTGCAGTTCACAGTATATTTGTCTTTAGTAAATCAACCACCCCGTGAAGATAAACTTAACAATAATACTTACACCAACTTTTACAATCTGTTTATGGGATTTTTACCTACCCTCTAGGCAACCCTTTGTACACATCCCCCCTGCCCTCTTCTGGGTGGTGGTAGACCTCATGGGATAAACCAATAATGGACATTTTTAATATGGCTGGCTAAGTTTGCAACATGTATCTCTCTTATAAGTAAGATGACGGTGAATGTCCATGTAAATGCGTGACAGGTCTATATTAGGTAATGAGTATAATTGAGAAGTTTGTACATCTATAAAGTCTGGTGAATGGTCCAATATTTCAACGGCAACATGGACCAGGCTCACATGCATGGACATGGCTATCTAGAGACACGTTGGGAAGGACCACCCAGTGTGGAGTACACGTGACTGTAAGGGTAAACCTGCTGCGGGCAGTTGAATGTAGACAGTGTGAGTGGTAGGATTACAGTGCAACGGTGCAAGTGTACAGGACGGAAGCCATGAACAGAAAGTTTGTTTATGATGGGTTCAAATGCTTTTTCGATGGGAAGAAAACGACTGAGGAGGAGCCACGTTTGGGTCGGTTGTTGACAAGCAGAACCCCAGACATGATTGAGGGAGTGTGACAAATGCTGGCCCAAGATCAATAGCTGCCTCTATGCTTGATGGCGGAGGAATTGGGTATTAGCAAGGACACGGTGAGCACCATCATCTGCAAAGATGTGGGTAAGCGGAAGTTCTGTTCCCAGTTTATGCCACACAAGCTGACAGACAAACAGAAAGCTAAACGGATGGAAACCTCTGGAGATTTCATTACCATGTGTGAACAGAACCCATCCTTTCTGCAAACAATCGTCACAGGGGATGAGACCTGGTGCTACCAGTTAAAAACCCGGAAACCAAGAGCAAATGATGCAATGGCGTTCCCCATCTTCCTTGTGACCCAAAAAGATTCACCTGCAAAAGTCCAAAGGTCAAGACAATATTAATTTCCTTCTTCGAAACTGATGGCATCATCCATAAGAAATGTGTTCCCGTGGGTCAAACCATCAACTCCGTATTCTATGATGAAGTTTTGAAATGGTTGCTACGATGCATTTGCCATGTGCGGCCGGAGTTGCACAGAACTAGGCAGTGGATGTTGCTGCATGATAACGCATCTGCGCACTGTGCGATCCGTGTGCACCTTTTCTTGGCTCAGCCCGACATACCTGTTCTCGATCATTCATCGTACTTTCCTGATCTGACACCTGTGGACGTCTTTCTGCCCCACTGTGGGAGTCAAGCAGCCTACATGTCCTCATACTCTACTGCTCTTTTTAAGAGTTCCTGCTCCCATGCTGTGTATTTGCTTTCTACAACTGCCCTCACTTGAAACCTGTGTATTTCCTTTTCTTACCACCTCCCCACTCAGCAACTGTATCTCTGCTCGCCTACCCTTTCAGCCCCCCCCCCCCCCCAACCTGTTCATGTGCCTATGCTCTACTTCACTGTTCCCACTCAGCAACCATGTCTTTCATCTCCTGTACTGCATCCACTCATCTGTTTCAGTCACTGTACTGGTCCTTCTGGGTAAAGGAGAATAAATGACCTCCTCCTGTGATTGGCCCATATCACATGCCAGAGAGAATAACATAATCAATCTAATGTTAGCTCCAACACCATCTGGCATTGAGCTTACAAGCAAATAAGGTTTTATATGGCCCTAAATAGGAAAAGTGACATATTTTTTAAGGGCCATATGTATGAAGAAATTCCTGTCGGAGATGCTCATTACAAAACATTTAAAAATAAGCCAAAGCATTAAGAAATAGGGTTTATATGCAAAAAAAAAGTGTAAAAATGTAAATTGGGTATGTCTTTGTAGAAGTTTAAAAACAAGATATCATAGATTATTATTGTACACAATGCTATTTTGTTCTGATGCTCATTTGCTACTGACAGTTATTTGTTCACAGAAAACATAACTTACTGGAGCCCGTATGATTACACATCTTAGAAATTTTATGTACCAGTCCCCATTGACTTTTCATTATGACAACTGCTGTGACAGAGTGATCTCTTATATTTACTTTGTCTTTGTGGGATAATGTGAATCATGATTTTGCAAGAAACAATACTTTTATACAAAAGGTTTAATTTAATTAGTGTGGCAAAAGTATAATATATGACTTATTTCTAATTCAGTCTACGTATAATACATGCACGACTGCTTAAGCCACTTAAAAAACACTTCAATTATTCTTGAGCAGCAGTTTAATTTAGTGACGTCTGAATTATTTCAATGCATTACAATACAACTGTATTATAATTTTATTTATGTAGGCAGGAAACTTACCAAACATTCTCCGCTTCCTTTAAATTAATAATTCTACTCTGTGCATGAACATGATTCTGCTATAAAATATTTATGATCACCTATTTAAATATTTTGCTTTTTTGCTTTATTTGATATAAAGTCTTAGAAGAGTGTGGTTGTTTTATAAAATTATTTGTGTATGTTGAATGTTTTTCTAAGGTTTTGCTCATTAATTAGAATGCACATGCAGCTGGTTTATTATTCCATTAAATTAAAAGCAAACTTAAAAGCACTAGATGAGTAAAATTCCAATAAGAACTCCTGAAAGCACATTTTTAAATGAAATATACCTATACTAAGAAAGTAGTACAATCAATGAAACATTCACCAAAGCAACCAGTCAGTTGTTTTGTTTTACTTGTGTTGCACTAGAAAAGTGACATCTAGACTTTGGGGTTTATTTTATGCAGTTTTTTTTTCTATTTACAGGCTGTCAGAAACAAAGCACTTACAATTTTCTGAAAACGCTATCAAAGGATGAGCTAGGAAATTGGAATATTGTAAGCATAGCAGCCTGGTTCTTGAAAATATTGGTCTTATTTAAAAAAATTCCCCTTTACTTGGGGTCCCCATGCTCTATTCTATCTAGGCTTTATCCTGACTAAAATAAATGATTCCCTCTATCATGTTAACCACCCCCAGTGTTATCAATGTTAACTCTGCTACTAATTACATGGGCACCACAGTGTCTTTCCTGGTTTTGGAAAACTGCAGTGGTTAAAATGATGCTAATTGGAATTGGAGTTCTTCAAACCCACTATTTGTGTATCCTGCAGGGGAGGGTCCTCACTTTTGTACTAGTATCTCCCAAACCTTGAGTGCACAAAACAACTCTGTATCAGCTCAAACTTAGAGAGGCTTAGTTGGTGCAATTAATCAACTATTACACTGAATGAGAAACACTGATTTGGGTAAGTATAGAGGCAATGAACTGTGACGCTTTCTCCATACATAATATTCTGTGGTTGCAACAGGCTTTCATGAGATGCATTTCAAACTCACGACCTTCGTACTCAATTCATCCTTTTGCCCTGGTCAAATATCCTGAGCCTCATTTTCAGTCTTGGATAAGAGCAGGATTAGCAGTGTATGCACATTAGTGAGTGCTAGGGGAGTTAAAATCATCCAAGCCCTATAGAAAGAATCCCAACAATCCTATCTCTGAAATGCTCTACTATCTACAAGTTACACATTTCTTGATGCATACACTCAAGGAATTTACCCTCCCATGTCCCTTTATATATTTAGAACAGAAGTGTTTAAGAGACTCATCAAAGTTGTTAAACTGTTTCCATACCCTCCCTCCTACATACACACAAGTGGACAGCTGACCTCAATATCTCTCTTGAGGAAGATGATTTGGATCAAATTTGGGAAACACCAAAATCCTCCTCTGTGAGCCTAGCTACACTGAAACAAACTTTAAAGTGCTCTCCTGCTGGGGGCTAGTTCCAGACAGTATACACGAGTCTGTGCCAGATTATCCACCTTCTTGGTTCCAAAGCTGTGCAGAGCTTGGCTCCAATGCTACAGAATCATGTACTTGTTGGAGATCAAGCTGGAGAAAGAGCTTCACTTGCGCCTCTTGTTCAACACCTCTGGTAGTGTGGGTGAGGACACAGAGTGGCATGGGGACCAATGTAGCGGGCAGTGCCAGCTGTTGGTTACAGGATGCAGGTGACTGTGGGTCACCAGACCACAGGACCAGAGGCTGGAACATGATGACACTTGATCAGCAAACAAGAGCGAAGCCAGGACGCAGCCAAGCAGAAAGGTATAGGAATATCAGGCAGAGTCAGAATACAAACCAAGTTCAGTTTTCAAATGGGCTGTAAGGTACAGGAATGTAAGATATAGGTGGAGGCAGGGTACAAGTCAAGGTCACAATAGGCAGGAATCCAAAGACAGGTAAACCTGGTCATTAATTTGAAGACAAATATAGCAGGTAAGGGCACATGTCAAGCAGAAATTACCTAAAGGCCACCCAGCAATCTGTTCATTTCACAATCCAGTTTAACCACTTCTGGACCTGAAGGATTTGACCCCTTAATGAACAGGCCATTTTTTGCAATTCGGCACTGCATTTATTTTATGGAAAATTGCGCAGTCGTGCGATGCTGTACCCAAATAAAATTGATGTCCTTTTTCCCCCACAAATAGAGCTTTCTTTTAGTGGTATTTGATCACCTGTGCATCTTTTATTTTTTGCGATATAAACAAATAAAGAGAGACAATTCTGAAAAAAAAAAAGCAACAATATTTTTTCACATTCTGCTATATAACATTAAAAATAAATAAATAAAAGTCAAAATTTTTCATCCTTTTAGGCCAATTTGTATTGTGCTACATATTTTTGGTAAAAAAAAAATCACAATAAGCGTATTTTGATTGGTTTGAGCAAAAGTTATTGTGTCTAAAAACTAGGGGAAAGATTTATGTCATTTTTATTTTTTTTACTAGTAATGGCGGCGATCTGTGATTTTTAGCAGAACTGCGACATTGCGGCAGACTTATCGGACCCCTAACTGACATTTTTGACACTTTTGGGGGGGACCAGTGACATCACTACAGTAATAAGTGCTAAAAAAATGCAATGTTACTGTAATAATGACATTGGCAGGGAAGGGGTTAACCTAGGGGTGATCGAAGGGTAAGTGTGATCCTAGGGGAGTGTTTCCTAACTGTATGGGGGATGGGCTTGTGAAATGATCATAGAGTCCTGTGATCCTATATAGAAGGATCACAGGCGCTCTGTGATCATTTCAGAGAGAAGAACGTTGTTTACAACAGCAGACCGTTCTTCTCTCTCAGCGGGGAGCGATTGTGGGTGCCTGGTGGCAATTGAGGCCGCTGGCCCTGTGCATTGGCATCCCCGCTGCCTAGTGGGGCCGGAGTTTGCCCCCCAGCACCACGCGTGCGCGACGTAGGTTTACGTCGGTTCGCGCAGGAAAGCCAGCCTGCCGCAGTCAATCTGCGGTGGGCAATCTTAAAGGTGATAAAGAGGTTGTTTAGCACCAATGCGTAGTGTACACGCTAATACAATTGCTCATGCTTGTTATTACACGTCTTGCAGTTAGCCTTTGCTTAGAATTATCTTTTCATTCTTGTACGTACTGGACTTTTCTTACAAATGCACATAAGTGGTGGTTCTGTCCAGTGGCTCAGGCTTTTTGGACCATAACATTCAACATCTTAACTTATAGAATGGAGACAGGATCCAAACTAAGTGCAATTATAATAGGATTTATTAAAAGTACAACCCATCCAACACCACAAACAGTATACAGTGAGGTACACATGACAAGCAAAACTTTGTGAAAACTACCTAACACACTATCAAAGTAACTATGGTACACTTCACTCCCTCAGGTAATACTAACTTGAAACTCAGTAGGACGGAGTCAGGCCCTCTGTTTGCTTATGCTATGACCCCTCTGGAACCCTTTGTCTCCTCTGTTCCCCCTGAAATATCTACTCCCTATCTCACCTGGTTAAAATCTCGGTACTACTATACATTCTTTATTCTCAGTACAGAACTAAATATGTTCACAACAATTCCTGCATTGTTACACTCAGAATGTACCAACCAAATTTCTTTAACTGTACTTAGATATGTACTTTGTCATTGTACAAAAACAAAAACCTAGTAAAAACTTTGTAAAGAAAAGTGTAAAAGTGGTGTATGCAAAAGTGATGTATTCCAGAAAAAGTGGTGTATATTCAAGTTGTGCCATAAATGTAAGAAAATGAGACTTGTTGATATGGCATACTCTTTTTCCTCCTTCATCACTTTGGCATTTGTAGTATTAAAATTAAACTTTAAAACTACTTTTCTACAAATTTACTGAACATATCCTCTTCTTGGAAAGGCAGGAAAGATTACCAATATCTTAAGAATGGAAGTGGATGTGTTTTTTTCCTGTGCATAATAAAGTGATCACACAGTGGGTAACTAACGGGTGCAGAATTTGTGCTTGGACCCCATCATTCCATGGGCCTCTGGGATAGCTGTAGACGGTGGATGGTTTAGTTTACCCCAGTGAGGCAGGTTGAAAAAGGCTGCTGGTTTATGGAGTACCTAGCTCCCTTTTAAAATTGACTTGAGACTAGGGTTGAGCGGACACCTAGATGTCCGTGTTCGACGGGTTCGGCCGAACTTTAAAAAAAAGTCCGGGTCCGTGTCCCGGACTTTTACCGAACTTTTCCCGGACACCGAACCCCATTGAAGTCAATGGGGACCCGAACTTTAAGGCACTAAAATGGCTCTAAAACACCAAAGGAAAGGGCTAGAGTGCTGCAAATGGCAGCAAAACGTAATTAAGAGCATGGCAAGTGCTCTGCAAACAAATGTGGATAGGGAAATAACTTAAAACAACAAAAAAAAACAGAAAAATAAAACAATGTTCTTCTTCATCTCTGAAGGACGAGGCCCATATGGAGTAGGAGGGAGGTTGAGGTGGTGGTGGATGTGGCGGTGACATAGGCGTGCGCACAGGGTGTGCTGGGTGTGCCTGGGCACACCCTAATCACCTAGGGCACATAGCATTGCCAGTGAGGAGATGGGAAAGATCTCCCTGGGACCTGCTCTGCTCTATTTCTCCTTGCCTACAGGTACATGGCCCCGATACATTACTCTCCCTGCTGGCAAACACATGCATGTGTATTTCAACTTTGGGGTGCACACCTTAATGCAATAGGCTGCGCACACCTATGGGCGGTGTAGGTGGAAGCGGCGGTGGAGGAGGACCAGGGCCGGATTAACAGCATCATGGGCTTGGTGCTGAGGATTTTGAAGGGCCTTAAGGGCCGTGCCTTGCCATGCACCCAGAGGAGGAAGGGTGCAGCCATGCATGCCTAATTCAACATGGGATGCTGTCTCTGAAGCCCATAAACACATCCATGCATCGCCAACTGTCCCTCCTTGTCCGGCCTTCACGCTGTGTGGGGAGGTTCTGAGGGTGCTGCCTGGGGAAGCGAGCATAGAAGCCAGACTTCTGTGTTTACAAGTGACAGAAGAGCGGTAACAGTGAATATGGCCAACCCGGGGCCTATATAAAAGGTAGGGGCCTGGAGCTGCAGCTCCAATAGCCCCTACATTAATCTGGCCCTGAGGAGGAGGACGAGGTAGCCAACACTGCTTCTTTTCAAAAATTTTAAATGAGGGTACACCCCAAAAGAGTGAGAAAGAGCAAAAATGGAACAATGGGTGGGTAAGGTCGGTATCCATTGCTATTCTGCATAAGGTACGGAAAAGTCCCGTGGGATCCATGCCTGGTTCATTTTAATGAACGTGAGCTTGTCCACATTGTCTCTGGACAGGCGGCTGCGCTTGTCTGTTATAACGCCCCCAGCCGTGCTAAATACCCGTTCAGATAATACACTGGCTGCAGGGCACGCCAGCACCTCCAAGGCGTAAAGGGCAAGCTCAGGCCATGTGCCCAATTTGGAGACCCAGAAGTTGAAGGGGGCAGACCCGTCATTCACTACATGTAGGCGTGTGCACACATACTGCTCCACCATGTTGGTAAAATGCTGCCTCCTGCTAAGACGTTCCATCTGAGCTGCTGGTGCTGCTGTTTGTTGTGGCGTGCTGACAAAGCTTTTCCACATTTCGGCCATGCTAACCCTGCCTTCTGAGGTGCTGGCGGTGCCCTGGTTGCGTTGGCGACCTCCTCCTCCTCCTCCTCTGCCTTGTGCTTCCACTGTGGCCCCGCTGTCAGATGGGAATGCCAGCAGCATGGCGTCTACCAGCGTGCGCTTGTACTCGCGCATCTTGCGATCGCGCTCCAGTGAGTGAATTAAGGACGGTACGTTGTCCTTGTAACGGGGATCCAGCAGCGTGGCCACCCAGTAATCAGCACAAGTTAGAATGTGGGCAACTCGGCGGTCGTTGTGGAGACACTGCAGCATGTAATCGCTCATGTGTGCCAGGCTGCCCAGAGGCGACGAAAGGCTGTCCTCTGTGGGAGGTGTATCGTCCGTGTCCTCTGTATCCCCCCAGCCACGCACCAGTGATGGCCATGAGCTGGCCTGGGTGCCACCCTGCTGTGAACATGGTTCCATCTCCTCCTCCAGCTCCTCCTCCTCCTCATCCTCCTCATCCTCCAGAACTGTGCCCCTGCTGGACAATTGTGTCCCTGGCGTTTGCGTGTGCAGGAACCCACCCTCGGAGCCCCTTGCGAATGACTGCCCTGAAAGCCTTTGAAATGTTACCTCTTCATCCTCCTCCTCCTCCTCCTCATCCTGTGCCACATCCTCTTCCATCATCGCCCAAATTGTTTTTTCAAGGAGGCATAGAAGTGGGATAGTTAAGCTGAGAATGGCGTCATTGCCACTGGCCATGTTGGTGGAGTACCCAAAACAGCGCAACAAGGCACAATATATGCAAATGTCAAATATGCAAACTATGCCGCAATTTAATGTTTTTTACACCAAAAGGGTGTGTATTGAATAGCGGAATAGGATAAAAAACTGTGTATCTCACACGTACAAACACAGACTAGGCCCGATTAAATTTTTTCCTACCCTAAAGGGAGGATGAGGAAGAGGAGTATGGAACATGCAGCACCCTCAAATCTTCAGAAGTATGAGATGAACCCCAACAACTTGGAAAGGTGGATCTCTCTCACACGTACCAACACAGACTATCCCCCAATTTAACTGATCCCCAAAGGTTTTTGATTAAATAGCGGAATAGAAAATATGATCCAAAAAAAGTGTATGTATATCACACGTACACACCCACACTAGGCCCCAATTACTATTGTTTGTACCCCTAAAAGGCTAGATGAGGAGTAGGGGGGGTATGGAACAGGCAGCACCCTCAAATCTTCAGAAGTATGAGATGAACCCCAAAAACTTGGAAAGGTGGATCTCTCTCACACGTACCAACACAGACTATCCCCCAATTTAACTGATCCCCAAAGGTTTTTGATTAAATAGCGGAATAGAAAATATGATCCAAAAAAAGTGTATGTATATCACACGTACACAACCACACTAGGCCCCAATTACTATTGTTTGTACCCCTAAAAGGCTAGATGAGGAGTAGGGGGAGTATGGAACAGGCAGCACCCTCAAACCTTCAGAAGTATGAGATGAACCCCAACAACTTGGAAAGGTGGATCTCTCTCACACGTACCAACACAGACTATCCCCCAATTTAACTGATCCCCAAAGGTTTTTGATTAAATAGCGGAATAGAAAATATGATCCAAAAAAAGTGTATGTATATCACACGTACACAACCACACTAGGCCCCAATTACTATTGTTTGTACCCCTAAAAGGCTAGATGAGGAGTAGGGGGAGTATGGAACAGGCAGCACCCTCAAACCTTCAGAAGTATGAGATGAACCCCAACAACTTGGAAAGGTGGATCTCTCTCACACGTACCAACACAGACTATCCCCCAATTTAACTGATCCCCAAAGGTTTTTGATTAAATAGCGGAATAGAAAATATGATCCAAAAAAAGTGTATGTATATCACACGTACACAACCACACTAGGCCCCAATTACTATTGTTTGTACCCCTAAAAGGCTAGGAGTAGGGGGAGTATGGAACAGGCAGCACCCTCAAACCTTCAGAAGTATGAGATGAACCCCAACAACTTGGAAAGGTGGATCTCTCTCACACGTACCAACACAGACTATCCCCCAATTTAACTGATCCCCAAAGGTTTTTGATTAAATAGCGGAATAGAAAATATGATCCAAAAAAAGTGTATGTATATCACACGTACACAACCACACTAGGCCCCAATTACTATTGTTTGTACCCCTAAAAGGCTAGATGAGGAGTAGGGGGGGTATGGAACAGGCAGCACCCTCAAACCTTCAGAAGTATGAGATGAACCCCAACAACTTGGAAAGGTGGATCTCTCTCACACGTACCAACACAGACTATCCCCCAATTTAACTGATCCCCAAAGGTTTTTGATTAAATAGCGGAATAGAAAATATGATCCAAAAAAAGTGTATGTATATCACACGTACACAACCACACTAGGCCCCAATTACTATTGTTTGTACCCCTAAAAGGCTAGGAGTAGGGGGAGTATGGAACAGGCAGCACCCTCAAACCTTCAGAAGTATGAGATGAACCCCAACAACTTGGAAAGGTGGATCTCTCTCACACGTACCAACACAGACTATCCCCCAATTTAACTGATCCCCAAAGGTTTTTGATTAAATAGCGGAATAGAAAATATGATCCAAAAAAAGTGTATGTATATCACACGTACACAACCACACTAGGCCCCAATTACTATTGTTTGTACCCCTAAAAGGCTAGATGAGGAGTAGGGGGAGTATGGAACAGGCAGCACCCTCAAATCTTCAGAAGTATGAGATTGTGTTCACTGTACCCCACAAAGATTGAGTTCACTGCACCCCACAATGATTGTGTTCACTGCACCCCACAAAGATTGTGTTCACTGCACCTCACAAAGATTGTGTTCACTGTACCCCCCAAAGATTGTGTTCACTGCACCCCACAAAGATTCTGTTCACTGTACCCCACAAAGATTGTGTTCACTGCACCCTAAAAGGATGTTGTTCACTGCACCCCAAAAAGATTGTGTTCACTGTACCCCCCCAAAGATTGTGTTCACTGCACCCCACAAAGATTGTGTTCACTGCACCCCAAAAAGATTGTGTTCACTGTACCCCCCAAAGATTGTGTTCACTGCACCCCAAAAAGATTGTGTTCACTGTACCCCCCAAAGATTGTGTTCACTGCACCCCACAAAGATTCTGTTCACTGTACCCCACAAAGATTGTGTTCACTGCACCCCAAAAAGATTGTGTTCACTGTACCCCCCCAAAGATTGTGTTCACTGCACCCCACAAAGATTCTGTTCACTGCACCCCACAAAGGATTTTGTTCACTGCACCCCAAAAAGATTGTGTTCACTGCACCCCAAAAAGGATTTTGATCACTGCACCCCAAAAAGGATGTTGTTCACTGCACCCCAAAAATGATTTTGTTCACTCCACCCCAAAAAGATTGTGTTCACTGCACCCCACAAAGATTGTGTTCACTGCACCCCAAAAAGATTGTGTTCACTGTACCCCCCAAAGATTGTGTTCACTGCACCCCACAAAGATTCTGTTCACTGTACCCCACAAAGATTGTGTTCACTGCACCCCAAAAAGATTGTGTTCACTGCACCCCAAAAAAGATGTTGTTCACTGCACCCCAAAAAGGATGTTGTTCACTCCACCCCAAAAAGATTGTGTTCACTGCACCCCACAAAGATTGTGTTCACTGTACCCCCCAAAGATTGTGTTCACTGCACCCCACAAAGATTCTGTTCACTGTACCCCACAAAGATTGTGTTCACTGCACCCCAAAAAGATTGTGTTCACTGTACCCCCCCAAAGATTGTGTTCACTGCACCCCACAAAGATTCTGTTCACTGCACCCCACAAAGGATTTTGTTCACTGCACCCCAAAAAGATTGTGTTCACTGCACCCCAAAAAGGATTTTGATCACTGCACCCCAAAAAGGATGTTGTTCACTGCACCCCAAAAATGATTTTGTTCACTCCACCCCAAAAAGATTGTGTTCACTGCACCCCACAAAGATTGTGTTCACTGCACCCCAAAAAGATTGTGTTCACTGTACCCCCCAAAGATTGTGTTCACTGCACCCCACAAAGATTCTGTTCACTGTACCCCACAAAGATTGTGTTCACTGCACCCCAAAAAGATTGTGTTCACTGCACCCCAAAAAGGATGTTGTTCACTGCACCCCAAAAAGGATGTTGTTCACTCCACCCCAAAAAGATTGTGTTCACTGCACCCCACAAAGATTGTGTTCACTGCACCCCAAAAATGATTTTGTTCACTGCACCCCAAAAAGGATTTTGTTCACTGCACCCCAAAAAGGATGTTGTTCACTCCACCCCAAAAAGATTGTGTTCACTGCACCCCAAAAAGATTGTGTTCACTGCACCCCACAAAGGATTTTGTTCACTGCACCCCAAAAAGATTGTGTTCACTGCACCCCAAAAAGGATGTTGTTCACTGCACCCAAAAAAGGATTTTGTTCACTGCACCCCAAAAAGATTGTGTTCACTGCACCCCACAAAGGATTTTGTTCACTGCACCCCACAAAGATTGTGTTCACTGCACACCAAAAAGGATTGTGTTCACTGCACCCCAAAAAGATTTTGTTCACTGCAGCCCAAAAAGATTGTGTTCACTGCAGCCCAAAAAGATTGTGTTCACTGCAGCCCAAAAAGATTGTGTTCACTGCAGCCCAAAAAGATTGTGTTCACTGCAGCCCAAAAAGATTGTGTTCACTGCAGCCCAAAAAGATTGTGTTCACTGCAGCTCACACACAGAAAAATGGATGTGGATCACTGACACCTGCCTATCTCCAATCCCACACCACACAGCAATATCGATTGTAGTTTGTAGAACACAGTTTCCCTAAAATTCAGCAGACTCTGTCCCTAACAGGATTGAGAAGAGATCGTAGATCAGGATTGAGTGCAGATTCACCCCACCCCCCACACAGCAATATCGATTGTAGTTTGTAGAAGACACTGACCCTATAATTCAGCAGACTCTATCCCTAAAATGCCTACAACTCGCCCTGCCTAAACACTCCGACCTGTCCCTCAATTCTATCCGGACACAAATGGTTTTTTCCTGCCTATCTTTCCCTAATCAGCAGCCAGCACGTTGATGTGTGCTCTGTCCCTGATATAAGCAGCATAATGACGCCGCTGCGGCTGCCTCGAACTTATAAAGACTTGGTCACATGCTTCAGACGGCCAATCACAGCTACTAAGACATTTGCAGGCATGGCTGGGATGGCTTAAGGCACACCAGTTAAACGATTGTTGATTGGCTGTTGAAAGCCCGCCATGAAAAGAGCGCCAAAGCATGCAAAACCCGGAAATAAAACGACCGAACACGGATTTTTACCCGAACATACAGTAAAGTGTCCGTGTCCGTGTTCGGGTACAAAAAATCCAATTATTCGGTAAGAAACACGAATAATACAGTCCGTGTTCGCTCAACACTACTTGAGACACATTAAATAAAGATATTTGATTTAAGTTGGACCTTCCTCATTAACCACTTCTGGACCGGAATGTTTTACCCCTAATAACCAGGCCATTTTTTGTGATACGGCACTGCGTTATTTTAACTGACAATTGACAAACTGACACTGTACCGAAATAAAATTTGTCCTTTTTTTCCTCACAAATAGAGCTTTCTTTTGGTGGTATTTGATCACCTCTGCCGTTTTTTTATTTTTTGCTCTATAAACATAAAAAGAGCGACAATTCTGAAAAAAACAATTCTGAAAAAAAAAACAATATTTTTTACTTTCTGCTATATAATAAGGCCAAAAAAATATATATAAATAAGAAAATAAATAAAAAATGTTCATCATTTTAGGCCAATATGTGTTCTGCCACATATTTTTGGTAAAAAAAAAAATCCCAATAAGTGTATACTGATTGGTTTGTGCAAAACTTATCCCGTCTACAAACTAGGGGATATACTGTATTTATAGCATTTTATTTATTTATTTATTTATTTTTTACTAGTAATGGTGGTGATCAGCGATTTTTTGTGGAACTGCGACATTGTGGCTGACAGATTGGACACCTAACTGACACTTTGACACTTTTGAGGGGGCCAGTGACATTACTACAGTAATCAGTGCTGAAAATATGCACTGTTACTGCATTAATGACACTGGCAGGGAAGGGGTTAACACTAGGGGCGATCAAGGGGTTAAGTGTGTCCCTAGGGGATGCTTTCTAACTGTGTGGGGGATGGACTCACTAGATGAACATAATGAATAGCAGGAACACAGGATCACTGTGTTCACTTGTGACAGAATGGTGGTCTGTCTCTAAGGGTATGCAATCGTGGGTTGCGGGTGGACATCGCCAGACCCGCTGATTGGTTCCCGCTCTGGCCCCCAATGGCTATTATGCGAAACGACTTACAGGTACTTTGTTTCCCGTAACAGAGCTGACCTGCCACAGTATATGTGCGGGGACTGGTCGACAAGTGGTTAAAGATGTTTTTAAAGCAACCCATAAAGTGGTAATGCTACTATGCAATGCACATTTCTTTAAAGTTAATAAATATTTTTTCCTTTACACTGCAAATTACAAGGTATAACAGCTATGCATTCTTGACAGCTGTCATAAAAGAATGATATAAGGAAGAACACTGGCCAGTTGCTGCTTCCATAATAGAAGATGTTGAAAGGCACACTCTGAATATAGTTATGTGGAAGCTGTCATTGCTCATTAAAACAAACACGTATTCAGTGAAGTCTAAAAAGTCTGAAATTCCATCCTGTATGCAAGGTCAATATCAGACTTTTCAATGGAAATTGAATAAAGAAACATGACCACTGCATGAGCGTGCAAAGAGCACAATGATGGATTGCCACTACAGAGCCATAACGGCATACTGTTCACCCTCTATCCATGCTGACCAACTAGACTTCAAGTTGGTTTTCCAGTTTATAATACACACACACATGCACATTTTTATACCTACAGCTATCAACCACCTAGTAAACGTGATGGCTACCTGAGGGTATTGGTTTACTAAAGGCATATAGGCTGTTCACTTTCCAAGTGAAGTTGTACTTTGCAAGGGAGTTTTCCCCAGAGCTTGGTGAATGTGGTGAAATTTAAATTTGTTGCGGTTTTGGGAACCCTGGCAATCATCCCGTTGAGGTCCTCTTGGAGTCTCTGTCACACAGTTGGTTTCCTGACCATATACTGTACAGATTTCTTTTTATATGTTGATCTATTCACTGTAAGTAGTGTTTGATGGGATGTCGTATTTTGCTTTATTATTGTTGCTTTGCTTTCTATTTAAATGTTTCTATGGTTATTATCTCTTTTGATATAATTGTTGTAGATAACTGTGTAAAATGGACATCTACCCCCAGAAGAAGACTTCAGGTTGAAACGCAATGGGGCTTCTGTGTCCACTACTGGACACAGAATACATCTGTATTTGTATTTATATCAGGGGCCTTCTCGTATATATACATTAACCACTTAAGGACCGCCCGCCGCAGATTTACTGTGGCAGACAGCCCCTCCTGTGCGAACCGACGTAGCTGTACGTCGGTCGCACGCCTGCAGCTAGGGGGCGAGTGGGCTCCGCCCCCAGTGTGCTCCTGCCCCCACTCGGCAGCGGGGACTCTGATGCATGGGGCCGGCAGCTTCGATTGCCACTGGGCACCCGCGATCGTTCCCCATTGAGAGGGAAGGACGGTCAACTGTTGTAAACACAGCTGACCGTTCTTCTCTCTGGAATGATCACAGAGCGCCTGTGATCCTTCTATATAGGATCACAGGTCTCTGTGAACATTTCAAAATCCCAACCCCCATACGGTTAGAAACAATCACCTAGGCTTACATTTAACCCCTTCATAGCCCACTGTGTTAACCCCTTCCCTGCCAGTGTCATTATTACAGTAAAAGTGCATATTTTTAGCACTGATTACTGTAGTAATGTCACTGGTCCCCCTAAGTGTCAAAAATGAAAAATGTCAGTTAGGGGTCCGATCTGTCCTCCGCAATGTCGCTGTCCCGCTAAAAGTTGCAGATCGCCGCCATTACTAGTAAAAAAACAAAATAAATAAAATTAAATAAATCTTTCCCGTAGTTAGTAGATGCGATAACTTTTGCGCAAACCAATCAAAATACGCTTATTACATTTTTTTTTACCAAAAATATGTAGCAGAAAACAAATAGGCCTAAAATATAAAAAAACTTTGAAATTGTAAATATTTTTTTTTGGAGAATGTAAAAAATATTGTTTTTTTTTTTCTGAATTGTCGCTCTTTTTTTGTTTATAGTGCAAAAAATAAAAATTGCAGAGGTGATGAAATACCACCAAAAGAAAGCTCTATTTGTGGGAAAAAAAGGACATCAACTTTATTTAGGTACAGCATCGCACGGCCGCGCAATTGTCCGTTAATATAACGCAGTGCCGATTTTCAAATAATGGCCTGGTCATTAAGGGGGCAAATCCTTCCAATCCAGAAGTATTTAATGTCCTCTTGTATGCTTTCATGGTTTTTTATCTTACCCAACAATGATCTTTCATTGATGTATTTTACTGCATTTTGTATCAATAAAAAATATTTTTTAGAATATTAATTTCCAATATTTACATTTCTATTCTCTGTTGCATTTTTCTTTATTTGGTATTGGCTTTTCCCCCCTCTGTGGACTTTTCACTTCAGTTTATAAAGATTACCCGATCATGTGCAAGGTAAATAAAAAAAACAAAAAATTTTTGTTCGCAAAGTATTTGATGTCGGAAGACAGCAGAGATTCACATAATTTACTGAGCTTTGGGGAAGTTCCCTTGCAAATGCAACTTCCCTTGCAAAGTCAACAGCCTATTTGCATTTAGTGAATCAACCCCAGAGTGTTTAATTAAAGTGAACAATCTGAATAAAAAACAGATTCTTTGAGAATGCTCACCACTACTAGCATGGTAAAGTTTTTGGAAGCCACAAAATGAGAACAGACTGACTTCATGAGTCTGGTGCAATAAAGCTATAGGACAGCCTCGTATCTCCATCACCCTCACAGCACTTCATAGCTATGAGGATGGGAGAGTACAGTAATCACTGCCTGGGTGCATTTGCGACACCCATGGTAAGTTAGAGGTAGTACTTAGTGAAGCTACAATCATAATAGCAGTACTGCAGCCTGCAATGGCATCCTCTATAGTCTTCTTCTCCAAGGTTGCCTGAACACTAAAAAATGCATATCTAACACAGTATATATACAGTATCTCACAAAAGTGAGTACACCCCTCACATTTTGTAAATATTGTATTATATCTTTTCTTTTCATTTGACAACACTGAAGAAATTACACTTTGCTGCATTGTAAAGTAGTGAGTGTACAGCTTGTATAACAGTGTAAATTAGCTGTCCCCCCAAAATAACTCATAAACACACAGCCGTTAATGTCTAAACCTCTGGCAACAAAAGTGAGTACACCCTTAAGCGAAAATGTTCAAATTGGGCCCAAAGTGTCAATATTTTGTGTGGCCACCATCATTTTCCTGCACTGTTTTAACCCTCTTGAGCATGGAGTTCACCAGAGCTTCTTGTTGTTGTTATCATATTGGAATACTGCCCTGTGGCCCAGTCCCTGAAGGGAGGGGATCGTGTTCTGCTTCAGTATGTCACAGTACTGTTGGCATTCATGGTTCCCTCAATGAACTGTAGCTCCCCAGTGCCTGCAGCATTAATGCAGCCCCAGGCCATGACACCATGCTTGACTGTAGGCAAGACACACTCATCTTATACTCCTCACCTGGTTGCTGCTACACACCCTTGACACCATCTGAACCAAAAAAGTTTATCTTGGTCTCATCAGACCACAGGGCATGGTTCCAGTAATCCATGTCTTTAATCTGCTTGTCTTAAGCAAACTGTTAGCGGGCTTTCTTTTGCATCATCTTTAGAAGAGGCTTCTTTCCAGGATGACAGCCATGCAGACCAATTTGATGCAGTGTGTGGCGTATAGTCTGAGCACTGACAGGCTGACCCCCCACTCCTTTGGCAGCACTCATACTTTTGGATATGACGCTGAGCATGTGCACTCGGCTTCTTTGGTCGACCATGGCGAGGCCTGTTCTGAGTGGAACCTGTCCTGTTAAACCGCTGTTTGGTCTTGACCACTGTGCTGCAACTCAGTTTCAGGGTCTTGGCAATTTTCTTATAGCCTAGGCCATCTTTATGTAGAGCAAACATTCTTTTTTTCAGATCCTCACGGAGTTCTTTGCCATGAGGTGCCATGCTGAACATCTAGTGACCAGTATGAGAGAGTGAGAGCGATAACACCAAATTTAACCCACCTGCTCCCCATTCACACCTGAGACCTTGTAACACTAACGAGTCACATGATACCGGGGAGGGAAAATGGCTAACTGGGCCCAATTCGGACATTTTGACTTAGGGGTGTAATCACTTTTGTTGCTGTTCTGTACACAGAATGTGTACTTTCCACACCCCAGAAACATAATTTCCTGCTTGCGTGATTGGCTAACCAATTTTCCCAGAAGTCTGCCTAAGATACAAGTCAGATTTCTGGCATCCCCTGAAACAAAAATTCCATTTTTGGTGAGATACTCCCAATAGGAACACGTCTAAATGGATGCAGGCCCAGCAGATTACCTCATTAGTGCTCTGCAGCTGCACAACTGATTGATAATTATGAAACCACTCCCATTAGACCCACTCAGCACAGGGGAACAGAGGAACAAACTGGGATTTCTTCAGAATAACAAAAGGTAGGAATCCACAACATAGGTTTTTATAATCCCTGTACTGTACAGAGATCACCCAGAGGGAAATGTTTTTTCTCAACAAAAGTGGATTTACACTTTAAGCAGTATGAACATTACTGATGCTGACATTCCAATCCAATATTTTATATCCAAAATGAGTCTTTTAAATATAGCACCCTACAAGGTAGGTTCTAGGTGAAGTGTAGTAGACCTTGTCTGCTTATCAGCAGGGCCATGATTTTCAGCTATGTTGTCATGGTTCCCAGGTGGGGCTGTTGAGACTGGGGAGTCTCCCCACTGTGCTCAATGAGGGCTCTCATTGGGGAGTGGAGGAAACCTGGCCAATGGCACACACAGGCGTTTATCTACCCCAGAAAGGTAGATTCTGCCGCACAGCATTCTGGGATTGGGTATAAGTTTGAGGGGAGCACATGACGCAGCGTCTTTGGTGGGAAGAAAAGTCCCAGGAGGGAGAGTATGGCTGTCTTTCCTCCTGTCAAGAGGAATCGGGTATCCCAGGTGGCTTGCCTGAGGGGACAGAGGGCTGAGCTGAGCTGCAGAGAGAATCCGGTGTGCTGAGGACCACCAGAGCTGAGAGGGGACGAGTTTCAGGAAAGCATTCCCAGTCGTGAATACTGCAAACTGCCCCTGGGGGTCTGCCTAGTTAGAGGGGAACACTCCGGAGAAGGTCAGAAGGATCTATGAGCTAGCTAGCCGGTACAGGAAGAGTAAAGGGGTGCCAGTGTTGACCCTAAGCCCTGGTTCACACTTGTGCGTGTGCGGGGTTCGCATGTAATGTCGGAGCGCACTGCTCCGACATTACATGCGATCGGCTGTGCGGTGCGAGTTTAGCCATACAGTTTGTATGGCTAAATTCACACCGCAGCCGCTCCAAACACGCACAAGACCCTTTTTTCTAGCCGCATCAGGATCGGATCCCACAGCGGTTCACACTTGTGCGATCCGATCCTGTGCGAACTGCACGATCGCACTGCGATATGCGATCAAACTGGGGGTGTCGTTAAGATTACATTGACACCCCCAGCGTATCGCATATGGCAGTGTTAACTGCCGGAGGTGCGTGTGCGATGCGGGAAAAGGCTGCGGATTTGCAGCCTTCCCACATCGCACATATGTGAACCGAGCCTGAATAGTAAAGGGGGTGCCAGTGATTGGGCCCTAAGGTATTCAGTGTACAGTGGAAGTGTACAGCGCGCAGTGTACAGTGTACAGTGTTAAGAGTTGCAGCAGCAGCAGTGTTACAAAAGGCTACCTCAGTCAGGAAGGACTGGAGGGAGCAGTGTCAAGGACTTTTGAGCTAGCCAGAGTGTCAGAAATCAGTCTTCAGTACAGTACAAGCAAATCAGTGATTTCAAACGCCAGCAAGCGTTGGTCGGCATCCAGCCGGCGTCAAGTCAGCGCTGAAAGGCATTTTTCTCTCAAGTGTCCCAATTTCTACCTAGTTGAGCCAGAGGAGTATCCCACTCATCCCCTTCTCCCATTCCTATATAAAATAAACAAAACAAACCAAAGATGCCGGACTGTTCTTTGACTCAGATCTCAGACTTGGGAGGTTAAATGTGCTGTTGGTGTTACCGATGACCATGGAAGACCCACATCAGGCTCAATGCCTGGAATTGCTACATAAATATGAAAAGACCTTTGGTGAAAGTGATCTGATATTTTGCCCTATACTTTATAGTTTTCTACACAGGAATGAGTGCCTTAAACATTAAAATATCAGTAAAGACATTATAAAAGAGGTATAAAATATAAGGATTTAGGAATATTATGTCTGCACAAACGTACTTCTTCGATCAACAGTTTTTTTATACTAAGCAAAAGTCAGAGCAAATATTTCCCAGTTTCATTTATTTTTAACTTTGGTACATTTTTATAACATTGTTTTTGTACTTATTTAAGATGTATTACATAATTTCAGTGGACCATTTTAAGTAGTTTTAGTTTTACTACTTAGTATGTCAATACGTCAGAAATCCATATCATGCCCTCCCTGTGAACTATTCAAGTACATGTGCTCCAGAGTCCTGACATATTTCTATCACTTGTAACACAAATTAGTTATTTACTGGAGGTAGTTAAATTACCTTAGGTATACCAATAAAAGATGCCAGATAAAAAAAAGGGGCAAAAAAGAATTTTGGAACAGTTCCCAGTTTGGATATAAAGACTGATACAGGAAAAAGAAAACAAGGCTGTTGCATGACTCAATCTGAGTAATACTGGCATTAGATCCAATATGTACATAAAAGCTTTGTGCTGAAAATATGAAAATTGGCACCAAGCTGGCAAAGTTATAGCAAGTGTCTAATAGACATAAAATCCCACACTAGCTCAGCTTCTAGCAAGAAAAAAAAAGCTTGTCTTACAGTTTTTCCTGCTGATGACAGAATTGTGTTTAAAATATATTGTTTACTTGGCCTGTATAGGAAACAAAATACACTAGAAAAAAATGTAAAACCCATATTATTGAAAGCCTGCAATATTAAAACTAATATTTTTCTGATATGCATTATTATATTTAGAATATGAACCTCAGTGGGTTATGTTACTTGCATTGATAAGTATAGTTTTATGCAAATATTTACTTACCTCTTCATTCAAATAATTCCAGGTAAATTGCATAAACTCCACCTAATGTACTTAAATCACAGAAAATTGCTAAACTTACCATGTAGTAATTTTCATATAAAAAATGACTATAATTCCCTGCATACTGCCCATAATTTCAAATGAGGCAAATTTAAAACAGTGGGATAATTTTCAGTGGAAGAAGTAAGTGGTGTGATGTGATACAAAAGTACTATGATTTGTGTCCTTTAAAATATTAGAAAGTTTTGTATGTACCTGCATTGGATATATTATGCAACCTTGGTTTCTCTTTTGGAGAAAGGGTCTTTTCTTTAGATTTTCTTTTAGTTTTAAAGACAACATGAGATGACGGGTTACTTAGTGTTTGGCCAGGATATAGACATTCAAATATTAACATTACCTTAGGGTCCATTAACACCATAATATATTGCACTGCTATGCCCGTGAGACACAACACAAATGATCCCTGCCTTCACAAAAAGGAAGCAATGCCGTGATAGTCATTCAGTCCTGGTTTACAAAAAGACAGAAAAGCACCTCTAAGTGTAATATGCTTTAATCAAAGGGCTGACAGGGTAGACAATTGCCAACTCACATATAAAAGATAAAATCAATGCTCATCTGTAAAAAAAAGTCCTCTCTCAGGTAAGAACATCAAGCAGAGATGACGTATAGGACAGGAGGTACAGCCAGCCTGTACTGTGTCGAGTGTGATACTTGACAAAGGAGTACACATGCTCAGTACGAGCCTTGCGCATGCTCTGAAACGCGTTGTGTTCAGCTGTCCTCCGGTGACGTCACAAGTTTCCTCAGTGCTGCGCTTCACTCTTTTTGTATACCGTTTCTCCAGAGTTGGCTTACACGCCTGAGAAGAGATAATCATGGCCCTAAGTGTCACCTGTTAAATACTACAGATACTATACAGTGGTTCTTATAGTGACTTTTATCTCCATGAACTATACCACTTTCACAAAGAGTTCCTATTGTTTTACTTGTGGTTTCAGGGCTCAACCTGAGCGCCTGTGATCCATGTTTTGTATTCAGTCCCGGTTGGTATAGGGCTTTTAACATATACTTCCATCTTGCTTCAATTTGGAATATTTTTCTATCAAATCCCCCCCCCCTCCAGAATAGGGGGGGAGGGACCCGGGGGGGGGGACCCTATCCTTTGCTATAAACTGTAAACTATCACATTTGTATTGATGATGTTTTGCAAAATACTAGGCCATTAGACTTAACAAACCACCTGTAGAGAGATATTATAAACATGATTGTTTATCTGTTTCCAAAACAGGTGCATGTTTTTTTCCTATATAAAAACCATTACATGAATGTCTAAGCAAATAGATAATCCCCAACGTTTGGCAACGGTGTGTCTACTAACATGCTTGTACAGTATATCTGTTTTCAAAACAAATGTTAAATTTTTTCCTTTATAAAAAGCATTACATGCACATCTAAGTTTATAGATAACCCCCACAGTTTGGAAATTCACAAATCACAATTTCTAGAAGTACATTTATTCCCATTGTGGAAAGCTAACTTCCTCCATTCATCAATCAATTTACAATATGGGCAGTTTCCACACTCTGACATACCCAAGGTGAGAGAGCTACACAGATCAGTATTCCTCATGGTCTCAATATTACTAGGAATCAAGCATGTTCTTTAATGGTGAATTTTTGTGGAGGGTAATACTAGGCTTTGGATTGATAAAATGTGGTAAAATCTGATCCTCTGTCAAAAAATCCCAATGTTTCTGTATGATCTACTTAATACTATTAGACTTATTGTTAAATTGAATAATAAAACAGTCCTCATATTCCTCATGACCAACTATTCTGGATGAGTGTAGCATCAAAACCCTATAAGATTGATCTTGGTCTATGGTCCCCCACTTTTATACCCGCCCTTTTTTCTTCCTACAGTTTTGTGGCGTGCATGTGTGTACTTCCATTATCGGGAGTGGCTTTCACCCACAAGAGATTCTGGATCTTGGATTGCTGGTGGGGCAGGGGCCATGGCAGGCCCTTTACAGTAGCAGATAGAGACTTAGTCCAGCTAAGATGATTGGCTCTGGCTGGAACTGTAATATTGCTATTGTTGCATCTCTTCCATCAGCAGCCCACCATTTTTATACATCAACACTATTGCAGAGAGATTCTTTAAGAACTTACAGTGCTACTTCCCTGGGCTTGGGGAAGAATCTTTGAGGTATGCACATGTTTTATTTGTATTTTTACTTTATTTAGTATAGCTTGGAAGTGCCTGTACTTATATATTGGCAATAAAGAGACCCTGCTATGTCATTTGCTATTAACTTCAGTCATTTATATACCCTTTGTGTTAGGCAGCATGTTGGAATACAACGTGATGTGAGTTTGTTTTAATCTGTGCAAATGGTGTCCAGTCTTTCACCTTTCCTCTGTTTCTTCTGGTAATGTTTTATGGCAGTTTTGGACAGTGTTGACCATTACCTACCAGATTTGAAAATAATTGATACAGGTTATGTATTTGGCATAAAATTGTAGGGCATGTGTATGTTATCATATGTGTTTACTAGGGATGGGGGAATGGTTTGGCCCGAGCATGAGTTCGGGCCGAACATTTGCCTGTTTGGCCGTTCTCCAAACACCCGAATTAGCAGGATGTTTGCCGGGTGTTTGCCCTGGCGAACACCCTGCAATGCTGTGCCTAATCAGGGTGCAGTATAGGCTGGAGGTAAAGAATCGGGCCGGGAAGCTGGCCGCGGCATCCTTAACAACCAATGAGTCATCAGCAGTGAATGGGTTTCCCCGCTGACAGCTGAAAAAAACAAAAAAAAGTGTTGGTTAAAAAAAAAAAAGTCCTTTTATTTCAAGTGCCTCGGGGTCCCCTTAATGTGCCTGTAAAGTGGTGCATCTTTATCATGCATTAAACATGCTGCAGCAAAAATGACATTTCTAAAGAAACAAAAGTCAAATCACATTTAAAATGAAAAAAAAGTCATGTTTTTTTTTTACCAGTAAATACCAGGCCCTTCAGGTCTGGTATTGGTTTTGAGGGGAACCCCACGCCAAAATTAAAAAGAAAATACGCTTAGGGTCCCCCAAAATTCATACCAGACTCTTTTCCGGGCACGCAGCCTGGCAGGTCAGGAAAAGGGACAAATAAGTGCCACCCCCCCCCGAAACATGCCCTCCACATGGAGGGGTGCTCTGGGGCCTGCCCCCTACGCCAGAGCACCTTGTTCCCATGTTGATGGGGGACAAGAACCTCTTCCTGACAACCCTGGTCTGTGGTTGTCTGGTCTGCAGGTGGGGGCTTATCGGAATCTGAAATCCCAGTTTAAAAAGGGGGCCCCAAGATCCCATCTTTCCCATGTGAATGGGTATCAGGTACCACTACTTATTCTCCAAAAAAGTGTACAAAAAAAAAATAAACACACGAGACCGTTTTTGACAAGTCCTTTATTAAAAAATAAAAATAAAAAATAGTGTCCCTCAATGTAAATCCATCGTCAATCACTTTGTTAAAGGGGGCTTCCAGATTCGGATAAGCCCCCCCACCCGCAGACCCCGACAACTACAGCCCAGGGTTGTCAGGAAGAGGCCCTTGTCCCCATCAACATGTTGGGGACATGTGGCCTGGCATGGTGCAGGAGGGGAGGGGACTTGCTCGTCCCTTCCCATTTCCTGACCTGCCAGGCTGCGTGCCTGGATAAGAGTCTGGTATGGATCGGCCCCATGCCGATTTTTTAAATTTTTTGGCATGGGGTTTCCCTTAAAACCCATACCAAACCGGAAGGGCCTGATATGGACTGGGGGGTACCCCATGCTGGCAATTGTAACCATGTGTCATTACAAATTGGATTTGACTCATTTTTTTCTCTTAGAAATGTCATTTTTTGCTGTAGTAAGATCTATACATGCTACAGATGCGCCACTTTACAGGCACAGTTAGGGGACCCCCAGGCACTATATTTAATGGAATTTTTCATTTTAATTGTTGCGCTTTAAGCATCATTAAATCCTGAAAAAACAATTATGCTTACATCTTTTTTTTTATTGATCCATGTCCTCCAGGGCAGTACCCAGACCCTCATACCTGTTTTATGGCCAATTACTTGCATTTAAGCCTTCAAAATGGGAATTTTTGATTTTTTCTGTTCGGCTCCCTTGGACTTCAATCGGGTTCGCCGTTCAGGTTAGAACATTTCTCCTGCTCGGGAGTTCTGCTGTAAACCGAACAGGGGGGTGTTTGGCCCATCCCTAGTGTCCACTACAAATACATCAACTGAACTCTGGTATATGCATTGTCAACTACCCAATCTTGAAGAAGTTGTGGCATTTCCCAAAGTACGTTAAGACTAGGATTTTAACCCTTTCACACCTAAGGGTAAAACAGATCTAAAAGCCTAAGCACAATTTAGCAATTTAGCAATTTTAGACATGTGTTAGTAAAACCCTACATATCATCACAACTTGTGCATCCAGATGGATTATATGGTGTGGGGTTTTTTTTTTGGTAGTAAATATTTTTGGATATCTGTTTTTTTTTTATCATCAAAGGAAAACAGGCTAAAAAAAGTAAAACAAATCTTTTTTTTTTTTTTAATTTAGCTGTATATTTCTTGTTACTACCATAACCTACCACTGAAGGACACCCCAAAATAAATTCTCCTGTTCCTGATGATCGCAACAATACCACAGATGTGTATGTTATTTATTGTTTGTACTCGTAGTACAGTCCAGAAGCAATAGTATGCATTTTGCTCTTTTTTTTTTTTTTTTTTGTCCTACCTAAAACACACCGACACTAACTGGCACTGATGTTCATTTAAAAAAAAAAAAACCTGTCCAAAATATACTGACCCTGACCTTTGACCCTGTCCCTCACCTTTGACCCTGCCCCTCACCTTTAACCCTTACTTGACCCAAACACCAACCCTGGCACTGACCTAGATCAAATGTTGATCCAGGGATTTTTCTTAATTTTCTTATCTTATTTTTTATTATTTAGTTATTTTTAATTTTTTCACAAATACCTTTTTTTCTATAAGGAACAAGCTAGATACATTGTATCCTCCTTCTTAATTTCCAGAAAGAAAAGATTTAGAGGCAGGCTTAACAGTGGCTGATCACGGGGGTAGCCAATCAGAGGCAACCACGGCAATCAGGTGACCCAAAATCAGGAGATCCGGGTCTTGCTCGTTAGTATGAGGCCTGAGGCTCTTGGTGAGACACTAGTCTCTGTGCTGGGAGCGTGCCCTGCGGCGCGCTCCCAGCACAAAGGGAGAAACACATATATGCGGCCCTATGTAAAAAGCCCAGTACAGTGAAGCTGCATATATGTTTTATGTCGGCTTGAAGGGGTTAAAGCAATTCGTTTGAATCTGAAGAGGTATAGAATATAATTACATTTTTATGCCAAGATTTTATATATGCACTGGGTTTATGTTTTATGAAACTTTCAACAATTTTAACGAGGAATAATTAAAATTCATATTTTAAGTTCATGTATGTTATGCTGTAACTTTGATTTATATCTTCCTCAATGGTATATGAATGGTCCCTTCATTTATAGTGGGTGTTGATTCAATCATAAACAGTTCAATAAAGGAAAACTTACAGTATTTCTAGGTAGGGATCAAAAGGCTCCAAGCAGAAAGTGTTTCTCATTTGCCATTGCCTACACCAATTGTGAGAATAAGCTCCAAATGGAGAACTTTTCTAAAACTCGTTCCATTCAAAGTACAGTAAAACCTTGGATTGCAAGCATAATTCGTTCCCGAAGCATGCTTGTAATCCAAAGCACTCTTATATCAAAGCGAATTTCCCCATAAGAAATAATGGAAACTCAGGTGATTCGTTCCACAACCATTTATTCATAAATCCTTCAATTTATAGTCCATATAAAAAGATTATAGCATTGTGATAGGTTATATAACTATAAAATTTCCATCCACAAATAGCCACTTCCACAAGGGGATTGGAAGCAAAATCCAGCAGGAGCTACAGAGTATAAAAGAGAAGACAGGCGCCTCTAAGTGTAGCAATATGGTTCCATTTAATGAAGGTACAACATTTAGCAACTCACATGGTTGATGAATAAAACAGGCACATCTAAGTATGCAGGCATCCGGGGTAAAGCTGTCCACATAGACCATCTTCTGCACCACCTGCTGCTAGTCTGTAATCCTGACCGGGAAGACCACCATGCAGTAAAGCGATCTGAAAGCAAGGGGCAGCATGGAAAGGATGACGTAGATGGCGGTGCGGAGGTTGGTCCTATGTGGACAGCTTTACCCCTGATGCCTGCATCCTTAGATGTGCCTGTTCCAATCATCAACCATGTGAGTTGCTAAATGTTGTACCTTCATTAAATGTAACCATATTGCTACACTTAGAGGCGCCTCTCTTCTCTTTTATACTCAGCTGTGACTTGAGGCTACTTGTATATCAAGACATCGCTTGTATATCAAGTCAAAATTTATTTGAAAATTTTGCTTGTCTTGCAAAGCGCTCTTAAACCAAGTTACTCTCAAACCAAGGTTTTACTGTACATTTTTATTTTCTCTCTACTCTGTTTGCCCTAGCAGGAGTTCTCAGAATTACAGATATACAGTAATGATTGAGCTTTCTGGCTATTGGTCTGCTTAAACCGTCACCCTATTTCAGCACAGATTGAAACGTCTCTCTCTCGGGTGCTGGCCTAGTGAAAGTGCCTGTCTATACAGCCAACGATGTCTAGACACATACACTGCTGCTGCAGTAATCTAAACTGATTGGACCCTCCCACCATGAGGTCTGTTCTGCAGTTGGATAAGAGTGCGGGACTGTGAAAAAAACAGTTCTCAGCATGTTCATAGAGGTTTTTCTTTATTATGAAAGGCTTTGGCAACATAATGTGGTTACTGTTATTACTTGGCACATACTTTTCTTTTGATGAGCATAGCAAATAGATGTGCTTTAATGTTTTCCAATATATATTTTAACATTAAAGTTATATCCTGAGAGCACAATAAATGTGGGATATACAGTAATAGTGTCATTAGACAGACAGATTGAAAACTATGGGGTGGGAGATATCTACCCTGTCCTAAAACCCATCACAGCACCAGTGGGAGCCACCATTTACCCACCATGAAGTGAAATGTTAGTGTACCAGGTGCCAAGATAAGTGACATTTGGAAATTTGCCTAAATTTATAAGGTGGGAAGATTGATTTGCTCATCTCTACTTATACACATTTCAAAATTGGAATGCTTCAGTTAGGAATATCAACAGGCACCCTCCCAAAGTGTAACCAGTAAATGAAAAAGGAAAACTAAACATGAACTGCATTTTAAGGTAAAATTATAGGCAAAACTTTTTTTGTTTTTTTTTTCATTTTGGATAGAGTAAGAGAGGGTTATAGCCCCTGATAGATTTTTTTTTTTTTTTTGCCATTTGTGTCCCATTGCGGAGATTTCCCTTCACTTCTTGTCCCATAGCCAAACAGGAAATGAGAGGAAATCCCTGGTAATTAAATGAATTTCATGGGAACCCCCGGGTTACTGAAAACTAGTGTCCCCATTGGAAGATTTCCCAAATATTACCTTTCTGGGGAGAATGGTAAACAGGACAAATAGAGAGGGCAAATCTCCTTAATGGAGGCCATTAATGGATATTAGAGCCACTGACATTGGCTGTAATCCCTCTCCACTCCATCCAAAAAAAAAAAAAAGTTTTGCTTTTAGTTATACTCTAAGTAATAAAATATATGAATTGTCTGTAAGATAATTCTGTTTGTGCATTATGTTTTGGCATGAGTATATTTTTTCTCTGCTTTCACCCTGACTTGGTGTTGTTCTTGCCTGTGACCTACGGTACCTGAGAGAGATTTACCATTTATATTCTCCTTCATGATGTGTCTCAACAGGCAGCAGTGCATTAGGTCAAGTTTTGATTTTCCTTCCAGCCCAGCATGTTAATGCTCAACAGTAAAGAAAAATTTACACTATATGCACCCAATTCTTCACTCCAGTATACAAATGTGTATGCACGCAAGTGCCACACTACCTAAAATATATTTTGTCTATTATGAGTAGAGAACATAGGTATAATATCCTGAAAAATTAATCTTTGTATACCTTGTGCACATGATTTGTTCAGACATTGTTCTCTGAGTAATATAATTTATATTAGTTAGTATGTATTGTTATATTCCCATATTTACATTAATAAATGTATTTTGGCAATCAAGGATTTTTATTAATCTGATTTAAATGTAAGGATAAGTGTACCCAGTACTGGTATTTTGATTATAGAGATATGCTAGTCACCTCAAGGACTCCGGCAGCAACTCTTCTGAAGAAAGTGGTTTTAACCTCTGGTGCCATGGGATAGATTTACTATAGTGTAAATGGGACCTGTGGTTGTTTCAAACATTAAATCATGCACAGGATGGTGTGCGAGTTTATTTATTTATTTATTTACTTCACCTCAATTTAAATCTTAGTAAAGCGGGCACATGTAGTTTAAATCCTCTTGTTGCAGCAAGAGGAGTCCTAATCCTCATATAGCAATCGCCATAATGTACCATTCATGAAGAATCCAAAAAGGAAAATGACTTTCCTTTGCAATGACCATGCCAGGGAATTGAACATGTTTCTCCACTAGAATTCCTAAAATAGGAAGGTGAAGCCATCTGAAAATAGGAAGATAAAACTATTGGGAGATGTAACTCGTTAAGGATTATTGGTAACAAAAGAATACATTTTTGTCATTCTAATCCTTACCATTATATTTTTATTAAATCTTCACTCCTAATTTACGAAATAATTTTACAACTGAGGATTATAGTAAAAATCTGTCCTAAAGTGAACCCTAATGTGGCACACTTTTGGGGGTGCCACTTGTGCTGTTCTCTAATAGATACAAATAATAAGAATCCTTGCCTGCTTACTTGCCAGTTTAACCACTTAACGACCGCCCGCCACAGTTTTACAGTGACAAGTCGACTCTGTCCCGTGAAACGACGTAACTGTACCCACAGGGGAAGCCGAGCAGCAGGTCCAGGCACCTGCGATCGCTCCCCATGGAGACAGAACAGTAGTCTGCCCTTGTAAACACGGCAGACCGCTGTTCTGCCAGTTATGACCACAGGGATCCTGTGTTCCTCTTATTTAGAAACACAGGTTTCTGTGTTCAGGCAGAAAGCCCCCCCCCCCCCCACAGTTAGAAAGCACCCCTGTAATGGAGCCGCAACCCACACTGTACTTGTGGACTTTCGTCAGTATATGGCCTCCTCCCAGTCGTGAACATAGATATCAGATTTTGCAGCCGCCCCCATACGAAGCTAGCCGACAACTTAGCTTGTACTGGAATCTTCTGTTTATTGAACAGTCACACAGAATTTATATACAGCATGGACATCCCCCTCCTGATCAGATTACCACACACAGGTCAGAGGTTGCCTGATTACATTATCATATAAAGATGAAATTGTATACAGAAATATAATTAACCTGAACTAATTATCTAGCCATCTGGACAGAAACAATATATGAGTACTTTAACATTTAACAATGGGACAGACAGGCTTAACACAATCCACATCACATTTCAATACACAAACAATAGGGAGAGCCTGTCTCTGACATTGAAGTTCAATACACATTATCATAATTGTAAACACAGAACCCATTTGTAGTAAATGAAACCATTAAGTATCTGTCTTTCACTCCCAGTGACGGTGAGTACCGTCACAACCCCCTAGGGACACATTTAAACCTTTGACAGATCGGACACCTAACTGGCATTTTTGACACTTTTGGGGGACCAGTGACATTACTACAGTAATCAGTGCTAAAAATATGCACTGTTACTGTACTAATGACACTGGCAGGGAAGGGGCAATACATCAGGGGCAATCAAAGGGTTAAATGTGTGCTTTCTAACTGTGTGTGAGGTTGCTCTGACAGGGGGAGGACCGAGATCTGTTATCCTGGTTAGCAGGAACACAAGGTCTCTATCTTCTCCCCTGTAAAAACAGCGATCTGAGTTATTTACATAGGCAGACTGCCGTTCTGCTTTTCTTGGGAACTATCACGGGTGTCCGGCAGACATTGGGTCCGCCTGACCCACTGATTGGCTCCCCCTCTGTCCAATCAGCATGCGATCATGCATGTACATCTCCTATGTCTATTGCACAAAATTACATACAGGTACATGATTTTGTGCACTAGAGCCAACCTGCCGCAGTACATGTATGTTAGGCAGTCGGCAAGCGGTTAAGGTCTACGGTAAAGCAGAACTAAACCTATCAATTTAACTGTTTCCCGAAACAGTTAAATTCAAGGCATGCCGTGAATGATAACTGTTGCATTTGCCCTCAACCAAACTGTCAAGCCATCAAATGGCTAGTATGTGAGATACAATCAGCGCTACCCTTCACTGTCCAAATATTGTGTCGATATTTCAATATACTCATTAATTATAGAAAATTGGTGCTGTACACTCCTAGTGATTTAACCACACTACAAATAACATATAAATATTCTTACAGTGCTGCCTAACCATAAATTACCATAAAAAGTAATAGAATAAACAATATAATAAAAAATAATAAAAAAATTGGGTGTCTTTATCCTTTTAAATCAACAATACATAAAACGAATCCCCAAAAAACAAAGTCCATGTGTAAATCAAAAATGCAATATAAAGAGTGATCCACCGCAGTGTTCTTCAATCACTTAATGACACCAAAAAATGCACACCCCTACTGGCTGGAAAACCTGCTCACCTTACAGATGAGATCAGTCAGCTTTGTATATAAACACTCCAGCAATCTCCTGCTATGGTATCCTCTCCTGGCATCTGGCTCTGCAAGCTCCTCTCTTACTGCTCTGCAAACCTAATGCAAGTATATGTATATATATACATTATACTCTTTATTCTATTTATATATATATATATATAGAATATTTAAATCAAAGGGCTAGTGTAATAACTGATCACATGTGCAGCACCATGGCAAATGCAGATCGAACTGAAGGCTTATTTGGCTATAAAGTATAGAAAGGTTTAATTCCACTTCAAGACTTACAACGTTTAGAGTATTTAATTTAATACATATATTCAGTATATGCTTCTGGACTAATGTTAAAAGGTAAATAAAATAAAAGTGATAATTTGCTTCTTTGAAACACTTAATTTTAAAAAATGATTTAGAATAACTGTAAAAGTATATAATGAAGTTATCTAAATGATAACACATAGTGAGTGTGTTACTGTTTATTTTCACAGTAAACTTTAATGTTTATTCGAAAAATGCTGAAAACACATTTTTTTTTTCAACCACATATTTTAAAAACATATTTGTATATTCTGTATTCAGAAAAAATAAACTTGATAACATTTCTCCAGAAGTCTAATCTTTTCTACAAAAGTTGCAATGTATTTGGCCGTTTCTTTCTTGAATGTAAAGGAATAAATGGGAGGGGGTTTCGTTTTTCCTCATGGGAAGGCAGCAGCTAAATAAAGTTTCAAGTTTCCCCCATAAAGTAAGCGACGTGAGGTTGAGGGGAGCCTTGTGACTGACAGGTGGGGGACCCTTGAAACTGAGGTCACATGACCATAGAATTTTCCAGAAGCCTTAGGAACCCCTATAAAAAGGGGGTTCTAATGAATCTTAAATGCCAGTCACCTCAGAGGGTGAGCTGTTGTGGACCTCTGCAAAAGGGCTATAATACAATGACTCTTCACCAGGACCACTGAGGCGACATGAAGACTCTTCTGCGGCAGCTATTAGAGAAGGCTAAGGCCAAAGGAGGGGGAAGGATAGATACGCCGATGCCTCGCCTTAACTTGTGGAGCAGCAGCGACCGAAGAAGTAGAAAAAAGAAGGGAGCAGGAGGATCGCAGGGAAGGAGACATTGTGGAAGAAACAGGTAGACGAAGCCCGTTACCACTTCCAGAGCCATCAGGTCAAGTAGGATGAGCCGTGGACTTCAGTGGGCTGGGCAAGAGGCGGTGGAGGTCGAAGAGGCATCGGTGAGAAGAGACACAGCCATGAGGGTGGAGACTCCAGAAGCAGGATTGCCCACCGAGGACGTCACAAGAGGCGGGGCGAGGAGACGGGAACCTGTGAGCGTATCGGTGGAGATTGAAGGGAGATCGCCAAGGCAACCAAGAAGGCCGGAGTGATGTCTCCCATGACAGCTGCCGGAGAGAGGAGGATCAGTTTAATGGATCCATTACTTTGCGAGCAGAGCAAAGCACAGCCTTCCTGCATAATCTTCAGTCCGAGACAGCTTATGTTGAGCCTGCTGGGCCTGGTGAGTGTGTGCCATCTAATATATTGAATACTGAATCTGAGTCATTAGCACAAATCGCCTCAAATCTTGCTTACATGAAAAAAGGAGCTGAGGATTCCAAAGTAAGGCAGAATACATAGTTACATAGTTACATAGTTAGTCAGGTTGAAAAAAGACACAAGTCCATCCGGTTCAACCAGAAAAACAAAAAACAGTATTGAAAACCCAACCATATAATCCTATATACACAATCTCATACCCGCTGTTGATCCAGAGGAAGGTGAAAATAAACCCCAGCAAAGCACGATCCAATTTGCTACAGCATGGGAAAAAAATCCTTCCTGATCCTCCAAGAGGCAATAGAATATTCCCTGGATCAACTTTACCTTAAAAAAATGTTAATACCCATTTATATTATGTACGCCTAGGAAAGAATCCAGACCTTTTTTAAAGCAATCTAGTGAGCTAGCCAGAACCACCTCTGGAGGGAGTCTATTCCATCCTTTCCGTATTTGGAGACAAAATCTGTTTTCCTCTAGATGTAAAGAATGCCCCCTTGTCCTCTGTGTTGACCTTAAAGTGAACAACTCAACACCAAGTTCACTTTATGGACCCCTTATGTATTTATACATGTTGATCATATCCCCCTTAATCTCCTCTTCTCAAGAGAGAATAAATTCAGTTCCTCTAATCTTTTTTCAAAGCTGAGGTCCTCCATGCCTCTCAGTTTGGTTGCCCTTTTCTGCACTTTCTCCAGTTCCCCAATATCCTTTTTAAGATCTGGTGCCCAAAACTGAACTGCATATTCCAGAATAATACAGATATTTCTGCGGTATGGTCAGTGCCCGATCATTCTGTGAATCAAGGTGTTACTTTTCCTTTGTGTACACAGCAAAAAATGGTGTATAACGAAAAGTAACTCAGAATATGCATGTCATATCTGAAATTTCAGCTAAAGAAAGTATGCTTTGCTTACCTTCACCACTGGACTTTGATTTGTTGGGTGGGTTAAAGGAATAAATCTGGAATGAAGAATTCTTAGATTTACTATCCTTGCTCCCTTCCAGCAAAGAATTTATGCAACAGCATAAAGAAAAAAAAGTATGAAGACAGAAGAAGGCCTGTAGCCAGGTCACTTAATAATTGGCTACAGGCTTTCTGTATTTATGCTAGTGTCATGTGTGAGCAATATCCTAATAAAAGTTCTGGTTTATTTCACCACATTGATATTATTCACGAGGCTTACAGAAACTTTCGAGGTTTTGGTTGGTTCACATATAATGAATTCATCAGGCAAAAGTAAGCAGTTCGTAAAAATTTGACGTAGGGAAGCAAAGATGTGGGCCTGTGGCTTAATTTGCTGCTACCACAAAAGCCACCTATAGCTAGGCAATTAAATAATTCAAATGCTATTGTAACATCGGGATATAAAAAATGTTTTCGGTTTGCATTTAACGATTCACAATGCAAATGGTCACATAATTGTCGGTATGAGCATGAGTTTGCTTTTTGTGCTGGTCCTTATGAAGAGTCAAAGTGCTTTAAGAGAATGTCTTCTGGGATGCAAACTGCAAATAGAAAGCCATTTCTTAAAAGCCAAAATGCAGGTAAACCTTCAAAGCATGCTGCCATGGCTAATCAAATATCCAGCTCAGCAGATGGCCAGCATGCTTTCTGAAGGTTTTGACAAAGGTTTTCTATTACCAGATTTTAATGAGTCAGGTTACTCCATAGCCAACAATCTAAAAGTGAGTGGTTGTCCTTTATAGTTCAGGAAAAAAACTAATAAAGAATTGTTAGCAGGAAGGATAGCAGAGCCTTTTAAATCTCCACCTTTCCATAACTTTAGAGTTTCTCCATTAGGCATTTTGCCAAAAAAGAGCCTAATGCTTTTAGGCTCATACATCATTTATCGTTTCCTTATGGTAAGTCTTTGAATGATCAAATCTTTATGGAAAACTATTCTGTTGAATATGCATCTTTTGAAGAAGCCATTCATTTTAGGAAAACTGGGTCCTAATGCATTATTGGCAAAAGTCGATATAAAATTGGCTTTCAGGCTTTTGCATATTCAGCCGACTGGTTTTAATAGAGTATACTACTTTGGCAAATGTTTGCCAATAGGGTGTTCCCCTTTCATATTACTACTTCGAAGCCTTTTCAATGTTTGTGGAGTGGGATTTAAAGTGTGTGACGTGATCATCATTTATTTTACACTACTTGAATAATTTTTTATTTTTAGGCCCAGCTACATCATTGTTTAGGATTATTGAACTAATTTATGGAGCTGTGTGGCTGTTCTGGAATTCCTTTAGCAACCGAGAAGATTGTGTATCCAACCGATTGTTTGGAATTTTTTGGCATTTCTATAGACACAGCATACATGGAGTTCAGACTTCCTTAAGAAAAACTAGATAGAATCTCTAACCCTATTATTATTTTAATTAGAAGGAAAAACGTTTTTTATTGAAAGAAATGCAAAAATTGTTAGGTTATTTAGCATTTGCTGCAAGGGTGTTGCCGGTTGGCAGAATATATTCTAGAAGAATATAATTGTCAATTTCAGGTCTAAAAATTCCCTATTCCCATATTAGATTAATGCAAGATATGCGTGAAGAAATGCTGATATGGACTCTGGAAAACTCTAATGGGAGAGCCATAATGCAGCAAGACTTTATTCTGGATAGTCAATTTTGTTTATATACGGATTTGGTGAGTTCCGCCAATTTTGCTGCAGTATGGAACAACAGATAGTATGCAGAAAAATGTTCAGAACAGTAAAAAGAAAGAGATTTATTAAAAAATGTAGTCTTATTGGAAATTTTTCCAATAGAGGTAGCATTGGAGATCTTGAAGGATAATGTTGGAAACAGCCATCTCATGTTTGTTTAGCACTGTTAACAAAGGTGTGCTTTTTGCAATAAATTGTTGATCATCCAGATCCACCCCTTTGATTAAGCTAATAAGACACTTGGTGTCAAAAAGTATTTTATATAATGTTTGGGTGAAGGCAAAATACATCCCAGGTAAGCTGATGTAATTGCGGATGCTCTCTCACAGTTTCAGATAACCAGGTTTTTCCAATTGCTTCCTGATGCGGACAAAGTGGGTACAATATGTCCCACACACCTATGGGATTTGGTTTCATTCATCGACACATTCAAGATTTGCTGGCAGTTACTCATCTTCGCGGTTTCTATGGTTGTCCATATAGTCCAATGTATTCTTTTTCAGAAGATGTGGTGTTAGCATTCCTTAACTCTTTATTGGCAAAAAAAGAATTAATGGTCTCATTTGAACAAAATATTATTTGGAATTTAATTTTTTTCTAAAGTTAAAAGGTCTGCCATTTTTATTTAGCTTCATTTCTGTTCAACAAGCTATAAAGGGTTACAAGAATGCAACATTTTCAGTTGATAAGAGATGCCCTATTACGTCTAAGCTGCTACACAACCATTGCTCGTGTACTAAGCACGCTTGTTTTTCAGAGTTTGAGGTTAGTCTTTTCAATGCAGCATTTGAGATATGTTTTTGTGCGGCGTTACAAATTTCAGCTCATACCTCCAAAAAAGCGATCTTCAGTTTGAAGATGTCATTGTGGAAGAGAGTTTATTAAGCTTTTTCTGAGCAGATCAAAAACAGACCAAATGGGTAAAGGAGTTTAGATTTCTTTATACCGATGTCCGAATACAGTAATTTGCCCTGTAAAATTGCTAGAGAGTTACCTGAAGTTACGAACAAAAGGGGAGGGAATTATTATTCCTGCATGCTAACAGGTCACCTTTGACTAAATTTCAATTTGTTAAGGTTCTTTATAAATGCCTAAAATTTTTGAACATGGATGGATTTCGCATTTCTTGCCATTCCTTCAGAATAGGGGCAGCAACTGAGGCGGCACAATTAGGGATGGCGAAGAAGGGGATCAAGAAACTGGGTAGATGGAGGTCTGATGCTTACTTGACATATATTAGACTTAATTTAAGATGATGGTCTCAGGTAAGACGATGATAATATGGATTGTCGGGCACTCTTTTGTTTATTGTTTAAAGAGCAGAGGAAATAATTTATGTAGCAAACCTGGATTTAGATTTTAAATTTATTTCAAATTTTTTGGTGCTGAAAATGAGGAATGGTCTGGGATGAATTGATAGCCGAGTTGGGTAGACTTAGCTATGGATGGTCTATGCCTAATATTCTGTTAATTCACTTGGGGGGAAATGATGTTGGTAAACAAAAAACCCTAAATGTAATTTTTAAGATGTGTTTCGTTATTCAAAGGTTTAAAGCTTTGTCACCTACTGCGGTCATTGTATTCTCAGAGATTATTCCTCATTTAATATGGTTACAAAATGGCTCTGGTAACTTTTTTGAAAAAATTAGAAAGCGTATCATGCTTGAAAAAATGTTGAGCTTTGGTTACGGTTTGTCTTTCAGACATAAGGAATTAGAAGGGGGGATTTCGGGATTATATCGGAGGGATCGTATTCATCTTTCTGATACAGACCTGGACATTCTGAATGTAAAATTCTAGACATCATTTGAAATGGCCGTGGGCTGGCAAGGGTAGTCAGGAGGCTGTAGGCATCCTCCTGACTTGTTGGACAACTTTTATGGAGATATGAATGGTTAAGAGTATTATATTTATGTTTTGTGAGAAATATATGGTAAAACTTGATGTATTATTAATAAGGCAAATATTGAAACCAATAAATAAAGTCTGTAGCCATTTAGTTATCCGTCAAAGTGGCTTATTTGTGTTTTATTTGATCTCTGGAAAAAAATTGGCTGCTTGCTTTCCCGTTATATTGACCATTTTAACTATTTACTGCAGCTATTGCATATGCTGTAGAATATGTTTGATTCAGATTTGCTTGCTTACTTACTTGAAAATAATTTTTTTAAGACATACAGGATCATTTATTATCTGAGGCCACCCTGTGTTTTTAGAGAATGCTTAGTGTTTTGCATATACTTTCATTTGTATTAGGTCTAAGCATATCTTGGTTTCTTTTTAGTCATGCAAATATACAATTTTAACTGTATAGTTGCAGAAATGTGGTAACAAGCTTACATCCGAACCTAATTTATTATTATGCTGTGAATAGCTAGAATGCCTGTGTAATGACTAGATCGGAGGAGTAGATGAAGGTAAGAGAAGAGGCACACCAACCTCCTTTTCTTATAGAAGAGATGGAATCAATTGGTTAAATGACCCACATTCCCTGTGAAATTATTTTATTTGATGCACTCAGTGATACCCTTAAGATTTTAAACAAATAACAAAGAAAGCCATGTAGAAACCACATTGAACCATATAGAAAAATAACAGTATATATAATTGATTGAGATTTCTATTTTACCTGCTGATAATGAATGCCTGTGATTTGTGGTCATGCATTTTGCAAGTCTATAAATTTGGTTGTTATGGGCTACATTTTGCAGATTACTATCAGATTTGTGCTGCCTTTTTAAATAAGCTACAGCATTTTCCCCATTGTATGAAGTTTAGTATTTGATGTAGTCCTAAGTGTACATTATCAAAGCCACTAAAGCAGGGGTTGTTGCAGCTATTCAAAAATGCATTTTTCTCTTATAAACCATTTATGGGTAAAAATAAATATAATGAATCCATTTACCCACATTAACTGTGACTTGTTGTTTTTATTATTATCTAGCAAAAGCACATTTTTTTTTACAATGAACATACCTTTGACAGACTGTTTTCTTGAGATGAACTGTATTACTAGTACCAGCTCTAAAAGGAGCCCATTCCCTCTTACTTATTATCACTTTTCACTCACTAGATATTACATTACTGGCATGGTGCCAATTTTCCAATTGTCTACACTTATATTTCTGCACTCACATCACAAGCCCCTGTAGGTAACACTTTTCCTGAATACAAATTGTTTTTTATATATTTGCTTTTCTGATCTGTGACTACCAGTAAGAACTATAGTAAATAAAGATGTAACTTTGTGCTATTTTTACTATTTTTTACTACCTATTGTAAGGCCTGTTCACACCTGAGTGATTTTCTGCTTAAAACGTGTATCTCTAAAATGCTTAACAAGCGAAATCTTATTTATTTCATGGCCCCTGTTTACATCTGAGCATTCTGTCTCCTGAAGCAAAATACCTGTCCCTCAAAAAAGTACATGAGCTTCTTTTAGGCAGATTACAAGTGTTTTTTGGCCCCATAGACTTCAATAGAAATGCCTGAAAACATGTGACTTGAGCGTTTTACGAGCATTTTGACTCAAGCCAAATCCTATTCATTTCATGGCCCCTGTTTACATTTGAGCATTCTGCCGCCAGAAGCAAAATGCCTATCCCTCAAAAAAGTACATGAGCTTCTTTTAGGCAGAATACAAATGTTTTTGGCCCCATAGACTTCAATAGAAATGCCTGAAAACACGTGACTTGAGCATTTTACGAGCATTTTGACTGCTCAAGCAGCATCTCTCCACCCCTAATGTCCCCCCCCCCCCCTCTCCTCCCCTAGTGCTTTCTTTTGCCTAAACAAATATGCCTGAAGCTGTAAAACACTTGTAATACCCTTCTAAAATGCTTGTAATACACCCCCAAAAACTCAAATAAAAAGCCTAAAAATATACCCATATATTGTAGGTTATTGTGAGAAGGGATTAATGCAATCAAAATGACTGTAATCAGTGCATAACACAGTAAAACCCTTTTAAAGCAGAAGGTATTTACTGTACATGTCCCATTCCACCACATATCCCAAAAAAGTTGATTATCCCTCATTTCAGGACAGTGGGTGAAGCCATGCTAAGCTAATCATTGCTTTTCCTCCTTCCAGAAACGCTGGTGTATAGAGCAATTATAACCTAATATTTTAGAACCATTTATTCCAAATTACCTAAAGTTATTTCAGGCTCTTTGGCCATCATCAATGAAGTGTATGGAAGTCATGGCTTCTATAAAGTAGAAACTGGGAACCAATGGGATAGTTTATACCATTATACAGGTTATGGTAAGGAGGGATGAAAACCCCATCACACTAATCAGTGTGTAGCACAATAACACCTTCTTAAAACAGAAGGCATTCAAATGTCTCATTCCATCACCTATCACTAAGTCCCAAGTCTTACTCCATAGCAGCCACAGTTTCTATACACTGCACTGATGATGGCCCAATAGCCTGAAAAAGCTAAATGCAGTTTGAAATAAATGGCACTATAATTGCTAGATGAGAAGCAATGATTTGCAGAGTGGATGTTTGGGGTATTTTCAGTTCTCTTTTCCATTTTTAACTGTTTAATTTTAATCTCTTTTTTCTCTTTGTTCCAACCAAAATTATTCAACCCTCTTTTCAGTTAAGCATGAGCCTTTATTCAAAAACAATATATTACTACTGGTAAAAAGCTATCAGCTAGTGTGTCATGACAATTCCTTCCAATTCCTTTATGTTTCTAGTTTTTTAGCAGGTTCTCCTCATTTCCCAACCTCCAGCGGTATAAAACATTCTCTATATTTTACGAATGGGGTTCTCATTCACTTATAATTGGATTAAATAATAAAATTTGACAGTAGGCAAGAAATCGCACTTCAGGCTTTATTCATAACTTGGCTTTTTCATGTATCCCTATATTTTTTAGTTTTACTTTTTAGGTTTCACTAGAAATCACTTTGATACCTTAAGAGCCCATTCACATTAGCGCGACTTGTCAGGCGACTTGTCAGCCTGACAAGTCGCGTTCGGTCGCGGTCCATTGATTAGCACAGGACCCGTTCTAATAGGAGCGACACAAGTCGCTCCGACTTAGAAAAAGGGTCCTGTACTACTTTGGGGCGACCTCGGAGCGACTTGCATAGATTTCCATTATGTGAAGTCTCTGCAAGTCGTGCCGAAGTCGCGGTGCACATCGGTGCACGCGACTTCACAGGTCGCCCCCCCCAAAGTCGTGTCGCGCTAGTCTGAATGGGCTCTAATGCCTTCAGGACCAGCAGTCATTGACGCAAAGATGTCCAAACCAAAGTTAGCAGCTTAAGTTTGCATTGTTTATTTTGACAACAATCCCCAATTTCACTGCCTAGGTAATTTTTAAATTGTTTCATTTAAATATATTTGAATACTGGTATACGGTTTTTATTTGATACAATGTTTGAACAATTTTTATGGTAATATTTTTATTATGATCTGATCCTGATAAATTGACATACACGTTGGGAAAAAAGCATTTTGGTTATTTTACACATTGTTTAATCAAACTTTTGAACATTAAACATAATTTGTTTTTTTTACACACTGTGTAACAATATTACTGTTTCTGACAATGCATCATATTTAATATGGGTGTATTTATAAAGCAATCACTGTGATATTCACCAAATGTTCTTTGTACTCTGCCCTACAAATTACTGACCCATGCACAGTACATTGGCCTGCAAACTACCGATCAATGTACATTTCCCTACAAACTACTGCAACTTGTACTCTGCCCTACATACAACTGTCTTCTGTAGTCTGCCCTACAAACTACCTGCTCCTGTACTCTCTGCTACAAACTACTGACCCCTGCACTTAGCCCTTCAAACTACTGACCCCAATACAATGCCCTACATGCTACTGACCCCTGTATACTGCCCTACAAATGACGGACCCTATACTCTGCCTTACAAACTATTGACCCCCGACTACTGACCCCCGTACACTGCCCTACATACTACTGACTACTGAGCAAGTCAGCTTGAAGGACCAATTGTTTTGCCTTCCTGAGGGACTTCTGCATCAAACTTGGAGTAACTAATTACTCTTTTTTTTTTGCTATATGCCTGGGAAAGAATGTGAAACAATAGTTTTTTGCATTGAGACCTTGACTTCAGTATATTTCAGCAAAGCAGTGATCAGCACAGAGAATTCCCGTGCAACTTTCACAAAGCTCTCTCTTTTCATTCCCAGTGACCAAATAGCAGGGGAGTTAGAGGGAAATGGGCAAGTGCAGTGGAGGTGAACCTGCAGCAGGTAAATGAACATGCACTGGTGGCAAAACAACAGGTCATTGCTCTTTGCAACAGGACCTCTGCATCGGAAAATGCTGTCACCAAAAGTGTGCATACCACTGGGAACATGGATGTTGTGCTTGCAATTCAACAAGTAAAATTTTAACATTTCCTAGGTGTCACAGATTATTAGAACATGACTGGAACTAAATCACAGACCTACTTCCCTGACAATTGTAGTGAAAGGGTAGATTTACGCTGGTCATACACTAGCAGATCTTTGGACAAGAATATTTGCATGAACATTCATACAAAATTCACTGTACATTCTATGACTGGAGGAACTTCCATTTTAGAATGAATGTACAGTAATGCCTGAATGAAAACCACATAAACTGTCCCAAAATGTATTCGTGTGAGAAATCCTGCTCCTTCAAATCTTCTTTTCACTGTGGTTGAAATATCATTTTGGCCCTACTAACAATTAGAAATTTGAACAAAAGTTCTTAAAAAAAAAAACAAAGAAAAATGTATATGTGTATGGCCAGCATAGTTTCAGATCTTGATAGAAAATAAATCTCAGAAATGTTTCTTAGCATTTTCTAGTAAACCATCTCTCAATATGGTTCATATTTTAGACCTATGTGTCTTTAGATACAAAGCTATAAGGACATTTTTTTTCTTTCAGTAAAGCAAAACTTCAGGTAAAAATCTAAATAAGCAGTTTAATAGACAAAAGATTACTGTTTTACCTAGGACAAGGACTGTAATTCTGATTAGCTAGCTTTATGATTTACCACATTACACATTGGAGGGGGGGGGATTTTCACAGAATCTGGTGCAGCTGTGCATGGTATCCAGCTCCTAGGTTTTATGCCCATTTCACACATGCAGACTGTTAGTTTATTCAGTTAATGCCCCTTTCACACTTGTGCAACCTAAAAGTCACGCGATTTTTCTGCAATTTGCCATATTTGTTTGCCACAATTTTGCCCTGTTTTTGACTGGACCTGAAGCAATTCCTGTGTAATCTTGAGGTCTATGGACCTTAAAATGCATCAAAGTCAGACCAAAGTAGTGCAGGGTCTACTTTCAAGTCATTGCGACTTAAAGTCACACAGATATGAACGGTACTCATTGGAAATCATGGACTTGTAATGCAGCTTTGCAGTTCCAAGTTGCAGGATAAGTCGCCCAATGTGAAAGGGGCCTCAGTCACTTTTATTCAAAGAAAAAAACAGATGAAGTTTACATCAGTTTTTCATCCATTTGTCATCAATTTTTTTTTTTACATCTGCCTACTAGTGTGTAACGGCCCCTTTGGCATCGAGTGAATAACAAGAGGAGAGCTTCTGACTGGTGCAGTACATTTATTCTTTTGCATCAAAGGTGTGCAGGAGGGTTGAACGTTATTCTCTTTAACACCTTGAGCACCGTAAACCGTAAGCATCATAAACACCATGGCACCGTGAAAACTGTAAACGACATACAATACATTTGTTTATAGTTATCACCAAAAAGGGGGTTGCAAGGTTAAATTACAAATGTGAAGTTACAAGGTGGATTACAGTTGTCTGCACACATATCTAAATGACATTAAAACATCTAAGGAAACATGGCCAACATGCAGGATGCTTTGGATTATCTATAGCATGTTTAAACTAACAGCATGGACACAATTTATGTTTAACAACATATATACTTATATATATATATATATATATATATATATATATATGCACTTTTACTGTATACCTCGCTCCGCTTGCCAAGGGGTGCTAAAACTTTAAAGCCTTAGAAATCCTCTCAGCAGTCATCTTCCTGCTCTGTATATAAAATCTGAGTCATAGAAAACTTTTACCTCAAAGGGAGTAGGAGGAGTAGGAGGAGTGGTTTAGTGGTTCTGCTGATTAAACATTCCTCAGGGAACCAAAAGGAAGGCAGAAAGGTTCCACCTAGCAGTAAGTGCTGAACACAGATTTAAAGTGATAAGCGGACAGTTACATAGTGTCCTTAACCACTTGGGTCCCAAAGCCATTTTTTTCATGCAAAAATTGACTGTTTGTCCGTTTACATCCGTTTTTTTGGCCAATCCATTTTTTAACGGATGAAAAATAGGGCTTTTATCCATTAAAAAAACAGATGTTCATAAAATCGGATAAAAATGGATGTAAATGGATTATCATTTTTGCATAGGAATGCATTGATGTCTGTTTTTCATCCGTCAATGGATGGATGAAAACAGACGAATGGTCCATATGAGTGAAAGGGGCCTTATTGTCAAATCCTAACTGAGGGCCAGTTCACACTGTAGCGATGCTGGAAATCACATGTGATTCGCACAACGCAAATCACACTCGATGTCTGTGCAATGCAAATTCAGCCATACAAATTGTATGGCTGAATTTGCATTGCATCGGACCAAACTCGTGCAGGGCCCTTTTTTTGGTCCGTGCCAGTATCGGATCGCATGGGTGTTCACAGAAGTGTGCAGGTTGGCCGCTAGATGGAGATGACCATCACTACTGTACATTACACAAACATAGTTAGCACCAATTTTTTTTACAAACTGACAGCTGAATGAAGATGAGCCTTTAACCCTTTCGTTGCCAGGCCCTGTGCTCCACTTTCAAACTTAGCTGGCCAGGCGATTTTTTGCAATTTATCCATTGATTTCTTATTTTTCCCTTACAGCATTCAGAGTTTGTTAAAGACCCCCCAAACCATTAATTTTCTGAAAGAACATGACCAGTAGAATACAAAAAGGTGCTACTGATTTTTAGGGCACAATTATATTTGCGCAAATGTTTATCAAAACAATATTTTTGCTAAAAATACACTAAAACCATTATTAGCAGATAAAAACACAGCCCATTTTACAAAATTCCTACTAAATATAAAAGCTAACCTGTATTGAATTAATAAATAACCACTACTTGTAAATTTTAGATTGAGCCTTTTTGCAAAATGGTGAAAATCGAACATGCGCAAAAATGGAAATATCCAAATTTCTCCAAAAATCTAGAGGTTTTCATTGTTCCCTTACAGCTTTTAGAGTTTGTTTAAGACCCCTAAGCCACATATTTTCTGAAAGCACATGACCTGTAGGATAAAAACGAGGTGCTACTGATTTTAATACCGTGTGATATTTGCGCAAATGTTTATCAAAACTATATATTCGTTAAAAATTCTCTAAAATCATTTTAAGCAGATATAAACAAAGCAAATTTATCAAAATTCCTACTAAATTCATACTAAATATAAAAGCGTAACCTGTAATGAGTTAATAAATAACAAATATCTGTAATTTTTAAAAAACGCCTTTTTGCAAAATGATGAAAATTAGACGTACGCAAAAATGTAAATAACTACATTTTTTAAAAATATTAAGGTTTTCATTGCTCCCCTACAGCTTTCAGAGTTATACCAGCCAAGACAGAAAAATGCTGCTACAGGTGATTCTCTAAGGCTAAAATCAACTAAATCCTGCAGTAATAAGACGAGTCAAGGAATGGTCGCACAACCCATAACAGGCATGATGCAGTAGACAAAAGGATTACGCATGTCACACGGCCAAGCGTGCTTTATCTAACACGGCATCCTTTTGTCCCTTGCATCATGCCTGTTACATCCAGTGCTTTTTTTAACATATCAATATATTTTTATTGCATCCGATGGGTTGTGTGACCATTCCTTGACTCTTCTTATTAGCTTTCAGAGTTTATTAAAGACCCCCCCCCAAACCATATATTTTCTGCAAGCATAGGGGCCAGTAGAATAAAAGGAAGGTGCTACTGATTTTGCGCTAATGTTTACCAAAGCAATATTTTTGCTAAAAAAATACACTAAAATCATAATTAGCAGATTCAAACACAGCTAAATTCCTTCTAAATATAAAAGCTTAACCTGTATTGTGTTAATAAATAACAAATATCTGTAAATTTTAAGTTGCACCTTTTTGCGAAATGGTGAAAACTGAACGTGTACAAAACTATAAATAACCAAATTTCTCAAAAAATCTGGAGGTTTTCATTTTTTACTTTCAGCTTTCAAAGTTTTTAAAGACCCCCCCAAACTATACATTTTCTGAAAGCACATGGCCAGTAGAATAAAAAGAAGGTGCAACTGATTTTTATGGCACCGCAATATTTGCTCAAATGTTTATCTAACCACGCAAGTATTTGCAAATGTGTGCAACCAAACCCCTGTTTTAATGCATACTGTTAGACAGTTCAATTCAGTTGGTCGCTGGTTGGCTGTTAAGTTGTGACTGGAAATTTTTTAAATTTTTGACCTGCATCCGCCCTTCCAGTGCTCCTTACCATTAAGACCAGTTATAGGTGGAGGCGGTGACCACTTTTTCTTTTATCATTGATATCTATATTGAGCCAGGCAACGCACTGACACCTTTGCTGCCATTGTGCAATATGCTGGGTGTTCAGTGTGACCCTGTGCCTTTAAGGAGGGGTGGGCTCCCTCCAGTCACCTGTCCTCCATCTATCCCATTAGATGCATGTGCTCTCATTGTAGAGACTCTTTAAATTGTAGAGTTAGGGACTGCCGATTACAGGGTGCCTTGCCGGGGCCTGCAGCTTACGCATGTATTTGCAAATGTGTGCAACCAAACCCCTGTTTTTAATGCATACTGTTAGACAGTTCAATTTGGTTGGTCGCTGGCTGGTTGGTAAGTTGTGACTGGAAATGTCTTAGTTTTTTTGACCTGCGTCCGCCCTTCCAGTGCTCCTTACCATTAAGACCAGTTATATGTGGAGGCGGTGACCACTTTTTGCATTATCATTGATATCATTCACATGTGGCATACTAAAGTGTATGACCATTGAGGGCCATGTTTACCTGCACAGGGATGCACAGGTGTTCCGTGCATCCCTGTACAGGCAGTCCCATTTATGTCAATTGGGATGAAACAGCTGCACAGGCATAGCAGCTGCTCCCAATCTGACATCCATGTACGTGTGGGTGCACGACCCCGAACGCAGACAGTGTTAGCTCAGGAACATGCATGCAGACCTACATGGATGTCAAATTGGGAGCAACGGCTCTTTTCATGCAGTTGCAATGAGACTGCCTGCACAGAGATGCACAGAACATATGTGCATTACTGTAAAGGTATGCTGTGTATTCCCTGTGTGAACAAGGCCTTAGGCCCCTTTTCCACAAGCAGACCAATTGGGTCTGCCTGTCCATTTTTCTGGCGGGCCCAATCGGACCACCCATTGTTTTCTAAGGAGAAGCTGATGTAAATGGACATGTGTCAGTTTCCACCCGCCTGCATCTGATCCACTCTGGTCCACTAAAAACAGACGGATGAGGATCCCATTCACCATCCATCTAGCAGATCGGATCGGATGGTATCAGATGGAAAAGGACATACGGTCAATTTCAATCTGACCATCCAATAGAGAACAGTGGGCTGTGTCCCTGTCCGGTCTGCCTCAGCAGAGCGGATGTGGACATGTCATCCGCATGCTCAGCGGGCATTAGCATACAGATCCCCGCTGAGCAGGCGAATCTGCTTGACAGAGTCTGCTCCATGTTTTTTTTTACTTTTTTATTAATTTTTTACAATTATTTTATATATATATATATATATATATATATATATATATATATATATATATATATATATATATTTTTTTCTTTTTATGAGATATCAGAGGTCTAAACAGACCCCCATATCTCTCTTTTTTTTTTTTTTTTTTTTGAGCAGTGAACGTGTCATCTACCTGCTCTTTCTTTTTTTGAGAGAGAGAAAGGGACTTAAGAAAGTCTGTTCTACATAATTTTGCAGAGAGTCATGCTGTATACAGTATGTTGATGTCTGATAAAGATAAGGCATCCTGTCATGTTGCATGATAAATTGAGCTGGGCCTCTGTTTCACTGAAGGCTCTGTCTCATAGTTCATTTTACCTTGCTCTGGAAATCAATATCAAGCTACCACTGATGTTAAGAATTTAAAATGCACAGAAAATTGTACAAAACCATTTGTCCCAAAACAGTCTGATTCTCTGCTATAGAAATATTGAAGAGCAATGTGTCCTTTAACCCTACAAAAACATACTCTGTTTTCCACCATTTATACAAACCAGAAATGAAGAAACACTATTGCAAATTACATTCTTTCCTATTCTTCCTTCATGGGGAAAACAGTATGCCTTGTAGTTGTGAATAATGACTTATCATCAGGTTTGAGCATGAATCAATCACGTCAATTCATATACTCTGCAGGACAGCTTATCTTTTGAGTCTTCATAAACATCCATTTTATTGAACAGATGAAGTACAGCCCTCATTAAAGTGGGGACAGAAATTAGACACTGACTTGATGGTGGAATGACTTCTCTCCAAGAGGAAGAGGACCTTCCGCTTCATTAACCCCTGTCACTGTTGGAAGCAAAAGATTAACATTGATTACTGACTGTCACTTCTTCTTCCCCATGCAAGGGACCTAATTTGTTGAAAGATCGAAGCTTATTCAGGTATAGCTCATATCACTACTTTCCTTATGTTGTTAACCTAATTTAAACCTATCCTCATGAACATATTGCTTATATTTTCAATGGCTTTAACTATTCCCAGTCATTTTGAAATAAAGTGGTTGTAAAGCCTTGTTTTTTTTTTTTTTCTTAAAATAATAAACATGTTATACTTACCTGCTCTGTGCAATGGTTTTGCAGAGAAGCCTTGATCCTCTTCTGGGGTCCCCCGCCATGCTCCTGGCTCCAACCCCCTGCAGAGTACCCCCATAGCAAACCACTTGCTGTGGGGGCACTTGTGCATTCTCACTCTTGAGCTCCTCTCTGATTGTCCATAAGACACACAGAGCAGGGCTTGCCCCCCCCCCCCGGGTCACTGGCTCTGATTGCCAGTGGCTCCTGTTGCTGCATCTGCGGCCAATCAGAAACAAAAGACCCAGGTCTCAGGTATGTATTAAGGGGGGCTGTGGGGGGAGCTGCATGCAGAAAGGTTTTTACCTTACTGAATAGAATCCAGGACGGTAAGAAAGCAAAAACACTTTAACTTCTTCAAATCTGCGCTATAGCCGAAGTACGGCTACAGCGCGGATTCACATTTCCGGGAGGCCGTCTTTATACGGCCTCCCAGAGACAGGCTCCCCGCGCGCTCCCGCGAGTGCGCATCGGGGATAATCTGTGTCGGCCGTGTCCCTTGGACACAGCCAATAACAGATTGTGGTAAATGGCCAATCACAGCGGCCATTTACCACGTGATCGGCCCATGCAATGAGAGATAATGTCATATGTAAACATATGAGATCATCTCTCATCGCCAGCGCTTCTTCCTCACACAGAGACTGCAGTGTGAGGAAGGAGAGAGCCGATCAGCCGTTCGGGGACAAAGGAAAATGTAATCAGGGCACTGATCATCAGTGCCCTGATTACAACAAAGGTAAATAAAAGAAAAAGGGGCCCACCATCAGTGCCCACAGTGCCCTCCATCAGTGCCCCCAATCAGTGCCCATAGTGCTGCCAGTCAGTGCCCATCAGTGCCTGCTCATCTAGGCACTGATGAGCACTGACTGGCAGCACTGTGGGCACTGATGGTGCTGCTCATCAGTGCCGCCCATCAGTGCTCATCAGTGCCACCCGTCAGTGTCCGTCAGTGCCACCCGTCAGTGTCCATCAGTGCCACCCATCAGTGTCCAGCAGTGCCGCCTCTCAGTGCCCATCAGTGCCGCCCATCAGTGTCGCCTCTCAGTGCCCAGCAGTGCCACCTCTCAGTGCACAGCAGAGCCACCTATCAGTGCTCATCAGTGCCGCCTATCAGTGCTCATCAGTGCCTCCTCATCAGTACCACCTCCTCATCCTAGCATATTAGTACCTCGTCATCAGTGCCACCTCATCAGTGCCCATAAGTGCCACCTCATCAGCACATCAGTGAAGGAGAAAAATGTATTTATTTTCAAAATTTACTCGCAGAAAATAAGAAAAACTTTTTTTTTTCAAAATTTTCTGTCTTTTTTCTTTTTTTTTGTAAGAAATAAAAAACCCAGAGGTGATTAAATACCACCAAAAGAAAGCTCTATTTGTGTGAAAAAAATGATAAAAATTTCATATGGGTATAGTGTAGCGTGACCGCGCAATTGTCATTCAAAGTGTGAGAGCGCTGAAAGCTGAAAATTGGGCTGGATGGGAAGGGGGTGAAAGTGCACGGTACGCAAGTGGTTAATGTGTCTAACTTTTACAAATCATTCTTTTGTGAAATAAAGTTGGTTTAAGATGGCCTAGATGTGAACATACATTACACCATATGTAGAACAAAAATCTGTTTTTTAGTACGTTTGGCATTATGCCTCATTGTAAACACTTTTTTAAGAATTGTTTTCTTTTTTTGTGAATCTGTTGTAAAATGTATTACCTAGAGATCCAGTTACTGATAGAACTTACTGTTGTAGTTTGAAGACGCTAAGCCATTACCGATTAATTAGCAGTAGCGTGGTTAGTCTGCTTTGCATTCTTCAACAGTTTGACAGTAGGTTGCTTTTGTAATAGCCATGAAATACAGCCCAATGACTAAATGAAGGAGTCGGTCCATGGAATGCTGACAACACTGCTACCTATATAGATAGGCTGTAGCTTAGCATTGCAAACCTGCAACAGGAAGTACTTATACCATTGAGCTCTCCTGGTAAGAAATTTTGAAACAGATTCACAAATATATTTTTGCTTAATCACTTCAGTAGAGCTGCTGTTCAGGTTTGTCACTACCATGAGATGAGGTTAGCCCTACATGTTTGAGGTTTGACTGAATTCTTTGTTACCATAATGCATTTATAGCCTTTGAATTTAGGTCAGCTGAGTTAAGGGGGCATGAGGATTGGATAGGTCAGCCCCAATACTATAATAGGGCAAGGTCACAGCAGCCAGGTAGAAAAATGCTGTGTATCTTAGAAAATTGGGGATCAGAAGGAACAGAGAAGTAACTACAGACCATGGGGCCCCACAGCAAAATTTTGATGGGGCCCCAGATGACCTCTCTATTAGCCTTATTCTTACAATAAAATATGTCTATGTCAGAGACAATTATCAGGAGAGCTTTTAGCATAGTCAGTACACTACTATGGATCAGATCTGTGGACAGAAGTTACAAGAGAGGGTTGGGGGGCATTAGTTCATGAAGTTAACCTTCAGTAGCTCACCAGTCTTTTTCAGCATCCCAGATCTATCAGTGTACATTTTAAATCCTATCACTCTTTTCACTGCCAGTGCTGAAAGAGGTGGTCTAGTAGTAAGTAAAGGAAAAGAAAAGGGTTATATAACTCCTCCAGAACACAGTGGGCAGATAAAGGAAAATAAGCTGTTTACTTAGCAAACTGAGTTTTCACATTACCATATTTTATTTTAGCTTAGAATGAGGTGAGGCTCTGCTAACCATCATGCAATGACATCCAAAGAAATATACAGTCTGTGTACAGTCTGGGTAATTCCTTGCAAAGTGAATTTTCACCAAATTCACTAAGCTAAGTGAAAATCCCCTTGCAAAGTGAAAATCTATTCTGCATTACTCTGTATATCAACCCCAATTGCACACTAATCCTAATATAGACTTCTAAATGGTGGCTTATTTAAAAAAAAAAAAAAATAAAAAAAAACAGCAATCTTGTCAGTTTTTAAGAGACACTTTGGGACTTTTTTTTTTTTTTTTACAGCCCGAGGAAGATTTTCTTAGGCATACAGGGTTAATTTCAGTGCTGGCTGGGATGACCAGAAGCTATTAGGAAATAAATCTACACTACACGCTAAGACAGCTAAGTACTGTAGATTCTACTTACTAAACAGCCTGAGAGGTGACTAGCAACCGCAATGTCTAGGTCAACAGCAACCTCTGCATTCCTTGATGATACAATGATGGGTTTATTTTATCTCCACACAGGTTTTTAATGTTTACCCACTTAAGCTCCGGAAGGTTTACTCCCCTTTACCACCAGGCCATTTTTTGCTATAATTTAACTAACAATTGTGCAGTCGTGTGAGGCTGTACCCAAATGAAATTGATGTATTTTTTCCCACAAATAGAGCTTTTTTATGGTGGCATTTGATAACCTCTGCGGTTTTTATTTTTTGCACTAAAAAAAAAAAAAGACAGACAATTAAAAAAAAAAAAATAAATAAATGTTTTACTTTCTGCTTTAGCCACTTAAGCCCTAGGCCTATTTCTCTGTCGCTCATTGACAGACGCAGTCCTCTTTGATTAATATCAGTAGGGTTATACTGCCCCCTACAGGAGTAGGACACTAGGCAGGAAAAACGTTCTGGCCACACCTTAGGGGCAGTCCCAGAGGGTATATCCTCTCTCTCCCTGCTACAGGATGTCAGTTTTTTTCTGCCTAGTCAGGAGTAAGGACCTAAGTTCCTTGCTGGGATCTCTGGTCCTGGCAAGCTTTTTTAGATAAATCTTTTTTAGTTAGCTTTTTCTCTCCAGTTTTTGTTCATGTGAGATCTTCAAGCAATTATGCTGGAGCTGGGCGACGGGCTGGATGTTGAGATCCAGTGGTCACCCCAGCCAGCCTACGAGCGCGTGCAGGCCCTAGCTCCGCGCTGGGTCGGCCGCGGCATAGTCCCACTGGACGGGGGCTGGCCCCGCGAGTTAAACGTCTCGCCAGGTCGCCTACGACCAGTCAGGAAACTGAGTCGCAGCGTCCTTATTGGTCGACAGCCCCCTCATCTCGGTGGAGAGGGGTTCTGTTAGGAGTGGGTGCCCGCCTGTTCCGGTATGGTGAGTAGAATGTTCCCCCTCTCCCGCTGTTGGGTTTTGGGAATAGATGCGGGCCCCTCTGTGGATGGTCAGACCCTCATGATCCGGGGTTCCCCTCCATCCAGTGATACACTTCACAGATCTCCCCCTTGCTAGTGTGAGTGGTGAGTAAAGTATACCATTCCAGGAGGCTTGGTTTGGGAGCTGACAATCTATATGAGTCTGTCACTGCAAGGAAAGTCTGCATTGTAAAAACAGCATTCCAGGTGGCTCAGCAAGTAGAGTCATTGGCAGACAAACTGGAGCTCCCAGGGGACTAAGGATCCCTGACTGATGCGGTCAGGGATGGAGACAGGGCGCCGCTGGCGTTACTGTTAAAACAGTCGTGCAGAGGGGTGATACTATTAGGCACCTACCTATCGCACGGGAGTCCTCTAATAGCGATGCAGCTGTATCACGGAGCCGCCATACTTCCGCAGGCCGCGCGGGGCCGCCATTTTGCCGTAGCCCAATGTCTCCAGCATGGCGGTGGCCATCTTGGACACCCAGCTACCTCGAGGAGTAGCGGTGGGAGTGCCGGAAGGCGTGTAAAGGGGCAGAGCCGCCTCCTTTACCCGGGTAAATCGATCCACAAGACTTCCTGTTCTGTAAGGACAGCGCTGAGAGCAGTTCGGTAGAAGCTTCTGTGCATCAGGTGGTGAGCCCTTGGGGTCTCTCTCTCTGTGGGGGTCCGAAGCAGGTGGCACTGAGGGGCGCTGTTGCGCTGGGGGATTACATACAAAAAAAAAAAGTTTTTTCTTTTTGCAATCCTTGTTTGCTGGCAAGTGTTCCTGGATTTGTCATGGACCCTGCCACACATGTATCCCCACCTGATCCCCTCGAGGTGGCCGCAGGACCCTCTAGTTCTCCACTTACTATTGATGCATTGTCAGCGGTTTTGGAGTCTTTTGTATCCCGGGTGGAGGTGGCCTGTCAGGGACGGGGGGCTAAAAAACGACCCCCGCCTACCCCTATTTCGTCTGACACTTCAGATACAGATTCTGAGCCTGTCGCGGCGGCTGCAGGTCCTCTTCTGGGGCTAGTGCCTCGTATCCCATATACTCGGATAGCGAGGAAGACATTTCTCCTTCCGCTATAGCGCAAGATGAAGCGCTGGTAGATGCACTGATTGTGTCTGTGCGGGAAACTTTAAGACTTGAGCTTATACCTACGGAAGCAGTTGATACTGAAATTGCTTTTGGTACTCGCAAGCCTACCAAGATGGCAAAGGTGTTTCCTTTGCCCAAATGTTTTCAAGATATAATTAAGGAAGAATGGGTCCGTCCAAAATGAACCCCTGGTATTTCCAAACGGATTGCTAGACGCTATCCGTTTGAAGAATCCCTCCTTAATAAATGGACGGTACCACCGTCGGTGGATTCACTGATTTCCAGATTAAATAAAGCTACTGTTATCCCGATGGAGGACGCTCCGTCTTTTCGGGATCTGGTGGACCGTAAAGCAGAATCTATATCCCGCTCTATATTTTCCCTGATAGGATCAGCCTTAAGGCCAGTGTTCACCATTGCTCTGGTTGCACAAACATTGACAGAGTGGACCAAGTTGTTACGCCGAGATCTGGAGGGGAGAAGTCTCCCCCCGGCAGTATCGGACTTGCTGGAGCAGATGGTACAAGCGCTACAGTTTGTCTGTGACGCCGCCCTGGACGCCGCTCCATTAATGGGGCACGTATCAATCTCGGCGGTGGTCCTTCGAGGCATGCTGTGGTTAAAATGCTGGTCGGCGGATCAAGCTTGCAAAAAAGCTTTGACTAATCTCCCCTTTCAAGGGGATCGTCTGTTTGGTGCCACCTTGGATGAGATCATCAAGGGTATCACTGGTGGCAAGAGAACCTTTTTACCACAGACTACTAAGGGGAAAGGACCTTGTTGCAGACGGGGACCTTCCTTTTCCGCTCATAAGAAGTTTTTTCGCTCCTCTGGGGCGGGCGATAAGGCGAAGTCCTCCAAAGCCCCCCCAGGGGGTTTCAAAGGGCGCTGGTCGAGTAAACAAAGGTCTGGCCCTGCCAGACCTGAAGATAAGACCAATACAGCCTGAAGGTGCGCCCCCACCCATATCTGGGGTGGGGGGACGTCTTTACCGGTTTCCGGACCCATGGCTTTCCAGGATTCAAGACAAATGGGTTCAAGAGGTCATACGGTTGGGATACAAGATCGAATTTCGATCACTTCCACCGGTGCGGTTCTTCCCTTCCAATATCCGACTATCCCCGGATCGCTTAGAAGCTTTGCGGGGGGCAGTGACGGATTTGATGCAACAAGGAGTGGTGGTCCACGTTTTCAAGGGTTCTATTCGAACCTATTCACAATACCCAGAAAAGAGGGCAAGGTGTGTCCAATTCTGGACTTGAGAGCACTCAATCATTTTGTCAAAAATTCAAGATGGAGTCCATTCGCACAGTAGTGGCCTCCCTGCATCAGGGGGATTTTCTGGCATCCATAGACATCAAGGATGCCTATCTTCACATTCCCATTTATGCAGGACATGAGCGTTTCCTTCGCTTTTCCGTGGGAGAGAACCATTATCAGTTTGCGGCGTTACCATTTGGTCTCGCCTCTGCTCCCCGGGTCTTCACAAAGGTCTTGGCCCCAGTTTTGGCACTGTTGCGACAGAGGGGCATTTCGGTTCTAGGCTACCTAGACGACCTTCTACTCCGTGCGGAGTCTCCGCAGGCTCTGTTGCTAAACTTGGAGATCACGATGATCTCTTTGGAAGAGTTCGGGTGGCTGGTGAACCGGCAGAAATCATCCCTGGTCCCCACCAGGAGACTGAACTATCTGGGCCTAGCTTTGGATACATCCTTGGCAAAAGTGTTTCTTTCGCCGGAGAAACTCCGGAAGATTCAGTCGACGACTCAGTTATTATTGACCGTCAACTGGCCTTCCCTGCGAACTTGCATGAGGGTTCTGGGACTGATGGTGGCCTCCTTCGAGGCAGTACCGTTTGCCCAGTCACATAACAGATTCTTCACAAAGGGATTCTTCTCAAATGGAACCAGAATCCCGATTCCCTGGACAATCGGATCCGGCTGAGCGAACGGACCAGGGAATCTCTGGTTTGGTGGCTTCGGTCACCAATGCTCAGTCAGGGGAAGTAATTTCTTCCAATCTATTGGACGATTGTCACCACGGATGCCAGTCTATCTGGGTGGGGTTCTCGGCAGACGATCTGCTCAGGGGCTCTGGTCCCTGGAAGAATCCAGGTTACCGATAAATGTATTGGAACTGAGAGCGATCAGACTTTGTCTGATTCACTGGACCGAGCAGCTCCGGGGCAGCCCGGTGCGGATCCAGTCGGACAATGCAACGGCCGTGGCTTACGTCAATCACCAGGGGGGCACCAAGAGTGTCCTGGCGGCCATGGAAGTGGCCAGCATCCTTTGTTGGGCGGAACGATTTGTTATATTCATTCCGGGGGTGGAGAATTGGCAGGCAGATTTTCTCAGCCGTCAGATTCTGGATCAAGGGGAATGGTCTCTTCATCCAGAGGTATTTCACCAACTGTGCCTTCGTTGGGGCACCCCGGATGTGGATCTGTTGGCATCTCGACTCAACAGGAAGGTGCGGAGGTTTGTAGCCCGCTCCCGCGATCCTCTAGCGCAGCCGTCACTAAATGGCGGCCCGCGGTCCAGGAGCGGCCCGCACGAGGCTTCCGCCCGGACCCGTCAGGCCGCCACCGTAAGTAATCATTGGTTTGCTGGGACCGCGGGTGTCCCAGCAACCAGTGACATTCCGTGTGTGCGCCCCGCCCCCTGCTTCTTTCTTCGGCTCCCTCCCAGCCAGCCGCGAGTTGGGGCGTGACGTCACGTGCGTGCCCCGCCCCCCTGCTCCTAACTGCGGCTCCTGACTCTCACACTCAGCCTAGCCGCGGGACATCACATGCACGCCCTGCCCCCCTGATGTTCGCTGCTCCTGGCTCCCACATTTTTCGCTCCCAAAGGTATGTGGGGCACAGTTTTATAAAATACAGACTGATGGGCATATTTTGTTAAGGGGCACACATTTGTGTCCATTAGAGTGCCCCATAAAATAAAATATGCCTATTAGAGTGCCCCCTAAGATAAAATGTACCCATCAGCTTGCGCCTTATTTTATGTTAAGGGTCACGCTGATGGGCACATTTTATGTTAAGGGGCACTCTAATGGGCATATTTTATGTTAAGGGACACTCTAATGGGCATATTTAATGTTAAGAGCAACACTGATAGACACGTTTTGTTTTGCCCATCAGCGTGCCCCTTAACATAAAATGGTCCCATTAGAATGCCCCCTAACATAAAATGTGCCCATCAAAGTGCCCCCTAACATAAAATGTGCCCATCAAAGTGCCCCCTAACATAAAATGTGGCCATCAGAGTGCCCCCTAACATAAAATGTGACAATCAGCGTTCCCCTTATTTTATGTTAAGGGTCACGCTGATGGGCATATTTTATGTTAAGGGGCACGCTGATGGGCAAATTTTATGCTAAGGTTCACGCCGATGGGCACATTTTATGCTGGGGGCATGCTGATGGGCTAATTTTATGCTAAGGGTCACGCCGATGGGCACATTTTATGCTAGGGGGCACGCTGATGGGCAAATTTTATGCTAAGGGTCACGCCGATGGGCAAATTTTATGCTAGGGGGCACTCTGATGGGCACATTTTATGTTAAGGGGCACTCTAATGGGCATATTTTATGTTAAGAGCAACACTAATGGACACGTTTTGTTTTGCCCATCAGTGTGCCCCCTTACAAAATGTGCCCATCAGCGTGCACCCTAACATAAAATGTGCCCATCAGCGTGCCCCCTAACATAAAATGTGCCCATCAGAGTGCCCCCTAACATAAAATGTGCCCATCAGCGTGCCCCTTATTTTATGTTAAGGGTCACGCTGATGGGCAAATTTTATGCTAAGGGTCACGCTGATGGACACATTTTATGTTAAGGGGCACTCAAATGGGCATATTTTATGTTAAGAGCAACGCTGATGGACACGTTTTGTTTTGCCCATCTTTCTGAGTCATAGCACAGACTTCAGATTCGGACCTCGGCCCAAAGAAAATTTTAGCGACCGGACCTCCTTGAATTCTAATTAATTACCCCTGCTCTAGCGGATGCCGCAGACGCGCTGGTCGCCCCGTGGGGGGCAGTATCAGCTACTGTATGCTTTTCCTCCTCTCAAATTGCTGCCGAAACTTCTTCGCAGGATAGAGGTGGAGGGAATTCCAGTGAGCCTGGTGGCTCCGGACTGGCCTCGTCGGGCTTGGTACGCCGACCTGGTCAGGCTGGTCGCAGACGCTCCTTGGCGACTTCCTCTCAGGGAGGATCTGCTGTCTCAGGGACCGATCTTCCATCCTGCTTTACGATCGCTGGCTTTAACGGCCTGGCTGGTGAGACCCAGGTGCTGAAGGACAAGGGGTTGTCAGCTTCAGTTATTCCTACTCTAATTAAAGCGAGGAAAGCGACTTCCAGAAAAGTCTATCATCGCACATGGAAGTCTTATATCGCGTGGTGTGAATCCCTTGGGTTTCCTCCACGTTCTTACTCGGTGACCCGAATATTGGCTTTTCTGCAACAGGGGGTTGAGCAGAAACTGGCCTTGAGCACTATCAAGGGTCAGGTTTCAGCATTAGCAATCTTCTTTCAGAAGCCTCTGGCTACTCATTCCTTGGTGCGGAATTTCATCCAGGGGGTGCGACACCTGGCTCCGCCGGTGTGCGCGCCCTTGCCGCCCTGGGATCTTAATTTGGTGTTGTCGGTTCTTCAGAAACCTCCCTTTGAAAATATTAGGGAGATTCCCTTGCTTACCTTATCCCAGAAGGTGGCCTTTCAGGTGGCTATCACTTCTGCACGCAGGGTGTCAGAACTGGCCGCATTGTCCTGTCGTTCCCCATATCTGGTGGTTCATAGGGATAAGGTGGTTCTTCGTCCGAATCCATCCTTCCTTCCTAAGGTGGTTTCAGATTTCCATCTAAATGAGGATATTGTGCTACCTTCCCTGTGTCCTAAGCCCAGTCATCCTCGGGAGTTTGCGTTACACTCCTTGGATGTGGTTTGGGCGATCTGGGTGTACTTGACTACTACGGAATCTTTCCGTGAGACGGATTCACTGTTTGTGATCATGGATGGCCCTAGAAAGGGGTTGCCTGCATCTGCCGCGACTATCTCCAGATGGATCAGACAGACGGTGGTGCAGGCTTATTCTATTAAGGGTCGGGTTCCTCCATTCCCTGTTAAGGCGCACTCCACTCGGGCGCTTAGTGCTTCCTGGGCCTTCCGCCATCAGGCGTCAGTGGTTCAGGTTTGCAAGGCGGCTACCTGGTCGTCGGTTCATACCTTTACAAAATTTTATAAGGTTGATGTGCTGGCATCGGCGGATGCCTCTTTTGGCCGCAAGGCTCTGCAGGCTGCTGTTTGAGGAGACCGTTGGTCTACCTCGAGGGTTTGTTGGGTTCTTCACTTGGCTCTCATCTTTTTGCTCGATGAGTCCTTGATGCTTCTGGTTGGCTCCGGTTGGGCCTTCTGGATTGGATTTTGATTTCTGTTATCCCACCCCTCATTTGTGGCACTGCTTTGGGACGTCCCTACTGATATTAATCAAAGAGGACTGCGTCTGTCAATGAGCGACAGAGAAAATTGGATTTTTGACTTACCGTAAAATCCTTTTCTCTTAAGCTCATTGACAGACGCAGTACCCACCCCTCTATTTTGAGTTGGATTGGGTTAAATTCTCTGACACTGCTTTGTGACATAACTGACATCCTGTAGCAGGGAGAGAGAGGATATACCCTCTGGGACTGCCCCTAAGGTGTGGCCAGAACGTTTTTCCTGCCTAGTGTCCTACTCCTGTAGGGGGCAGTATAACCCTACTGATATTAATCAAAGAGGACTGCGTCTGTCAATGAGCTTAAGAGAAAAGGATTTTACGGTAAGTCAAAAATCCAATTTTTTCACACTTTTTGTTTACAAGTTAAAATCAGTATTTTTTGCTAGAAAACTACTTAGAACCACCAAACATTATACAGTAAAACCTTGGATTGCGAGCATAATTCGTTCCGGAAGCATGCTTGTAATCCAAAGCACTCTTATATCAAAGCGAATTTTCCCATAAGAAATAATGGAAACTCAGATGATTCGTTCCACAACCATTTATTCATAAATCCTTCAATTTATAGTCCATATAAAAAGATTATAGCATTGCGATAGGTTATATAACCATAAAATGTCCATCCACAAATAGCCGCTTCCACAAGGGGATTGGAAGCAAAATCCAGCAGGAGATACAGGGTATCAAAGAGAAGAGAGGTGCCTCTAAGTGTAGCAATATGGTTCCATTTAATGAAGGTACAAAATTTAGCAACTCACATGGTTGATGAATAAAACAGGCACATCTAAGTATGCAGGCATCCGGGGTAAAGCTGTCCACATAGACCATCGTCTGCACCGCCGGCTGCTAGTCTGTAATCCTGAACGGGAAGACCCCCCTGCAGTAAAGCGATCTTAAAGCGAGGGGCAGCATGGAAAGGATGACGTAGATGACGGTGCGGAGGATGGTCCTATGTGGACAGCTTTACCCCTGATGCCTGCATCCTTAGATGTGCCTGTTCCAATCATCAACCATGTGAGTTGCTAAATGTTGTACCTTCATTAAATTTAGCCATATTGCTACACTTAGAGGCGCCTCCCTTCTCTTTTATACTCAGCTGGGACTTGAGGCTACTTGTATATCAAGACATCGCTTGTATATCAAGTCAAAATTTATTTAAAAATTTTGCTTGTCTTGCAAAGCGCTCTTAAACCAAGTTACTCTCAAACCAAGGTTTTACTGTATATATTTTTTTAGCAAAGACTCTGGAGAATAAAAGGGTGGTCATTGCAATATTTTTTGTCGCACAGTATTTGCGCAGCGGTCTTTCAAACGCAATTTTTTTGGAAAAATTACGAAAAATCACATTTCACTGCATTTAAAAAAACTTAACAGTAAAGTTAGCCCATTTTTTTTGTATATTGTGAAAGATGATGTCACATCAAGTAAATAGATACCCAACATGTTACGGTTTAAAATCGCGCACACCCATGGAATGGCGACAAACTACGGTCAATAAAAATCTCCATAGGCGACGCTTTCAATTTTTTTAACGGTTACCAGTTTAGAGTCAGAGTGTAGCTCTTTTTTCTAAATTATTGCTCATGCTCTGGCGATCGCAGCGATACCTCATATGTGTGGTTTGAACAGCGATTTCATTTGCGGCGCAACTTCAGTATATGTTTTATTTCGTGCGCGACGGGGGCGGCTAAATTTTTTTTTTCTAATTTATTTTACGGTGGGACGGGAGACTTGGGCAGAGCCGCGGAAGGCGGGGTAATGATTGAGCTGCTCCCGAGCCGCATCGGTCATTACCGCCGGAAAGCCAACCGCTGGCTATAAACAACGGTACCGGGATGATGCCTCTAGCTAGAGGCATCATCCCGGTACAACCACTTAAAGTCAGCCAACGTAGGGGTACGTCAGTTTCCGTTAAGTGGTTTAAAACATATCTAATAAAAAATGTACAAAATCAAATTTCTTCATAAATTTAGGCCAATATATTCTGCTACAAATGTTTGGTAAAAAAATCCCAATGAGCGTATATTGAATGGTTTGTGCAAAAATATGGAATTTTTGTTAATTTATTTATTTTACTAGTAATTGCGGTGATCAGTGACTTATAGCTGGACTGTGATATTACTACGGACAAATCAAACACTAAGTGACACTTTTGACACTTTTTTGGGGACCAGTGACATTAATACAGTAATCAGTGCTAACAAATATGCACTGTCACTGTACTAATGACACTGGCTGGGAAGAGGTTAATACCAGGGGCTATCAAAGGGTGTTTGTGCTATGAGAAGGCAGAGATCTGTGTTCCTGCTTTGCAGAAACACAGGATCACTACCTTCCCTACTGACAGAACAGCGATCTGCCTTGTTTACATAGGCAGACTTCTGTTCTGCTTCTGTTCCGAAGGATCAGCGGGTCCTGTCAGGCATTGAGTCCACTGAACCTGCTGATTGGCTCTTGCTGTTGTCAATCACAGCAGGAAAGGGTCGCAGTGGCACACGTGACCACCCCAGACCTGGAAGTAAGTGCTCCTACGCAGGAGGTCCGCCTTGCTACCTTATATTTACAGTATATGGTCAGCAAGCGGTTCATTTGCGTCAAAAGCACCTCCCCCCCCCCCACTGGGAAACCCCTTTTTTCTTCTTTCTTCCTCTGTAGCATCTGATTTTTTTTAATAGTAACATTAGCACAGAAGCTTGTAGTTTCCTTTTGGAGAGGACAGGTTGATTTGCAAGTAGTTAATTTTTGGACAGCTCTGTCTCCCTATAACACAAAGTGCCCAAAAAAAGAGTTTTTTATATTAGTGTCCCCAGCTATTTTTTTTACTACAGGCTAGAAATTCAAATAAAAATATGTAGTCCTTTGGTTTGTAAGAGGCAGAGAGCATGCAGATTTCCTCTTGATTGTACAACTAGAAGAATATTTTCTTTTCTGAAAAATAGCAAATACTGTATTTGCAGCAGAATTTTTGAAGTTATGCCAAACGTTTAAAAAAGAATAAAGACTGCAAAAATTGTTCAGACACTTTTTAATCCTTTCTTGGGTAGGTCGCAATTTCTGAGGGAGAGAGAGAGAGAGCGCATTGCAAATAAAAAAATTAACATACTTTTTAGGAGATTGAAGATGAAGATTGAAAATGTTAAAGATTTGCACATCCAATATGCACAGATTTCCATTTCAGAGTGCTAAAGTGGCATCCTACATCTGGAAATAAAACATTTGTGTCTTGAGTCTGAATTTTCAGTTTAACAACACAGATATTAAGCCTGTACAGACAAGTTGCAATTTCTGAGTGACTTCGAAAAAAAAATATTGTCTTCATTCATAGACCAAAAAGGCAAAGCAAATTACAGTTTAGCACCTAGCCCACTAAGCCTATTTTAGAAGGGCAAGCATTTCTTAGGGACAGAGGAGGCATTTTGCATCTGGTAACAAAAGAGTGTATATTTGTTTCAATCTTTAAATAAAAGTATTGCACACATTTGCCATACACAGTTTGGAAAGACCACCATTTCTGAGGGTGCAAGCACATTACACCTGGAAATAAGACAAATAATTTTATTTTAGTAGAGAGAAAAATGTAACAGACTTGCACAGCAGATCTTAAACCTGTATGGACAGGCTGCAAATTCTGAGTGACTGAGCAGGCATATTGCATATTGGGAAACAAACAATAGTGTCCTGATTCAGAGAGTAGAAGAGATATGGAAAATGTTAAGATTTGGGACCACATCTGGAAAGAAACAATAGTGTTAATTTTTTTTAAATCTAAAGAAAATAAAAACACAGATTGCAATCACATTGCATCATTGAGGTCAGTTTCTAAAGGAGAGAGCAAGCACATTGCATGTAGATTTAAAAAATGAGAATCTTCTTTTGAAGACTAAGAATTTACAGTTTTCAGTTTTGCACCACAGAAATCAAGACTATATTGGCAAGCATCAATTTCTGAGCAACTGAGATTGCATATGGCATCTGAAAAAGAAAAGTTGGTTATTTTTGTGTAAAATAGACCAAATAAATATTTAGTGGAATTGCACCACATTTTTCAAGCTTTTATTGAAATAGGTCACAATTTCTGATATAGAGAGTAAGTAGATTGCTTTTAAAGGCAAGAAATTGTCTTCCTTTTTTACAGAACGAATAAAGAAAAAATTGAGAGATCTGCTGACAAGTTTTCAGGCAAGCTGCTTTTTCTGAGGTAGAGAGCAAGTGAATTGCAGCTAGAACTAAGCAAGTGTTTTCTTTTTTCCAGGAATGAATTAAGGCAGTACATATTAACCAATTGCTGACCACCTACCGCATATTTACTGTGGCAGGTCGGCTCTATTGTGCAAAATGACGTACCTGTATGTCATTTCATGCAATAGCCACTGGGGGGCACTTGCATGCTGCTGGAGGCGGAATACCTTGCTGATTGGACCTAGGGGATGCCAATCAGTTTGTTCCAGCAGACCGGAAGTCCGCCAGCCATCCATAATCATTCCCAAGAGAGGCAAAACAGTTGTCTGCCTATGTAAACAAGGCAGATCTCCATTCTGATCGGGGAAAAGATGGAAATCCTGATAGAGGAACACGGATTTCTGTCTTCTTCCAGTCAGAGCACCCCCCCACAGTTAGAAATACCCCCTATGGACACATTTAACCCTCTGATAGCCCCTGATGTTGACCCCTTCCCTGCCAGTGTCATTAGTACAGTAACAGTGCATATTTTTAGCACTGATCACTGTATTAATATCACTGGTCCCCAAAAAAGTGTCAAAAGTGTCAGTTAGAGGTTTAATTTGTCTGCCACAATGACGCAGTCCTGCTAAAAATCACTGATCACTGCCATTACTAGTAAAAAAAATAAATAAAAAAAATTCCATAAAAATATCCAATTGTTTGTAGATGCTATAACTTTTGCGCAAGCCAATCAGTATACGTATACACAATGTATACAGCTGAATACATATTGCCCTAAATTGAAGAAGAAATTCATTTTTTTTATTTGATGTGTTTTATAGCAGAAAGTAAAACATTTTTTTTAAAATTGTGCTTCTTTTTTTGTTTATAGCGCAAAAAATGAAAACCGCAGAGGTGATCAAATACCACCAAAAGAATGCTCTTGTGGGAAAAAAAGGACATCAATTTTATTTGGGTTCAGCGTCGCACTACCGGGCAATTGTCAGTTAAAGTAAAGCAGTGCCATATCGCAAAAAATGGCCTGGTCATTAAGGGGGTAAAACCTTCCAGGCTGAAGTGGTAACAGAAGACCACCACAGCAGTTAAGCCTGTTTGGCCAGGCTGCTATATGTCAACCATGCAACAAGCAGATTTTCCAATGCAAAAGAAAAAATAATATAAAAAAACGTATCACAGCTTTTATACCATTTTTAAGAAGCTAATAGTGTTTCGGTAGAAAACAGGCAGATTGCAGCAAAAAAAAAAAAAACATTTATTCAATATTTTGTTTTAATTTAAAACAGAAATGTCATGAGGAATTTCAAGTACACATTTTAAGCCTTTGTGGATAGAGCGCTATTTTTAGGGAGAGAGAGGGGGGATTTAACTTATAAATATACAATTAAGCAGAATCTTTGTATAGACATAATATAAATATTGTACAGACTTACTGTTGAAAATCTCACCTGTGAACGAGAAAAAACAAAGGTTGGGCGTATTGCCTTCCCCTCACGGCATAGTATGTTTCCAGATGGGGTGTCTGGAGGTGCTAGACAATGCTCCGCACCTTACATTCAGCACCTGATATTGCTTATGCTGTTCACACATGCTTGTTATTATTGTTTCGTCATTTGTACCCTTCCATTCGATACTTTTTCCTAGCTCCTAATGTATAGCTGATAATGTTCATTTTTTCTGTTCTCTTTGATAAATATCAATAAAAATTTTGAAAAAAGAAAATCCCATCTGTATTAATGTGATAATAATTTTGAGGCAGAAATTAGGCCTATTTTAGCCAGAAATATTACCTACAAATGCAATGTTTAGGACATCATTTTTTTCATATATGGTATATTTCAGCTTTAAATATGCAAAAGCACTTTATAAATTACGTTTAATTTAAATATTTGCTCAACTAAATTACATTCTTTAGGATGTGATGTGATAGTATACATATTTTACCCAGAAATATTAAGTGAAACTTTATTTTTTCAGGGACACAGAATCACATCCTTTTTAATTGGAGGCAATTTGGGAAGCAAAGAGTAGGCATTTATCAGGCAAAAATATGAAATTAAAATTTAGTTTTCCAAATAACATTTAGAAATTGAACATATTTGATGTACAGAATTATTTTAGGAAATTTCAGAAGCAAGAAAACGTCATATTTCAGCAAAAAATAAGCAATGAGCCTGTTATTGTTTAAAGACCCTATAGTATAATAGTGCTGATGTGTTGCTCTGAATCACTTTTAGGAGATAATATTCTTAAAACAGCCATAAACAGCCATTATTACTATAAAACGACACTGTAATATTTTTGAGACAAATTTAAGATTGTGAAGGTATCATGCATGCAAAATCATCCTTTAAAGCGGAGTTCCACCCAAAAGTGGAACTCCACTTATATGCTTCCTCCCTCCTTCCGGTGCCACATTTGGCACCTTTCAGGGGGGAGGGGGGGGGACAGTACCTGTTTTTGACAGGTACCCTTCCCCACTTCCGTGGAGATAGCACCGCGGCGCTGTTCCTCTGGAAGTTCAGCCCCCTCCTTTTTTCTCTGCTGCTGGGTCAATTACAAAGCGCAGCGTGCTTTGCACATGCGCAGTAGGGAACCAGGAGTTAAGCCAATAGGCTTCACTGCCGGGCTTACCCTGGATGGGGGTGGCAGCACCCTAGAGCCGATATGAAAATCGGCTCCGGGTGCCAACATCGCGGACTCCCTGGACAGGTAAGTTCTACTATTTAAAAGTCAGCAGTTACAGTATTTAAATAGAATCACATTGTGGAAGTAGGGAGAAGTTATATTTTGGCTTAAAATATTTATATGTACTGTTATTTTTTTGGCTACATAATTTACCAAAAGAAGAGGAACCCAGGTCCTTGGGGGTCACTAAGGATGGCTTTATACTCACATTCCATTAAAGTGGTTGTAAAGCCACTTTTTTCTTCCAATAATCCCCTGTGTTATATTAAAGTATGTGCCCCAGTGCATGTTATTCATAAAAAGAATGTCACTTCATACCTCATTTAAGAGCGCCCCTTGGCGCTCATGTGACCGCCCACCACTGTCTTCCCAGATCCGACAACTACAGCAGGCAGGACTGAAAATGATGATGGAGGAATGTAAACTGTCCACTGTGTAAGGGCTCAGCAGCCATGATAAACTGTGGTCAGTTTACAGGGGGGGGGGAGGGCAGAACCAGGCAGGATCAGCCAGGTATTTCAGGTGATACAATGTGCCAAATTACACAGCACAAGCACTGGGCTGTATAACGTGCTTTAGACCCCGTTCAGACAGGGGCGACGTGACTTGCTGGGGCGACCTCTGCGCGACATGCACGGACTTCATATCATTGAAGTCAATGCAAGTCGCCTCCAGGTCGCCCCAAAGTAGTACAGGACCCTTTTTCTAAGTCGGAGCGACTTGTGTCGCTCCTATTAGAAAGGGTCCTGTGCTAATCAATGGCAGGCGACCTGACAAGTCGCGCTAGTGTGCATGGGGACTTAAGGGAACAGGATCGACGTTTTTTTTTTTTTTGCAAAACGTGCAAACCCCAGGATTAGTGATGAATGAAACCCATCTCTGAAAGGCTGCCCTAGTTCCTCCTCCTGAATGCTGTCACAGCAAATATCCTCCTCCTGCTCCTCCCTCGCCTGCAGAGGCTTCACAGGAATAGTATCTGATTATAGCAGTCCCTGAAACACCAGGAAGTCCTCCTTTCTGTTAGATTTCTGCCCATCCTCTTACAGCAAGTGGTTGATAGTGTGCTTAAATAACGTATCCAACTTTTCAGTGCCAGTTTGCAGGGCAACAGCAGAATTAACTGTGGAAAAGGAGGCAGAGCGAGGTTAACCACTCCAAACCTCCTCCATGTGCTCTGGATGAATAGCAAGCTCACGTCTATTAAATAAATGCATATGTGACCTGCCTCTAGATGCTGCACACTGATCATTGCCTTTGCGTATAGATACAGATTTCCTGATTCCCTGTGCTGTATAGGAACCACTTTTGCCTCTCCCTTTTGTCCTCCCAGATTTGATGTTTGTAGCCAGGGGGTTGGATGATAGGAACATGGAGAAGGAGACAACGCCCTCTGTTGCTCTACATTTTACTATACCTTTGCCATTATGCTGCATTATACCCCCAACCAGCAAGGGGAGAGCAAAGCTAAACCAGCCCATTGACTTCTATGCAGAGCACTGCGAATCATGGGAGTTGTAGTTCCAAATGGCAGCCATGCGATGATCCATTGGATGCTTCATACTACAATTCCCAAAGAGACTATTTTTACTAGAATGCCTGGGATATTTTCACTTTATTGGCACCAGGGACGCAGGGTGTGTGCATTTGTAACCAGGAACACTATTTCTTGGGCTTAGAGGAAGATGCCACCAGCACCACATCCCAAAATATAGATAAGCCAGTGTAATCTGAACTTTTGAGGTGCCAACCAAATATAAAGAAACAGATTTAAAATCTTTAACAGTTTTATTAAAGTATTACATAAAAATCACATAAAATCATCCCAAGACTCTTAACAACATATGGTCCATTACCACTTTACCTTAAACTTTTATAAACATGTTTCACCAACTGGCTTCTTCAGTAGAGATGTTACTGCAAGCATATACTGTACCAAAATGAGTAAATAACAACATTAACAAATTAACATACAACGTTGAGTCTACTGACATGAAAATATAGGGCAGCATGTATGCTTACCAACCTAGAAACATAACCCCAATTCACTAAGTCAGATTGTAAATAGCCTATTGCACCATCTGCCTGCCTCCAGCAAGGGATCAAGGGTGGTATTAAATGACCATAGCCAGGGTCGAACTGTTACCAGGCCGGGTCCAGGAGAGATTGGTTGGGAGGCCCAGGAGGAGAGAGCAAGAGACACCACTGTTGCACAAAACAGACCGCAGTAATTGAGCCATACCATTGCTGCAGAGGAACTTGTGCATCCTTTCACCCACGGTTTCCCATAGGAAGTCATTGAGAGAGAAAGCAAGAAAGCAGGGCATCCCATTCTACTGCAAACATCCAAATGAATCACATAAATCAGTTAGAGGGCTTATCACCAATATATGCCCTTTTATCCCAATCTTTTCATTGTCATTGTCATTTGAGGCAGGAAAGTAATTATACCACATTGCATCTGTACCTTACCAACTTTGCAATTATACCCTTCCACATTTTGGACACTATTTTTGTGCCCTATCTGTTGTCTCTTTACCACCCATATTGCTTGCCGGTTCATTGGGGCTGCCAACAATTGTACCAACACTTCTTAAAGGTCCTCAACAATAGCTGGTATACCAGCCAGTCTAGGACTAGCATAATGGCCATTACTGCGCTCTGAGAGTATAGTTCTGCATTTGATAGGCTAAGCTTCATTACTGCCCACTTCTGCACCTACAGTGGCATTGCTACTGTTTAGACTGATCTGGAAGCCAAATGTCACTTTTATACTTTTTTATCCTTTTTGCATTCTGTACATTCAGTCTCGAATTGATTACCACCATTGTTGAATCAAACCTATGCTTGCTTTGTTATCAAATTTATTTAGCGAGAATTTATTCTGTTGCTTTATTTCTCTTTTTAAATTCCTGTTTCTTTGACAAGGTGTTACTGTTGATTGACAAGTACTACTTCTAGTGAGTTTTCTGTGACATTGCATATCCATTAACTCAAATCAGTGGAGATTTTTTTAAAACTAGTGAAAACAGAATCTGGTAACCAATCAGCTTCTAACATCAACGTGTTCCATTAGGCTTTGACAATATTTTGAGTCCACTTGGCAGCAGTCTTAATTTCGCCGACTAAAACGTTTTCGTCGACTAAATTAACACAATTTTAATTGACTAAAATACGACTAAAACTAAAACAATTCAGATGACTAAAATATGACTAAAACTAAAATAGCATTTTAGTCTAAAGACTAAAACTAAAACTAAATAAAAAATTTACATCATCAAAATTAACACTCCTCTGCTGGCCATTTCTATATCGGCAACACAATTCCATCCAGAGCATGTAATAATAGCACAATAAAGTTTAAACATGTTTTGCACCACCGCATACGCATAAGTAAGGAGCTTCTAATAAGCTGCTGAAAACTAAACAATTAAGAAAAAGGCTTTTCTTATATTTTTCCCTAATATTTAATGTTGGTAATATATTCAGGTAATATGTGCAATGACATTACAGCCAATGGAGTTTACAGCAGTGTTAATTTCGTCAACAAAAAAGTTTTCATCCCCGCTTTCGTCACCGGCATTTTTCAACTGACGAAAACGAGACGCAAAGTATAGCACATTTTCATCAAATGACGACAACTATGACGAAAATCAAATCCGTTTTCGTTAACAAACTAAAACTAAATGAGAATGTGAGGCAGGGACATTTACCTAACTTCCAGTTTTCACGGAGCTCCGCCTGTGTTGCGTCTGGCGTGGCGTGCCCCGTGACGTCCAACGTGAGGAGTGGACTACTACAAGAGAGTCGACTCGAGACCAGTCACCTGACCTCAACAGAGCACTGCAGCACTACAGCCAGACGCGCCAGGCCCGACTCATAACACGGCACTGGCACCCGGCCACCACCACATCCAGAGCAGAGCACCCACTGTGAGTTAACAGCCAGGCCAGCTTTTACTGCCTCCCTGAGTCCCCTCAGACCACTCACCAGTCACCACTGGCATCCGATTATGCCATCTATCCAGGACTGTGTGCGTGCATACAGGCCGCTGAGGGCCCCCCAGCCCATCCTGTTCAACAACTTCAGTTCAGAGTCAGACCAGAGACCACCCTTAAACCTGAGACTCCCATCCAGCACTCTGAGCAGCACTGTGTGCACTCACTGCACTGACTGCAGGCAGCAGCCTTACAGGCCTCCTCTCTGACCTGACCATGATCATTTAGATGACTAAAATGAGTTTTAGTCGACTAAAATGTAGGACATTTTAGTCGACTAAAATGTAAGATGTTTTAGTCAACTAAAATGTACTGGAGTTTTAGTCGACTAAATACGACTAAAACACTTGCAGAAGACTAAAATGGGACTAAAACTAAAATGCCATTTTAGTCCTAAGTCTAAGACTAAAACTAAATTGAAATTTGCTGCCAAAGTTAACACTGCTTGGCAGTAAGCTGCATCAGCATCAATGGCATTTGCTTTCTCCTGTTTGTTTTCCCCTCTTATTATGCTCCTGATGCTGTTTTCCTCTACATCCAATAACAAGAATTCTTGTCAAGAATCCTTCTCATATCAAGTTACACAGTCTGTGCTGAAATAATTCAGCTGTCTGCTCCATTCGAGTTTGGGGGAAGCTGAAAAAAAAGAAGAAGAGGGTGCATTTACAGCTGCTGCTGAAAATGTGCAGTTCTGCACCTGGGATGAAGAAAACCTGGTTATCCACTCCACAACTTCGAAGCAAAGAAAAAATGTGCCCTGCTTGTCAAAGATGCAGCCCAAAGATGCAGAACCTGTTCACCATCAACTAGCTGCACAGGAAGAACCTCTGCTTATATCTGGGGTGTCTCTGATGTAGCCAGCGGTGCCCTCTGATGTGGTTCCCAACCCGCTATCCAGGAGCATCAGTGTGAATGGAACCGGCGCTAGAGAAAACATGGGGCTGCATTGGAAAGCAGAGCCGATGCTTGCCATATAGTCCTGGCTCCTGTCCAGGTGGAGTGATACCAAATGCACTCCGCCTCCTGGGACAGCAGCCACCAGGGATAACCATCAGCAGTACAGTATCTACCAGCTGTACCTGCCAGCAGTACAGTACCCAAAAGCAGTACAGTACCTAACAGCAGTACCAGCCAGCAGTACCCACCAGCAGTATCAACCAACAGTACCCACCAGCAGTACCAGCCAGCAGTACCTGCCAGCAGTACTTGCCAGCAGTACCCACTAGCTGCACCTTCCATTAGTACATGACCAGCAGTACCTGCCAGCAGTACCCACCAATAGTAACTGTCAGCAGTACCAGCCCTAGAGGACAGCCATCACCAGCCATCAGCCATACCCGCCTTGTAGGACAGCCAGCAGCAGCCGCTAACCATACCTGCCCTGGGGAACAGCCATTAGCAGCTGCCAGCCATACCAGCCCTGGGGGACAGCAGCAGTCCCTGATGAACCAGCCAACTTTTGGGATATGTGTACCTGGCTTTAGTATGCAGAAGTGTTGGTGACTGATTGGCCTGTCAGATAGGAATTAGTGTCAGGTAGTTTTCCAAATACAGAAACAAAACAGATGAAATGATTAACTGAACAAAGTATAACCAAAGTTATGTAGACTCCTGCCCTCGTAGCGCCTCTATGATGCCAACCATGCCCCTGTTGTAAAGAAACAATCATATATACACAGACATGTAATTATTCAACTTACATATGTATCTTTATAGTTTGTATAATTTAACATTTTCAAACATTGAATGCTTTAATTATGTGAAATCGAAAATGCATTAATGTACAGTATATTTACCAAATTGCTATTTTTTTCCTATTGATGAAAAAATACACTTAACTTTTAATCATGTTTTTTTACTTTTCCTCTGCCTAACAGTGTTTATGGGATTAAGGGAGTTCATGTGGATTGCTCAGACTTCAACATGCTTCAATAAAACAGAAAAGTTCTCTGCAGTGTAAAAATATCACATACATTTATCACAATATAAATGGAATCAAAACTTGTACTATTAAAAAATATAATTGCCCCATAGGACTCTGTAAGATATTTTTACAAGTACAAATTTAGGCATTTGTGTTTCTTGTGCTATGGTTGCTTTGTAATAGGGAAGAGCGAATCTGCCTGTGTTTGGATCATGGAAGGTTTTGCAAACTTTGCAGCAAATCCCATTAAGACTATGAGGGTCAAATCTTGTTATCTGACCCTGGCTATATATATATATATATATATATATATATATATATATATATATATATATATATATATATATATATATACTGTAAACATATACATATGTTTACAGAGACCCGTGCGGTGCGCTCCCAGCACATAGACAAATACATAAATATGTGGCCACACAGAAAAAGCCCAGTCCAGTGGGGCTGCAAATTTGCGTATGCTCAGGGCCAAGGAGTTAAGCTTTGACAATAAAACCTGGAAGCTGATTTGTTTCTATGCAGAGCTTCCCAGGATTTTGCACTGTCCAGTTTTACCTCAGTGGTTGAAGGAGAAAATGGTGAGTGTCTTTGCATGGCCTAGTCAGAGCCCAGACTTAAACCCCATTGAAAACCTGTGACGTGACTTGAAGACTGCAGTCCACAAATGGTCACCATCAAATTCAACTGAACTTGAGCAGTTCTGCAAAGAAGAGTGGACAAATATTTCAAAGTCTAGATGTGCCAAGTTAGTAGAGGCATATCCCAACAGACTAAAGGCTGCAATTAAAGCAAAAGGTGATTCAATAAAATACTGACACAAGTGGGTGATCCTTTTTCCAACTCAGTGGTTTTGAATTTTTACAATTCTTTTCTGACATGTTGGTGTCATATCTTTCATTTGGATGTTATAAGCTGCACTGAGTGAGTACACCTGGATAAAACAAAAGCTGTGTCCATATCTTTTCAGGCTGAAAAGCAACACAATGTGGTTATTTCAAAGAGAGGGTTGATTCTTTTCTATACCAACTGTGCATATCTACTTTCTTGGAGAATTCCTAGTGGTCCAGTTATATCTTCAGGTCTTCTCATTCTTATCTGTACAGTGGTAGCTGAAAATCCTGACTACTGGAGAGAGCAGTGCAGCTTTAATGTCAGCACAGATTTCTGCAGTATTGTATTATGTACCTAGGCTCACCTCTATGGAGTTGGTCCATGATACCCTTGGCCCACAGGAAGTAGGCTAAATGAAGCTGGCCATCGTTCAATCTGAAATAGGACTAATGGCTGGAGAGTGCTGAAGAAACAGTGAGAGCTGTATTTTATTTATTTTTAAAACTGCTGGGGATGCATTTAAAGAAAGAGTTGAGATCTGTGAGTTCTCACTCTATTCCTCACTGGTGGGTACCATCATCCTTTCCAGCTGCACAGGAAATATATCTGTATGTCTTGAATGTCAAAATGATCATCACAATTATTATATTGGTATTGAGTTATATAAGCCAATGGCTTATGTTTGGCCACCGTGGAACACAGAGCGAAAAACAATTTACATCTATTCTCCAGATGTGCATTTAAAAACTGCCACATGGACCCATTATACTGCTGGGCTTGTAAGTCAGAAATTCTCTAATCTCCTCTGCTCTGTTTGAGAAGCCCTATCAAAACACACCTGTTCAGTTTAATTCATGGATATGGATAACCGTGCATTCTCGTATTGTTCTGTAGGCCCCATGGGCAATTTTATCTTTAGCTGCACCCTTGATTTTATAATGTTACATAATTAATTTTCATAAAATGCAACATAATGTCATCTGTTAGAAAATACAAGTCTTGAAATAGAATAAACTGGTAATCATAATGACTCCAAACATGACAGCTGTTTCTATTGGAAAGCAGTTGTCCCACGCTCTAAAGCTGAAAAGTACCCTCATAAATAGCTGGTAATAGACATAGGTTCAGCACTGTGGAGTCATTTGCAACAGATCTACGTTAATTATAACTGCAGCTGATTTTCTGTTACTAGACCCTGTAATTGAACAACCTGGCGAGTTATTTGTGACAAATTAGGTAGGTGCAGTCTGTAATTTATTTAAGGCTATTATAAAGGCAATTGTCCACCTGTTAATGTTGTAACTATTCCAGCACTATAGGGGGAGAGTGATGCATTACAGTCAGCAATTTGGAATGGAGCCATTCTTGAAAGGTTTGATGTTATTGTAACTTGATACAAAAGTATAGCATTTGACTACTTAGCATGCTATACCTTTGTGTTTATGAAAGTTGTATTTCCGCCTTTATCAAGTTGTTTTTAAACTATAACAAAGGCTAAAACTTTTTTTTAAATGTTAATGTTGATAATGTGTACCATGCGGTTAAATAGACCTTACCTCTGTTAAGTATCCTTCCTCCATTTAAAATTCCTAGGTAGGAAAAAAAAGTAGACTAAATCACATACTGCAGACTCCTGGGTTTCCCAACCATTCTCCTAGGCACCAGCGCCATCACTCAGCTTTCCACAACCTCTGGGGAAGCCAGAGAATGTCACATTTCATAGGTTTTTAGGTCTATTTTACTGCAAGGTCTGTCTTAAGCAAATTAATCAGAAACAAGATGACATATTAAATTAAGGATACATTTGTTATATTTAATTAAAAAGATGTTTTAAAGCTACAACAGTTACAGCTAAAAATATTGATTTTATTATGTGTATGTGAGAGATAGTAATGACCAGGGAGGCACTTCTACTGCAAACATTTAGCATGAACATAGAAGCCATGCAGCGTTATTTCACTTGAACACTCATCAACAGGCCAAAAAAAAAACAGACATTATTCGATCATGCAATAATCTGAATATTCAGTCTAAAGTTATTATAATATTATACTTTTCAGTTATAAATATATTGTAATTTCCTTACAATTTAACTTTACTTACAGATCGTTTTAATTTGTACTTAGAAATGTTGCTGTTTTAGCATTTTCTATTATTAATTGAAGCAATAACGAGTGACAAGATGGGAGGATCATGTTTTGCCCGGCTCCATTAATAAAATATGCCAATAATTTCATCCAGTTATTTACTTGCCAGAGGCTGGGATAGAGGGCAGGAAATAGTGCAGCTTCTCAGGGGGGAGGGGAATCCATCAAAGTGAACTCCATTTTTTTTCTATTTGCTTAACCACTTTTATATAGTTTTATAACTTCAAAAAATATGATCAAAGTCAATATATAAATAAAGTAAATCTCTGTGCTACAAAACAAAATTCTCCCCCTTTCACACTCCTGCTGCTTTCAATCAAATTCAATGAGGAGGGAGGGGGGACAGGGCGGGGCTGAACTGAACTGTGTGTGTCAATAGACGCATAAAGCCCAGCTCGGGATCCAATTCATAGGTTGGACTGGATGAACTGGTGCCTTTTTTCAACCTCACTAAATATGTAACTATGTGTGCCACAATAGAAAGCAACTTCCTATGGTGGCAAATGGAGAAGAGGAGGAGCCTAGAGTGGTGGCGGGGAACTGAGAAGAGGCAAATCAGGGCCGCTCTTTGAGAAAACATTGCACAGAGCAAGTAAGTATGACATGTTTGTTATTTTTTTAAAAAAAGCATAAATTTACAATCACTTTAAATCAGGTTCTATTACAAAAATCAAATTCCTTCATAGCCTATGAATCTTTAAAAGAAATGTGTAAAACTGTCAGGATAAATAAATATTGCTCTATGCTACCTATGTCTAATTTCTAATACCTAAAACGTGCAGCTATATTATTAGTGGTTCCCTTATTTGTATGCATAAAATCATGTGAAATAAACATTGTTACCACCAAAAATTATTCACATATCATAAATAAACATCAACACCATGGGCCCGATTTACTAAAGCCTGGAGAGTGCAAAATCTGGTGCAGCTCTGCAAAGAAACCAAACAAATCCAGTTTTTTTTTTTTGTCAAAACTTAATTGAATGAGCTGAAGTTAGAAGCTAATTGGCTACCATGCACAGCTGCACCAGAATTTTCACTATACCGTTTTTTAATAAATCAATCCCCATAAGGCTTCCTGCACATGGGGAGTTTGGCCCATGCAACATAAAAACTCAGGAAGTCTATATTCAGGGCACATGTCCCTTAATGAACACAGCCCTAACCGTGAGTGCCAGTTGGAACAGTGTATAACCACTAGAGATGGCCTTGCGGTTCGCCCGGCGGTCGGTTCGTGGTGAATTTAGCTTGTTCGCAAATTCGCGAAAAGGCGGACTTTTGCCGATGTTCGCGGCGGCCATATTAGTTTACATTGGGGAGAACTTTGACCCATGACACAGCTGTCATGTGAAACGGGACAGCCAATTGAAACATTTCAGCACATGGACATGCCCCCTACCTTATAAATAGACCAGAGCTGGCAGCCATTTCCCATTCTGCTTTTTTTCAGCATAGGGAGAGGTTGGCTGTGCGCATCAGGGACAGATTGCCAGACACAAATAGCTCTGTTAAGATCCACAAAAGTCCTTTTGAGGGCTGGTATTTGGTATAGGTCTACTACACTTTCTTTTTAGTTTAGGGACAGGTATGCTGTGTTCATCAAGGACAGATCGAGATTGGCAGTGACACAAATCGCTCTGTTAATGTCCACAAAAGTCATGTTAAGGGGTGCTATATTTGGTATAGGTGTGCATTTTTCAGTTTAGTGACAGGTATCCAGTGTGCTCCAGGGACAGAGATCAGCAGTGACACAAATCGCTCTGTTAATGTCCGCAAAAGTCATTTCAAGGGCTGCTATTTATTTGGTATAGGTGTGCAGTGCACTATATAGGGGTGTAATCCACGGTATAATATACTTTGTAATATAGAAAGCATATTATAGTGGATTTGTACTGTGCACTGTGCAGCATTGTGACTGGTGTGGGGACTGAGCGTTGCTGCAGCAATACTACAAACAGTGACAAAAGCACTTTTAATGTATTATGGTGTGATGGACCAGTGGCCCCCCAATACCACATATTGAAGTGGGGTGTTATCTGAGTATACTTTTACAAGTGTATTTGTGTCCTGCAACAATATTGCCTCTTTTGCTATGTTAACTCTGCTACACACAGTGCCAAACTCACTGGCCAATTTTTTGAACAACTGGTGTGATAGACCAGTGGCTCCCCAATACCACATATTGAAGTGGGGTGTTATTTAACAGTATACTTTTATAAGAGTGTATTTTAGTCCTGCAAAAATGTGGCCTCTTTTGCTGTGTTAACTCTGCTACACACACACAGTGAAAACAGTTACTGGCCAATTATTTGTAGAACTGGTGTAATAAACCTGTGGCCCCCCAATACCACAGATTAACGCGGGGTGTTATCTGAGTATACTTTCCTAAGTGTATTTGTGTCCTGCAAAAATATTGCCTCTTTTACTGCGTTAACTCTGATACAAACAGTGTCAAACTGCCTGGCCAATTTTTTGAGCAACTGGTGTGATAAACCAGTGGCCCCCTAATACCACATATTGAAGTGGGATGTTATCTGAGTATACTTTTACAAGTGTATTTGTGTCCTGCAACAATATTGCCTCTTTTGCTGCGTTAACTCTGATACACACAGTGCCAAACTCCCTGGCCAATTTTTTCAAAAACTGGTGTGATAGACCAGTGGTCCTTGTCTTCGCTAAATACAGCGGCATAAAAGGCATTTCATGTCCATGGAATGCCAATTTTTTGGGGCCTTTCATGGCCGACAATTATTTTTTCTGTGAATGCCTAATGTACCTTCAGCCACAGAATACAACATTCTTAGCTGTCAGGTAAACCCATGTGGGCTAATTTTTGGGGCCAATACTGGCCGACACTAACTTCTGTATCCTGTGAATGCCTAATGTACCTCCAGCCACCAAATACTACATTCTTTGCTGTCAGGTAAACCCATGTGGTCTAATTTTTGGGGCCAATAGTGGCCGACACTTACTTCTGTATCCTGTGAATGCCAAATGTACCTTCAGTCACAGAATACAACATTCTTAGCTGTCAGGTAAACCCAGGTGAGCTAATTTGTAGGGCCTTTTATGGCCGACACATACTTATTTATCCTGTGAATGCCTAATGTACCTTCAGCCACAGAATACAACGTTCTTAGCTGTCAGGTAAACGCATGTGGGCTAATTTTTGAGGCCTGGAATGGCCGACACTTACTTCTTTATCCTGTGAATGCCTAATTTTTCAGACTGGAATTGAAAATCAATGGGTCTGTAAGGTTTCCGCCAAATTGTGGAATGGATGCGGACCCATTTTACAGATGTGTGAATGGACCCTATATGTATTTGACATGTATTTACTGGCTGCTGTCAGTTCTGGCTGATTTATGAAAAAAAAAATGTTTGCTGTAAAAAAAAAAAAAATTTTTAGGGCAACTTTTCCAATTGCAATACTTCTTTTATGACATTGTCCATGTGCTGGGACTGTTTGTGCATAGCTAGTCTTTTGTGGATGCAAATATGACCTAAAGGTTTTTAAAGTTCGCCTACCATTGATTTTGAGAGGATATTGGCAGCAGGGGGTACCCTGCGCCTGTGCCTTCTTTGAACCAAAGCCCAAATTTGCACAATTTTATGTTTTAGGGCTAATGCACATGCTTATACAAGCATGTGCAAGCAAATGTTTTTTTTCCTTGCACTTGACTGGGTTTTTTTAATAAGGAAAGGAGACAAGTAATGCTATGGTGTTTATTATTGCTTACTAGTAGTGTTGAGCGAACACGGACTGTATTATTCGTGTTCGTACCGAATAATTGGATTTTTTGTACCCGAACACGGACACGGACACTTTACTGTATGTTCGGGTAAAAATCCGTGTTCGGTCGTTTTATTTCCGGGTTTTGCATGCTTTGGCGCTCTTTTCATGGCGGGCTTTCAACAGCCAATCAACAATCGTTTAACTGGTGTGCCTTAAGCCATCCCAGCCATGCCTGCAAATGTCTCAGTAGCTGTGATTGGCCGTCTGAAGCATGTGACCAAGTCTTTATAAGTTCGAGGCAGCCGCAGCGGCGTCATTATGCTGCTTAGATTCAGGGACAGAGCACACATCAACGTGCTGGCTGCTGATTAGGGAAAGATAGGCAGGAAAAAACCATTTGTGTCCGGATAGAATTGAGGGACAGGTCGGAGTGTTTAGGCAGGGCGAGTTGTAGGCATTTTAGGGATAGAGTCTGCTGAATTATATAGGGTCAGTGTCTTCTACAAACTACAATCGATATTGCTGTGTGGGGGGTGGGGTGAATCTGCACTCAATCCTGATCTACGATCTCTTCTCAATCCTGTTAGGGACAGAGTCTGCTGAATTTTAGGGAAACTGTGTTCTACAAACTACAATCGATATTGCTGTGTGGGGGGTGGGGTGAATCTGCACTCAATCCTGATCTACGATCTCTTCTCAATCCTGTTAGGGACAGAGTCTGCTGAATTTTAGGGAAACTGTGTTCTACAAACTACAATCGATATTGCTGTGTGGGGGGTGGGGTGAATCTGCACTCAATCCTGATCTACGATCTCTTCTCAATCCTGTTAGGGACAGAGTCTGCTGAATTTTAGGGAAACTGTGTTCTACAAACTACAATCGATATTGCTGTGTGGTGTGGGATTGGAGATAGGCAGGTGTCAGTGATCCACATCCATTTTTCTGTGTGTGAGCTGCAGTGAACACAATCTTTTTGGGCTGCAGTGAACACAATCTTTTTGGGCTGCAGTGAACACAATCTTTTTGGGCTGCAGTGAACACAATCTTTTTGGGCTGCAGTGAACACAATCTTTTTGGGGTGCAGTGAACAAAATCTTTTTGGGGTGCAGTGAACACAATCCTTTTTGGTGTGCAGTGAACACAATCTTTGTGGGGTGCAGTGAACAAAATCCTTTGTGGGGTGCAGTGAACACAATCTTTTTGGGGTGCAGTGAACAAAATCCTTTTTGGGGTGCAGTGAACAACATCCTTTTTGGGGTGCAGTGAACACAATCTTTTTGGGGTGCAGTGAACAAAATCCTTTGTGGGGTGCAGTGAACACAATCTTTTTGGGGTGCAGTGAACACAATCTTTTTGGGGTGGAGTGAACAACATCCTTTTTGGGGTGCAGTGAACAAAATCCTTTTTGGGGTGCAGTGAACAAAATCATTTTTGGGGTGCAGTGAACACAATCTTTTTGGGGTGCAGTGAACACAATCTTTGTGGGGTGCAGTGAACACAATCTTTTTGGGGTGGAGTGAACAACATCCTTTTTGGGGTGCAGTGAACAAAATCCTTTTTGGGGTGCAGTGAACAACATCCTTTTTGGGGTGCAGTGAACACAATCTTTTTGGGGTGCAGTGAACACAATCTTTGTGGGGTACAGTGAACAGAATCTTTGTGGGGTGCAGTGAACACAATCTTTGGGGGGTACAGTGAACACAATCTTTGTGAGGTGCAGTGAACACAATCTTTGTGGGGTGCAGTGAACACAATCATTGTGGGGTGCAGTGAACTCAATCTTTGTGGGGTACAGTGAACACAATCTCATACTGAAGGTTTGAGGGTGCTGCCTGTTCCATACTCCCCCTACTCCTCATCTAGCCTTTTAGGGGTACAAACAATAGTAATTGGGGCCTAGTGTGGTTGTGTACGTGTGATATACATACACTTTTTTGGGATCATATTTTCTATTCCGCTATTTAATCAAAAACCTTTGGGGATCAGTTAAATTGGGGGATAGTCTGTGTTGGTACGTGTGAGAGAGATCCACCTTTCCAAGTTGTTGGGGTTCATCTCATACTTCTGAAGGTTTGAGGGTGCTGCCTGTTCCATACTCCCCCCTACTCCTAGCCTTTTAGGGGTACAAACAATAGTAATTGGGGCCTAGTGTGGTTGTGTACGTGTGATATACATACACTTTTTTGGGATCATATTTTCTATTCCGCTATTTAATCAAAAACCTCTGGGGATCAGTTAAATTGGGGGATAGTCTGTGTTGGTACGTGTGAGAGAGATCCACCTTTCCAAGTTGTTGGGGTTCATCTCATACTTCTGAAGGTTTGAGGGTGCTGCCTGTTCCATACTCCCCCTACTCCTAGCCTTTTAGGGGTACAAACAATAGTAATTGGGGCCTAGTGTGGTTGTGTACGTGTGATATACATACACTTTTTTGGGATCATATTTTCTATTCCGCTATTTAATCAAAAACCTCTGGGGATCAGTTAAATTGGGGGATAGTCTGTGTTGGTACGTGTGAGAGAGATCCACCTTTCCAAGTTGTTGGGGTTCATCTCATACTTCTGAAGGTTTGAGGGTGCTGCCTGTTCCATACTCCCCCCTACTCCTAGCCTTTTAGGGGTACAAACAATAGTAATTAGGGCCTAGTGTGGTTGTGTACGTGTGATATACATACACTGGGTACGGAAAGTATTCAGACCCCCTTAAATTTTTCACTCTTTGTTATATTGCAGCCATTTGCTAAAATCATTTAGGTTCATTCTTCTTCCTCATGAATGTACACATAGCACCCCATACTGACAGAAAAACACAGAATTGTTGACATTGTTGCAGATTTATTAAAAAAGAAAAACTGAAATATCACATGGTCCTAAGTATTCAGACCCTTTGCTGTGACACTCATATATTTAACTCAGGTGCTTTCCATTTCTTCTGATCATCCTTGAGATGGTTCTACACCTTCATTTGAGTCCAGCTGTGTTTGATTATACCGATTGGACTTGATTAGGAAAGCCACACACCTGTCTATATAAGACCTTCCAGATCACAATGCATGTCAGAGCAAATGAGAATCATGAGGTCAAAGGAACTGCCTGAAGAGCTCAGAGACAGAATTGTGGCAAGGCTCAGATCTGGCCAAGGTTACAAAAAGATTTCTGCTGCACTTAAGGTTCCTAAGAGCACAGTGGCCTCCATAATCCTCAAATGGAAGATGTTTGGGACGACCAGAACCCTTCCTAGAGCTGGCCGTCCGGCCAAACTGAGCTATCGGGGGAGAAGAGCCTTGGTGAGAGAGGTAAAGAAGAACCCAAAGATCACTGTGGCTGAGCTCCAGAGATGCAGTCAGGAGATGGGAGAAAGTTGTAGAAAGTCAACCATCACTGCAGCCCTCCACCAGTCGGGGCTTTATGGCAGAGTGGCCCGACGGAAGCCTCTCCTCAGTGTAAGACACATGAAAGCCCGCATGGAGTTTGCTAAAAAACACCTGAAGGACTCCAAGATGGTGAGAAATAAGATTCTCTGGTCTGATGAGACCAAAATAGAACTTTTTGGCCTTAATTCTAAGCGGTATGTGTGGAGAAAACCAGGCACTGCTCATCACCTGTCCAATACAGTCCCAACAGTGAAGCATGGTGGTGGCAGCATCATGCTGTGGGGGTGTTTTTCAGCTGCAGGGACAGGACGACTGGTTGCAATCGAGGGAAAGATGAATGCGGCCAAGTACAGGGATATCCTGGACAAAAACCTTCTCCAGAGTGCTCTGGACCTCAGACTGGGCCGAAGGTTTACCTTCCAACAAGACAATGACCCTAAGCACACAGCTAAAATAACGAAGGAGTGGCTTCACAACAACTCCGTGACTGTTCTTGAATGGCCCAGCCAGAGCCCTGACTTAAACCCAATTGAGCATCTCTGGAGAGACCTAAAAATGGCTGTCCACCAACGTTTACCATCCAACCTGACAGAACTGGAGAGGATCTGCAAGGAGGAATGGCAGAGGATCCCCAAATCCAGGTGTGAAAGACTTGTTGCATCTTTCCCAAAAAGACTCCTGGCTGTATTAGATCAAAAGGGGGCTTCTACTAAATACTGAGCAAAGGGTCTGAATACTTAGGACCATGTGATATTTCAGTTTTTCTTTTTTAATAAATCTGCAACAATGTCAACAATTCTGTGTTTTTCTGTCAGTATGGGGTGCTATGTGTACATTCATGAGGAAGAAGAATCAACTTAAATGATTTTAGCAAATGGCTGCAATATAACAAAGAGTGAAAAATTTAAGGGGGTCTGAATACTTTCCGTACCCACTGTACACTTTTTTGGGATCATATTTTCTATTCCGCTATTTAATCAAAAACCTCTGGGGATCAGTTAAATTGGGGGATAGTCTGTGTTGGTACGTGTGAGAGAGATCCACCTTTCCAAGTTGTTGGGGTTCATCTCATACTTCTGAAGGTTTGAGGGTGCTGCCTGTTCCATACTCCCCCCTACTCCTAGCCTTTTAGGGGTACAAACAATAGTAATTGGGGCCTAGTGTGGTTGTGTACGTGTGATATACATACACTTTTTTGGGATCATATTTTCTATTCCGCTATTTAATCAAAAACCTCTGGGGATCAGTTAAATTGGGGGATAGTCTGTGTTGGTACGTGTGAGAGAGATCCACCTTTCCAAGTTGTTGGGGTTCATCTCATACTTCTGAAGGTTTGAGGGTGCTGCCTGTTCCATACTCCCCCTACTCCTAGCCTTTTAGGGGTACAAACAATAGTAATTGGGGCCTAGTGTGGTTGTGTACGTGTGATATACATACACTTTTTTGGGATCATATTTTCTATTCCGCTATTTAATCAAAAACCTCTGGGGATCAGTTAAATTGGGGGATAGTCTGTGTTGGTACGTGTGAGAGAGATCCACCTTTCCAAGTTGTTGGGGTTCATCTCATACTTCTGAAGGTTTGAGGGTGCTGCCTGTTCCATACTCCCCCTACTCCTAGCCTTTTAGGGGTACAAACAATAGTAATTGGGGCCTAGTGTGGTTGTGTACGTGTGATATACATACACTTTTTTGGGATCATATTTTCTATTCCGCTATTTAATCAAAAACCTCTGGGGATCAGTTAAATTGGGGGATAGTCTGTGTTGGTACGTGTGAGAGAGATCCACCTTTCCAAGTTGTTGGGGTTCATCTCATACTTCTGAAGGTTTGAGGGTGCTGCCTGTTCCATACTCCCCCTACTCCTAGCCTTTTAGGGGTACAAACAATAGTAATTGGGGCCTAGTGTGGTTGTGTACGTGTGATATACATACACTTTTTTGGGATCATATTTTCTATTCCGCTATTTAATCAAAAACCTTTGGGGATCAGTTAAATTGGGGGATAGTCTGTGTTGGTACGTGTGAGAGAGATCCACCTTTCCAAGTTGTTGGGGTTCATCTCATACTTCTGAAGGTTTGAGGGTGCTGCCTGTTCCATACTCCCCCTACTCCTAGCCTTTTAGGGGTACAAACAATAGTAATTGGGGCCTAGTGTGGTTGTGTACGTGTGATATACATACACTTTTTTGGGATCATATTTTCTATTCCGCTATTTAATCAAAAACCTTTGGGGATCAGTTAAATTGGGGGATAGTCTGTGTTGGTACGTGTGAGAGAGATCCACCTTTCCAAGTTGTTGGGGTTCATCTCATACTTCTGAAGGTTTGAGGGTGCTGCCTGTTCCATACTCCCCCTACTCCTAGCCTTTTAGGGGTACAAACAATAGTAATTGGGGCCTAGTGTGGTTGTGTACGTGTGATATACATACACTTTTTTGGGATCATATTTTCTATTCCGCTATTTAATCAAAAACCTCTGGGGATCAGTTAAATTGGGGGATAGTCTGTGTTGGTACGTGTGAGAGAGATCCACCTTTCCAAGTTGTTGGGGTTCATCTCATACTTCTGAAGGTTTGAGGGTGCTGCCTGTTCCATACTCCCCCTACTCCTAGCCTTTTAGGGGTACAAACAATAGTAATTGGGGCCTAGTGTGGTTGTGTACGTGTGATATACATACACTTTTTTGGGATCATATTTTCTATTCCGCTATTTAATCAAAAACCTCTGGGGATCAGTTAAATTGGGGGATAGTCTGTGTTGGTACGTGTGAGAGAGATCCACCTTTCCAAGTTGTTGGGGTTCATCTCATACTTCTGAAGGTTTGAGGGTGTTGCCTGTTCCATACTCCCCCCTACTCCTAGCCTTTTAGGGGTACAAACAATAGTAATTGGGGCCTAGTGTGGTTGTGTACGTGTGATATACATACACTTTTTTGGGATCATATTTTCTATTCCGCTATTTAATCAAAAACCTCTGGGGATCAGTTAAATTGGGGGATAGTCTGTGTTGGTACGTGTGAGAGAGATCCACCTTTCCAAGTTGTTGGGGTTCATCTCATACTTCTGAAGGTTTGAGGGTGCTGCCTGTTCCATACTCCCCCCTACTCCTAGCCTTTTAGGGGTACAAACAATAGTAATTGGGGCCTAGTGTGGTTGTGTACGTGTGATATACATACACTTTTTTGGGATCATATTTTCTATTCCGCTATTTAATCAAAAACCTCTGGGGATCAGTTAAATTGGGGGATAGTCTGTGTTGGTACGTGTGAGAGAGATCCACCTTTCCAAGTTGTTGGGGTTCATCTCATACTTCTGAAGGTTTGAGGGTGCTGCCTGTTCCATACTCCCCCTACTCCTAGCCTTTTAGGGGTACAAACAATAGTAATTGGGGCCTAGTGTGGTTGTGTACGTGTGATATACATACACTTTTTTGGGATCATATTTTCTATTCCGCTATTTAATCAAAAACCTCTGGGGATCAGTTAAATTGGGGGATAGTCTGTGTTGGTACGTGTGAGAGAGATCCACCTTTCCAAGTTGTTGGGGTTCATCTCATACTTCTGAAGGTTTGAGGGTGCTGCCTGTTCCATACTCCCCCCTACTCCTAGCCTTTTAGGGGTACAAACAATAGTAATTGGGGCCTAGTGTGGTTGTGTACGTGTGATATACATACACTTTTTTGGGATCATATTTTCTATTCCGCTATTTAATCAAAAACCTCTGGGGATCAGTTAAATTGGGGGATAGTCTGTGTTGGTACGTGTGAGAGAGATCCACCTTTCCAAGTTGTTGGGGTTCATCTCATACTTCTGAAGGTTTGAGGGTGCTGCCTGTTCCATACTCCCCCCTACTCCTAGCCTTTTAGGGGTACAAACAATAGTAATTGGGGCCTAGTGTGGTTGTGTACGTGTGATATACATACACTTTTTTGGGATCATATTTTCTATTCCGCTATTTAATCAAAAACCTCTGGGGATCAGTTAAATTGGGGGATAGTCTGTGTTGGTACGTGTGAGAGAGATCCACCTTTCCAAGTTGTTGGGGTTCATCTCATACTTCTGAAGGTTTGAGGGTGCTGCCTGTTCCATACTCCCCCTACTCCTAGCCTTTTAGGGGTACAAACAATAGTAATTGGGGCCTAGTGTGGTTGTGTACGTGTGATATACATACACTTTTTTGGGATCATATTTTCTATTCCGCTATTTAATCAAAAACCTCTGGGGATCAGTTAAATTGGGGGATAGTCTGTGTTGGTACGTGTGAGAGAGATCCACCTTTCCAAGTTGTTGGGGTTCATCTCATACTTCTGAAGGTTTGAGGGTGCTGCCTGTTCCATACTCCCCCTACTCCTAGCCTTTTAGGGGTACAAACAATAGTAATTGGGGCCTAGTGTGGTTGTGTACGTGTGATATACATACACTTTTTTGGGATCATATTTTCTATTCCGCTATTTAATCAAAAACCTCTGGGGATCAGTTAAATTGGGGGATAGTCTGTGTTGGTACGTGTGAGAGAGATCCACCTTTCCAAGTTGTTGGGGTTCATCTCATACTTCTGAAGGTTTGAGGGTGCTGCCTGTTCCATACTCCCCCTACTCCTAGCCTTTTAGGGGTACAAACAATAGTAATTGGGGCCTAGTGTGGTTGTGTACGTGTGATATACATACACTTTTTTGGGATCATATTTTCTATTCCGCTATTTAATCAAAAACCTCTGGGGATCAGTTAAATTGGGGGATAGTCTGTGTTGGTACGTGTGAGAGAGATCCACCTTTCCAAGTTGTTGGGGTTCATCTCATACTTCTGAAGGTTTGAGGGTGCTGCCTGTTCCATACTCCCCCTACTCCTAGCCTTTTAGGGGTACAAACAATAGTAATTGGGGCCTAGTGTGGTTTTGTACGTGTGATATACATACACTTTTTTGGGATCATATTTTCTATTCCGCTATTTAATCAAAAACCTCTGGGGATCAGTTAAATTGGGGGATAGTCTGTGTTGGTACGTGTGAGAGAGATCCACCTTTCCAAGTTGTTGGGGTTCATCTCATACTTCTGAAGGTTTGAGGGTGCTGCCTGTTCCATACCCCCCCTACTCCTCATCTAGCCTTTTAGGGGTACAAACAATAGTAATTGGGGCCTAGTGTGGTTGTGTACGTGCGAGATACATACACTTTTTTTGATCATATTTCCTATTCCGCTATTCAATAAAAACCTTTGAGGATCAATTGAATTGCGGGATAGTCTGTGTCGGTACGTGTGAGAGAGATCCACCTTTCCAAGTTGTTGGGGTTCATCTCATACTTCTGAAGGTTTGAGGGTGCTGCCTGTTCCATACCCCCCCTACTCCTCATCTAGCCTTTTAGGGGTACAAACAATAGTAATTGGGGCCTAGTGTGGTTGTGTACGTGCGAGATACATACACTTTTTTTGATCATATTTCCTATTCCGCTATTCAATAAAAACCTTTGGGGATCAATTAAATTGCGGGATAGTCTGTGTCGGTACGTGTGAGATCCACCTTTCCAAGTTTTTGGGGTTCATCTCATACTTCTGAAGCTTTGAGGGTGCTGCCTGTTCCATACTCCTCCTCCTCCTCATCCATCCTTTTAGGTGTACAAACAATAGTAATTGGGGCCTAGTGTGCTTCTGTACGTGTGAGATACATACACATTTTTTGATCATATTTCCTATTCCGCTATTCAATAAAAACCTTTGGGGATCAATTAAATTGCGGAATAGTCTGTGTCGGTACGTGTGAGATCCACCTTTCCAAGTTTTTGGGGTTCATCTCATACTTCTGAAGCTTTGAGGGTGCTGCCTGTTCCATACTCCTCCTCCTCCTCATCCATCCTTTTAGGTGTACAAACAATAGTAATTGGGGCCTAGTGTGTTTCTGTACGTGCGAGATACATACACTTTTTTTGATCATATTTCCTATTCCGCTATTCAATAAAAACCTTTGGGGATCAATTAAATTGCGGGATAGTCTGTGTCGGTACGTGTGAGATCCACCTTTCCAAGTTTTTGGGGTTCATCTCATACTTCTGAAGCTTTGAGGGTGCTGCCTGTTCCATACTCCTCCTCCTCCTCATCCATCCTTTTAGGTGTACAAACAATAGTAATTGGGGCCTAGTGTGCTTCTGTACGTGTGAGATACATACACATTTTTTGATCATATTTCCTATTCCGCTATTCAATAAAAACCTTTGGGGATCAATTAAATTGCGGGATAGTCTGTGTCGGTACGTGTGAGATCCACCTTTCCAAGTTTTTGGGGTTCATCTCATACTTCTGAAGCTTTGAGGGTGCTGCCTGTTCCATACTCCTCCTCCTCCTCATCCATCCTTTTAGGTGTACAAACAATAGTAATTGGGGCCTAGTGTGCTTCTGTACGTGTGAGATACATACACATTTTTTGATCATATTTCCTATTCCGCTATTCAATAAAAACCTTTGGGGATCAATTAAATTGCGGGATAGTCTGTGTCGGTACGTGTGAGATCCACCTTTCCAAGTTTTTGGGGTTCATCTCATACTTCTGAAGCTTTGAGGGTGCTGCCTGTTCCATACTCCTCCTCCTCCTCATCCATCCTTTTAGGTGTACAAACAATAGTAATTGGGGCCTAGTGTGCTTCTGTACGTGTGAGATACATACACATTTTTTGATCATATTTCCTATTCCGCTATTCAATAAAAACCTTTGGGGATCAATTAAATTGCGGAATAGTCTGTGTCGGTACGTGTGAGATCCACCTTTCCAAGTTTTTGGGGTTCATCTCATACTTCTGAAGCTTTGAGGGTGCTGCCTGTTCCATACTCCTCCTCCTCCTCATCCATCCTTTTAGGTGTACAAACAATAGTAATTGGGGCCTAGTGTGTTTCTGTACGTGTGAGATACATACACTTTTTTTGATCATATTTCCTATTCCGCTATTCAATAAAAACCTTTGGGGATCAATTGAATTGCGGGATAGTCTGTGTCGGTACGTGTGAGAGAGATCCACCTTTCCAAGTTGTTGGGGTTCATCTCATACTTCTGAAGGTTTGAGGGTGCTGCCTGTTCCATACTCCCCCTACTCCTCATCTAGCCTTTTAGGGGTACAAACAATAGTAATTGGGGCCTAGTGTGGTTGTGTACGTGTGATATACATACACTTTTTTTGGATCATATTTTCTATTCCGCTATTCAATAAAAACCTTTCTAGGGCAAGATCTTAAATTACAGAAATATGAGGAGACCGTCAAATAAGGGCCGTGGCCTGGGTCGTGGTGCTGCTGGTAGAGCTCCTGTTGCAAGGAGAGGACATGGTCGATCTGTGCCAGCTACACGCACAAGTGAAACACCTTCCTCAAGTGTGAGTAGGCGACAGAACCTGCATCAGTATTTGGTAGGGCATCAAACGCCCCTAGAAGTGATGAGGCCAGAACAAGTTGAGGCGATAGTAGATTGGTTTGCTGCTGACAGTGCCTCCAGTTCCTTCACATTGTCTCCCACCCAGTCTACTGCAGAAAGGTCAGAGTTGGCACCTGCAGCCAATGTCCAACCGTCTTTCACCTCACCCCCTTGCAAATCAGGCCAGCAGTCTGAGCCCCAAGCCATACAGCAGTCTCTTATTCTTTTTGAGGACTCTGTCAGCAGGGTTTCCCAGGGCCATCCACCTAGCCCTGCCCCAGAAGTGGAAGAGATTGAGTGCAGCGATGCCCAACCACTTATTCCTCAAGATGAGTACATGCAAGGATCATCGCAGCACGTCTCCGATGATGACGAAACGCAGGTGCCAACTGCTGCGGCGTTCAGCATTGTGGAGACCGACAAGGAGGGCAGGGGTGAAGACTGGGTGGAAGATGATGTGGAGGACGATGAGGTCCTCGACCCCACATGGAATGAACGTCATGCAGGTGAACTGAGTAGTTTGGAGGAAGAGGCGGTGGTCGCACAGAGCCACCAGCACAGCAGAAGAGGGAGCAGGGTGCAGAAGCGGAGCGGCCGTGCCCTAGACACTACGCCCGCTACTGCCCAACGCAGCAAGGGAACGAGCGCACCAAAGTCAGCTCAAAGGAGTTCTCTAGCGTGGAAGTTCTTTAGAAAATGTGCTGATGACAGGACACGAGTGGTTTGCACCCTGTGCAATCAGAGCTTGAAGCGAGGCATGAACCTTCTCAACCTGAGCACAACCTGCATGATCAGGCATCTAAGTGCAAAGCACGAGCTGCAGTGGAGTACACACCTTCAAAACCAAGAAACGTCTCTGGCTCATCCTGCTTCCTCTTCTGCTGCAGTCTCGGCCGCTCCAGCCACATCTGTAGTGATACCGGCACCTGCCACCCCGCAAACAGACGATCTGTCAGCAACACCACCACCTGGGTCACCAACAACCATCTCCACAATGTCCCGTGGAAGCGTTCAGCTTTCCATCTCCCAAACACTTGAGAGGAAGAGGAAGTACCCCCCTACCCACCCGCGATCCCTGGCCCTGAATGCCAGCATTTCAAAATTATTGGCCTTTGAAATGCTGTCATTCCGTCTGGTGGAGACGCACAGTTTTAAAAACCTTATGTCGGTGGCTGTCCCACAGTACGTCGTGCCCAGCCGCCACTACTTTTCCAGGCAAGCCATCCCTTCCCTGCACAACCAAGTGGGGGAAAAAATCAGGTGTGCACTGCGCAACGCCATCTGTGCCAAGGTCCACCTAACTACGGATACGTGGACCAGTAAGCACGGTCAGGGGCGTTATATCTCCCTAACGGCACACTGGGTAAATGCAGTGGCGGATGGGCCTGAGGCGGATAGCAATTTGGCGCATGTCCTTCCACCACCGAGGATTGCAGGGCGCTTCAGTTTGCCTCCTGTTCCTAACTCCTCCTACTCCGCTTCCTCATCCTCTACCGCCTCCTCATCCGGACAGCGTAACACCTTCACCACCAACTTCAGCACGGCCAGGGGTAAACGACAGCAGGCAGTTTTACAACTTGCCTGTTTGGGGGACAAACCACACACCGCGCAGGAGTTGTGGAGGAGCATGGAACAGCAGACAAATGAGTGGTTGCTGCCAGCGAGCCTCAAGCCCGGCCTGGTGGTGTGCGATAACGGGCGAAATCTCATAGCAGCTCTGGGCCTAGCCGGTTTGACGCACATCCCTTGCCTGGCGCATGTGCTGAATTTGGTGGTGCAGAGGTTCCTTAAAAACTACCCCGATATGTCAGAGCTGCTGCAGAAAGTGCGGGCCGTTTGTGCGCACTTTCGGCGTTCTCACCCTGCTGCTGCTCGCCTGGCAGCGCTGCAGCGTAACTTCGGCCTTCCCGCTCACCGCCTCATATGTGACGTGCCCACAAGGTGGAACTCCACCTTGCACATGCTGGAAAGACTGTGCGAGCAGCAGCAGGCCATAGTGGAGTTTCAGCTGCAGCACGCACGCGTGAGTCGCTCTGCGGAACAGCACCACTTCACCACCAATAACTGGGCCTCCATGCGAGACCTGTGTGCCTTGTTGCGCTGTTTTGAGTACTCCACCAACATGGCCAGTGGCAATGACGCCGTTCTCAGCTTAACTATCCCACTTCTATGCCTCCTTGAAAAAACAATTCGGGCGATGATGGAAGAGGATGTGGCACAGGATGAGGAGGAGGAGGAGGATGAAGAGGTAACATTTCCAAGGCTTTCAGGGCAGTCATTCGCAAGGGGCTCCGAGGGTGGGTTCCTGCACACGCAAACGCCAGGGACGCAATTGTCCAGCAGGGGCACAGTTCTGGAGGATGAGGAGGATGAGGAGGAGGAGGAGCTGGAGGAGGAGATGGAACCATGTTCACAGCAGGGTGGCACCCAGGCCAGCTCATGGCCATCACTGGTGCGTGGCTGGGGGGATACAGAGGACACGGACCATACACCTCCCACAGAGGACAGCCTTTCGTCGCCTCTGGGCAGCCTGGCACACATGAGCGATTACATGCTGCAGTGTCTCCACAACGACCGCCGAGTTGCCCACATTCTAACTTGTGCTGATTACTGGGTGGCCACGCTGCTGGATCCCCGTTACAAGGACAACGTACCGTCCTTAATTCACTCACTGGAGCGCGATCGCAAGATGCGCGAGTACAAGCGCACGCTGGTAGACGCCATGCTGCTGGCATTCCCATCTGACAGCGGGGCCACAGTGGAAGCACAAGGCAGAGGAGGAGGAGGAGGAGGTCGCCAACGCAACCAGGGCACCGCCAGCACCTCAGAAGGCAGGGTTAGCATGGCCGAAATGTGGAAAAGCTTTGTCAGCACGCCACAACAAACAGCAGCACCAGCAGCTCAGATGGAACGTCTTAGCAGGAGGCAGCATTTTACCAACATGGTGGAGCAGTATGTGTGCACACGCCTACATGTAGTGAATGACGGGTCTGCCCCCTTCAACTTCTGGGTCTCCAAATTGGGCACATGGCCTGAGCTTGCCCTTTACGCCTTGGAGGTGCTGGCGTGCCCTGCAGCCAGTGTATTATCTGAACGGGTATTTAGCACGGCTGGGGGCGTTATAACAGACAAGCGCAGCCGCCTGTCCAGAGACAATGTGGACAAGCTCACGTTCATTAAAATGAACCAGGCATGGATCCCACGGGACTTTTCCGTACCTTATGCAGAATAGCAATGGATACCGACCTTACCCACCCATTGTTCCATTTTTGCTCTTTCTCACTCTTTTGGGGTGTACCCTCATTTAAAATTTGTGAAAAGAAGCAGTGTTGGCTACCTCGTCCTCCTCCTCAGGGCCAGATTAATGTAGGGTCTATTGGAGCTGCAGCTCCAGGCCCCTACCTTTTATATAGGCCCCGGGTTGGCCATATTCACTGTTACCGCTCTTCTGTCACTTGTAAACACAGAAGTCTGGCTTCTATGCTCGCTTCCCCAGGCAGCACCCTCAGAACCTCCCCACACAGCGTGAAGGCCGGACAAGGAGGGACAGTTGGCGATGCATGGATGTGTTTATGGGCTTCAGAGACAGCATCCCATGTTGAATTAGGCATGCATGGCTGCACCCTTCCTCCTCTGGGTGCATGGCAAGGCACGGCCCTAAGGCCCTTCAAAATCCTCAGCACCAAGCCCATGATGCTGTTAATCCGGCCCTGGTCCTCCTCCACCGCCGCTTCCACCTACACCGCCCATAGGTGTGCGCAGCCTATTGCATTAAGGTGTGCACCCCAAAGTTGAAATACACATGCATGTGTTTGCCAGCAGGGAGAGTAATGTATCGGGGCCATGTACCTGTAGGCAAGGAGAAATAGAGCAGAGCAGGTCCCAGGGAGATCTTTCCCATCTCCTCACTGGCAATGCTATGTGCCCTAGGTGATTAGGGTGTGCCCAGGCACACCCAGCACACCCTGTGCGCACGCCTATGTCACCGCCACATCCACCACCACCTCAACCTCCCTCCTACTCCATATGGGCCTCGTCCTTCAGAGATGAAGAAGAACATTGTTTTATTTTTCTGTTTTTTTTTGTTGTTTTAAGTTATTTCCCTATCCACATTTGTTTGCAGAGCACTTGCCATGCTCTTAATTACGTTTTGCTGCCATTTGCAGCACTCTAGCCCTTTCCTTTGGTGTTTTAGAGCCATTTTAGTGCCTTAAAGTTCGGGTCCCCATTGACTTCAATGGGGTTCGGTGTCCGGGAAAAGTTCGGTAAAAGTCCGGGACACGGACCCGGACTTTTTTTTAAAGTTCGGCCGAACCCGTCGAACACGGACATCTAGGTGTCCGCTCAACCCTACTTACTAGTACATGCTGGGCAATAATACTAAATAGAGAAAGCATGGTATGCTTCTTTGTAAATTGAAATCAGATAGTTATGAGGTAAATAAGATATGGTGTCAACAATACAGGAAAATGGATGCAAAATCCTTTCCAGTTGGTATAGGACACCTTCGCGCATCCACAAATTCTCTCCACAGGTTCCCGACCTCTGTTGGCGTTGCAATGCGAATCCCAGCACAATGCTCCATATCTGGTGGTCGTGTGCGGTCTTACAGCCCTTCCAGAAGGTGGTCCATGAGTTTATAAAAGAGGTCACCTCCTGGGATTTGGAATACTCACCTGGTCAGTTCCTCCTCTATTTCTCCACTGCAATGAATCCTAAGTACAGGAAATTCCTAGTTATGCTCATGCTAACTGCGGCAAAGCTGTGCGTACCGCGACACTGGAGATCCACTTCTGTCCCGTCTACACGAGAGTGGTTCCACAGACTGAACCACATAGAAGAGATGGAGGAACTGATTTGCACCTCCAATCTCCTTGGATTTAAGGAGACCGCCGCCTACATAACACTCATGGGTCTTTGATGGGGGAAAGTTTGGCCCCAACACCCACTCGCAGGTCTGATGCCTTGGGGGAGGGGGGAGTGGGGGGCACGTCAGTGTTGGCCTGCTCTCCCCTTCCCTCCCTTGCCCTTTGTTACCTTTTTTTTCCTCACCCCTTCCCACCTCTCCTTTCCCCGGCCTCCCAACTCCCTTCTAATTTCCTGCTTCTTTCTTTTCTAACTTTTATTCCTCGTGCTCCTTTTACACTTTCCATCCTCTACCTCTCTCTCAATGAGTCTTTGCTTCTTTATGGGTTACTCCTCCTGAATAGCGCCCCACAGGGCCGATACGCCTCTCACCCCTGTTTGTGATCGGTGTTGGGCGATCTTGATCAACCTGGCTACTTTCCTCACCTTTAACCAGTGGCGGCTGGTGCTCAAAGTTTTTGGGGGGGCGCAAACAGAAAAATGTAATAGGCATTGCTTCGTGGCAAAAAATACAGTAAAAAATTGCGTGACTTTGAGGTCACACAAGTGTAAAAGGGGCCTTCAGTAATCAAGGTACAAAAATATGTAGCAGAAAACAAATTGGCCTAAAATGTTAAAAAAATTAGATTTTGATTTTTGTCCGAAGCTAACAGTGCTGAAATCCAAAAGAGCAGCAAATTTCTTTGCCCTGCACAGTGGTGGATTTTCACTTGGGGTACCAGGATGTTCACATGGGGTTCCAGAGACATGGTCCAGAAACTGTCCTACCTCAACAGTGCTAAGATCCCAACAGCTCACTGCCATGAACAGGGGTAGATGTTCACATGGGGTTCCAGGGACATGGTCCAGGAACTATCCTACCTTAACAGTGCTGAGATCCCAGCAACGCACTATGTCCTGCACAAGGGTAGATGTTCACATGGGGTTCCAGGAACATGGTCCAGGAATGGTGCAAAGCTGCAAAGTACTGAAATCTTAGCAACTCACTGCCATGTAAAGGGGTAGATGTTCACATAGGGTTCCAGGGACATGGCACAGGAACTGTCCTACCTTAACAGTGCTGAAATCCCAGAAACTCACTCTGCCCTGCAGAGAGGTGGATGTTCACATGAGGTTCCAGGGACATGGTCCAGGAAATGTCCAACCAAGAGTGCAGAGATCCCAGCAACTCCACACACAGGGGTAAATGTTTACATGGTGTTCCAGGGACATGGTCCAGGAACTGGCCAACCCAGAGTGCTGAGATCCCAGCAACTCCACACACAGGGGTAATTGTTTACATGGTGTTCCAGGGACATGGTCCAGGAACTGTCCAGCCAAGAGTGCTGAAATCATAGCAACCCACTGCCATGCACAAGGATAAATGATCACATGGTGGTTCCAGGGACATAGCCTAGGAACTGTCCTATCTTAACAGTGTTGAAATTCCAGCAACTCACTCTGCTATACACAGGGGTAGATTTTCACATGGGGTAGCAGAGACATGTTTAAATAACTAACACTGTGCATGACAGTACAAGCCATCTGTTTACAGGGCTGAAAAAAAAACTGATAAGGCAGAGATGTACAATTGTCAACTAATTTACGGCTGTGTTGAGGATCATTGCATGCATGCCACCCCCTGCACCCCCTGCATAGGATAGAAGAGAAGGGATGGAGCTCAGAGTACACAGGGTGCAATGACTCTTCCAGGACTCTTCTATTCCTGCAGCCATGTGATCTGTGATTGTTTTTGCTCCATCCCAAACAAAGGATCATGAGTGGTACAGGAAACTTACCCCGGCTGGCTGCGCTGCTGCTACACCGAGGCTGTGCTCCTGCTGCTGCTCTTCAGAGGGATCCCCAGCACAAAGTGAATACATCTGGTAGGTCACTCACTCGCGCTCTTCTTCTGCGATGGAACGGAAGGTGATCCTGACGCCGGGGTTGTGCACCGCCCCCACGCGTCATGTTACCAGGTCCATGTCCTCTTGTGATTGGTCCAGGCTGGAGTCTGGACCAATCACAGCCCGGACATCATTAAAGTGGGGTGTGTCGGGGTGCATTGCTCTGACCCCCAGAATAGCACCAATCGGCGCCTCTGCCAGCCGAAGGTGGGGTCAAAAACCCCACCCCCCATACCCAGCACTAAGTCCGGCGACCCTAGTGGGCGAAAAATAGACAATTTTTTTTCTTTAATCTTTTTTTTCTTCTTCTCTTTTTTGGGGGGGGGGGCGGCACCCCTGCGCCCCCTATGGGCAGGCCGCCACTGCCTTTAATAGTACCACTATTGTACAGGAGTGTATTCCTGCATTACCCAGGTGATAGATTGCTCACATCTGCTACAGATAACTGGTTTCCTGGTCATGATTGGTCATTATAGATTTGCCGAATTCTAGGTGTACCGCATGTTTGCTTCTCAAATTGTAATCCAGATGTTATTTATTTGTCTCCCGACTTGTGCTTGTTGCGAGTTTCTTTCCTTACATTTGTATTTTGTACTTGTTTTACGCTTTTTTCTTGTATTGTTGATATAAATTCAATAAAACTTTAATGGAACAAAAAAAAAAAGATGTGGTGTCAAAAAATAAACAATCAAAAAATGTTACAATCAAAAAATTTTACAATTACAAACAATTTACCCTATTGTTTGTAAGTGTCATTGAAAAATGCAAAGTAACAATGTTATTCTTACATTTTTATTAGCTTATACTGTATATAGATTAAATCAGCTGCATGACATCAATTAATTCAATCTTACAAGTAAAAATATATATATTTTAAATAAAGATGTTCCTATTTAATCACTCTAACTTAAAGTGGTTCTACAGTCTAAATGTTTTTCACCCTGGTGCATTCTCTGCATTAGGATTAAAAAAAACCACTTACTTTGTTCCATGTTACCACTCCAGCACTGTCTTCAGAGAAACTGGAGGCAGTGGAGCCATAGCCCTCTGCTACCGTCAGTTTAGCTCCTGTGAAGCAAGGCCATGGGTTTACTAGCACTGTGTGTCTATGAATGCACACAGCCCGGTACAAGAGCACACGTGCATGGGTGCCTCCTGAGCACATGGTTTGGTTCAAGAGATATGAGATGGGATGAGCCGGAAGAGTCGGTGGGGACTGACAGAAGAGGAGGTAAGTGACCATTCTGTTCAATATCATTGCACAGGGCAGATAAGTATGATATGTTTCCTGGATTTTTTTTTTTTTTTAAAGACTTGGTATCATTTAAACCTTAATTAGCCCTTACCATTTTTTTGTCATTAATATATACGTTTTGATTTGTTTTGTTTGATTTTTTCACCTGTAGCAAATACATGCACAAAATGAAAATGAAAATCTCCTTTATTTTGTTTGCAAATAACTTTACCATGCTTTATACTAGAAACATCATTTAATGTATTTATTTAGGGGACAAGATACGTATATAATATAATGTGCACATTTTTTACAGCAACACTAGCTATTTTGCCAATTTAGTACCGGGCACTTTCACCCCCTTCCTGTCCCAGGTAATTTTCAGCTTTCATCGCTGTCACACGTTGAATGACAATTGCGTGGTCATGCAACACTGCACCCATATGAATTTTTTTTCTTTTCACACAAATAGAGCATTGTTTTGGTGGTATTTAATCACCCCTGGGCTTTTCATTTTTTGCTAGACCAAAAAGACCGAAATTAAAAAAAAATGCATTTTTCTTCATTTCAAATTAAAAATTTTTGGAAATAAATAATCTTTCTTCAAAAATTTAGGCCAAACTGTATTCTGCTACATTTTTTTGGTGAAAATAACTCAAATCAGTGTATATTATTTAGTCTGTATTAAAGTTACATAGTCCACAAACTATGGTACAGTATATATATTTGTGAAAATTGATTAATCCTGGTGTACTAATGGTCTCTTTTTGCTGATGACACAAAGATATGTAACAGGGTTGATGTTCCTGGAGGGAAACGCCAAATGGAAAAGGATTTAGGAAAACTAGAAGAATGGTCAGAACTCTGGCAACTGAAATTTAATGTGGATAAGTGCAAGATAATGTACCTGGGGCGTAAAAACCCAAGGGCCGAATATAGAATATTTGACACAGTCCTGACCTCAGTATCTGAGGAAAGGGATTTAGGAGTAATTATTTCAGAAGACTTAAAGGTGGGAAGACAATGTAATAGAGCAGCATGAAATGCCAGCAGAATGCTTGGATGTATAGGGAGAGGTATAAGCAGTAGAAAGAGAGAAGTGCTTATGCCGCTGTACAGAACACTGGTGAGACCTCACTTGGAGTATTGTGCGCAGTACTGGAGGCCATATCTCCAGAAGGATATAGATACTCTAGAGAGAGTTAAGAGAAGAGCTACTAAACTAGTACATGGATTGCAGGAAAAAACTTACCAGGAAAGGTTAAAGGACCTTAACATGTATAGCTTGGAAGAAAGAAGAGACAGAGGGGATATGATAGAAACTTTTAAATACATAAAGGGAATCAACTCGGTAAAGGAGGAGAGCATATTTAAAAGAAGAAAAACTACCACAAGAGGACACCGTTTTAAATTAGAGGGGCAAAGGTTTAAAAGTAATATGAGGAAGTATTACTTTACTGAGAGAGTAGTGGATGCATGGAATAACCTTCCTGCAGAAGTGGTAGCTGCAAATACAGTGAAGGAGTTTAAGCATGCATGGGATAGGCATAAGGCTATCCTTCATATAAGATAGGGCCAGGGACTATTCATAGGATTCAGATATATTGGGCAGACTAGATGGGCCAAATGGTTCTTATCTGCCGACACATTCTATGTTTCTATGTTTCTATGTCTAATTTCTTGAGGCCCAAAAATACCAGGACAGTGTAAATATCCCCCAAATGACCCCTTTTTGGAAAGAAGTCAGTCCAAGGTATTTAGTGAGAAGCAAGGCACGTTTTTTGAAGTTGTCATTTTTTGGAAAATTAAGAAATTAAAAAAAAATTGTTTCTCTAAATATTTTTTTTTTTTTTTACATACTGTCCTGTTCCTTGATGACGTCATATGGCATCCACCCAGAATGACAAATGTCCTGCCCAGCCGTCAATTGACAATAGGCTGGACGAGAAGTGGTTAAAACTAAAAGGTTTTGCTGCATTAAGAATTTAGTACCTTGTTTAATTTTTACAACGTTATCACTTAATCAATAGGGATGATCGAGCTTTTGAAAAGTTTGGTTCGACCAGAACACCCGAATTTCCTAAAAGTTCGGTTCGGATTCCAGAACCCCATTGAAATCAATGGGACCCGAACTTCTGGAATCAAAAACACCATTTTGAAGCCCTAAAACCCAATACATGCCCCTAAAAAGTGCCTAGGGTTCTGGGTCATGCCCCAGGGACTATTAATCACACAAAAAAAATTCTTAAAAATTGTAATTTTTGATAGAGAGCCAATTATTGTAACAATTATTGAAAAAGAAAATTAGATTTATTTGGATTTAGTGTCTGGGGGGGTCTAAAAAGTGTACCTGTGATGTTTCAGCTCTGTAGCATGCCCAGAACCAGAAAAAAAAGATTGTTTGTCTTAGAATTCATATAGAACAGGGATATGGCTCCGCTATTTTCACACCTTGCCGGTTTTGTAGCAAGCGTTTTATTGGGCATTTTTTGGGGGTCTATGGAGGCAGGCATAACATCAGAACTTCTGTGTAGGGGTATATATACACACACACATGTATGTATATATACACATACACATATATAGGTGTGAAAGTAGCAGAACACTATGCTTGCGCTAATGAAATAATTAACACCCATATGGCTTCTCTGCTATAACACCTATATGTGTGTATGTGTATAAATACATATAAGCGTGTGTGTATATATATACCCCTATACAGAAGTTCAGATGTTTTGCCTGTCTCTAAAGACCCCAAAAAAATGCCCAAAAAAAACGCCTGCTGCAAAAACGCCCAGGTGTGTTTTTGACGCAGACGTTTTTTTTGGGCATTTTTTTGGGGTCTTTGGAGTCAGGCAAAACATCTGAACTTCTGTATAGGGGTATATATACACACACACTTATATGTATTTATACACATACACACATATAGGTGTGATAGGAGCGGAGACATATGTCTGTTAATTGTTTCATTAGCGCAAGCATAGTGATCTGCTACTTTCACACCTATATATGTGTATGTGTATATATACAGACATGTGTGTGTGTATATATACCCCTACACAGAAGTTCAGATGTCATGCCTGACTCCAAACATGTCCTCAAAAAAACCCTATAAATGCCTGCAGCAAAAAGCAGGGTGACAGGGGCGAAGCCATATCCCTGTTTTATAAGTGACCTAAGAGAAACAATCTTTTCTCTATAGCGGTCACCATGACATGGAAGGGTTTTGTCACCCTACCATAGCAGTCAGAGTCAGTTAACCCTACACTACACTACGGTCCCCTTACACTTAACACTTTCCCTACAGAAACTAGATTATTAAATCTAAATATAGTGGAAAATAGTACCCTAACTACACTAGAAAACCCTTTCCTCACACTAATAATTGCTAAATGACACTTTGAAGCAGAAGTAACAGAACTGCTTCCACTCTCTTCCACGTCCCTGTATTACAATGCTAGGAATTTGGCGGGGCTATCTTATATACTGGGGGGCGTATTCACTAATGATTGGCCTCTGGACCCCCTAGTCACTCCAATCATATTCCTAACATTCTCCTGCCCCCTCAATTGGCTTTTACTGATGGTTCTGATCCAATCACGGGCTTTTAAAGCCCAGTTCCTGTCCCATTGCATTTTGGTCAGTTCTGGTTGCCGAATTCCGAACTTTTTCAGCAAAAAGTTCGGAATTCGGCCGAACCTCGAACAGTCAATGTTCGATCATCCCTATAAATCAATAGGCCCTAATCATTTTTATAGAAGTATAAAAATGTCTCTGGTCTCTAAGGGGTATACAGGAGTGAGAATATTATTTTCTTTCTTTAAAGAAAGTTTTTTTAAAGAGAAGGTATATTTACAATATATTCATTGATGTAATTTAGTTTTCTTTGATTAGTGTTCTTTATTCTTCATTTCTGTTTGATCATTATAAAGAACATGTCCATGATAGTTTAAATGAGCTGTCATAGCTCCAGGGCACCATTAAGAGCTCACTGCATCCTTAAAACTGACAAATATATAATTTGGCCTTCTCTGTTGCTTCCAATGCATTTTTTTCAATAAATCTGGGAAATTGAATCGTTACTGCTTATCTATGCATGTGTACCATATAAACAGAATTCTCACCTAACTAGAGTTGAGCGGACACCTGGATGTCCGTGTTCGGCGGGTTCGGCCGAACGTTAAAAACAAGTCCGGGTCCGTGTCCCGGACTTTTGCCGAACTTTTCCCGGACACCGAACCCCATTGAAGTCAATGGGGACCCGAACTTTCAGGCACTAAAATGGCTCTAAAACACCAATGGAAAGGGCTAGAGTGCTGCAAATGGCAACAAAACGTAGTTAAGAGCATGGCGAGTGCTCTGCAAACAAATGTGGATAGGGAAATAACTTAAAACAGGACGAGGCCCATATGGAGTAGGAGGGAGGTTGAGGTGGTGGTGGATGTGGCGGTGTCATAGGCGTGCGCACAGGGTGTGCCGGGTGTACCTGGGCACACCCTAATCACCTAGGGCACATAGCATTATCGCTCTGTTTGCCAGTGAGGAGATGGGAAAGATCTCCCTCGGACCTGCTCTGCTCTATTTCTCTTTGCCAGCAGGGAGAGTAATGTATCGGGCCATGTACATGTAGGCAAACACATGCATGTGTATTTAAACTTTGGGGTGCACACCCTAATGCAATAGGCTGCGCACACCTATGGGCGGTGTAGGTGGAAGCGGCGGTGGAGGAGGACCAGGGCCGGATTAAGAGCATCATGGGCTTGGTGCTGAGGATTTTGAAGGGCCTTAAGGGCCGTGCCTTGGCATTCACCCAGAGGAGGAAGGGTGCAGCCATGCATGCCTAATTCCACATGGGATGCTGTCTCTGAAGCCCATAAACACATCCATGCATTGGCAACTGTCCCTCCTTGTCCGGCCTTCGTGCTGTGTGGGGAGGTTCTGAGGGAGCTGCCTGGGGAAGCGAGCATAGCAGCCAGACTTCTGTGTTTACAAGTGACAGAAGCGCGGTAACAGTGAATATGGCCAACCCGGGGCCTATATAAAGGTAGGGGCCTGGAGCTGCAGCTCCAATAGCCCCTACGTTAATCTGGCCCTGAGGAGGACGAGGTAGCCAACACTGCTTCTTTTCAGAAATTTTAAATGAGGGTACACCCCAAAAGAGTGAGAAAGAGCAAAAATAGAACAATGGCTGGGTAAGGTCGGTATCCATCGCTATTCTGCACAAGGTACGGAAAAGTCCCGAGGGATCCATGCCTGGTTCATTTTAATGAACGTGAGCTTGTCCACATTGTCTCTGGACAGGCGGCTGTGCTTGTCTGTGATAACGCCCCCAGCCGTGCTAAATACCCGTTCAGATAATACACTGGCTGCAGGGCACGCCAGCACCTCCAAGGCGTAAAGGGCAAGCTCAGGCCATGTGCTCAACTTGGAGACCCAGAAGTTGAAGGGGGCAGACCCGTCATTCAGTATGTCTAGGCGTGTGCACACATACTGCTCCACCATGTTGGTGAAATGCTGCCTCCTGCTAAGATGTTCCATATGAGCTGCTGGTGCTGCTGTTTGTTGTGGCGTGCTGACAAAGCTTTTCCACATTTCGGCCATGCTAACCCTGCCTTCATAGGTGCTGGCGGTGCCCTGGTTGCGTTGGCGACCTCTTCCTCCTCCTCCTCATCTGCCTTGTGCTTCCACTGTGGCCCCGCTGTCAGGTGGGAATGCCAGCAGCATTGCGCCTACCAGCGTGCGCTTGTACTCGCGCATCTTGCGATCGCGCTCCAGTGAGTGAATTAAGGACGGTACGTTGTCCTTGTAATGGGGATCCAGCAGCGTGGCCACCCAGTAATCAGCACAAGTTAGAATGTGGGCAACTCAGCGGTCGTTGTGGAGACACTGCAGCATGTAATCGCTCATGTGTGCCAGGCTGCCCAGAGGCAACAAAAGGCTGTCCTCTGTGGGAGGTGTATCATCTGTGTCCTCTGTATCCCCCCCAGCCACGCACCAGTGATGGCCATGAGCTGGCCTGGGTGCCACCCTGCTGTGAACATGGTTCCATCTCCTCCTCCAGCTCCTCCTCCTCATCCTCCTCATCCTCCAGAACTGTGCCCCTGCTGGACAATTGTGTCCCTGGCGTTTGTGTGTGCAGGAACCCACCCTCTGAGCCCCTTGCGAATGAATGCCCTGAAAGCCTTGGAAATGTTACCTCTTCATCCTCCTCCTCCTCCTCATCCTGTGCCACATCCTCTTCCATCATCGCCGAATTGTTTTTTCAAGGAGGCATAGAAGTGGGATAGTTAAGCTGAGAATGGCGTCATCGGCACTGGCCATGTTGGTGGAGTACTCAAAACAGCGCAACAAGGCACACAGGTCTCGCATGGAGGCCCAGTTATTGATGGTGAAGTGGTGCTGTTCCGCAGAGCGACTCACGCGTGCGTGCTGCAGCTGAAACTCCACTATGGCCTGCTGCTGCTCGCACAGTCTTTCCAGCATGTGCAAGGTGGAGTTCCACCTTGTGGGCACGTCACATATGAGGCGGTGAGCGGGAAGGCCGAAGTTACGCTGCAGCGCTGACAGGCGAGCAGCAGCAGGGTGAGAACGCCGAAAGTGCGCACAGACGGCCCGCACTTTCTGCAGCAGCTCTGACATATCGGGGTAGTTTTTAAGGAACCTCTGCACCACCAAATTCAGCACATGCGCCAGGCAAGGGATGTGCGTCAAACCGGCTAGGCCCAGAGCTGCTATGAGATTTCGCCCGTTATCGCACACCACCAGGCCGGGCTTGAGGCTCGCTGGCAGCAACCACTCATTTGTCTGCTGTTCCATGCTCCTCCACAACTCCTGCGTGGTGTGTGGTTTTTCCCCCAAACAGGCAAGTTTTAAAACTGCCTGCTGTCGTTTACTCCTGGCCGTGCTGAAGTTGGTGGTGAAGGTGTTATGCTGTCCGGATGAGGAGGCGGTAGAGGATGAGGAAGCGGAGTAGGAGGAGTTAGGAACAGGAGGCAAACTGAAGCGCCCTGCAATCCTCGGCGGTAGAAGGAGATGCGCCAAACAAATTTAAAAAGGTGTATCTCACATGTACCGATACAGACTATCCCGCAATTTAATTTTTTACACTCAAACAGGGAGTATATTGAATAGCGGAATAGGACAAATTTTACAAAACGGTGTATCTCACACGTACAAACACAATCTAGGCCCTGATTACAATTTTTTGTACCCTAAAGGCAGGATGAGGAATAGAAGGAGTTCGGAACAGGCAGGAGGCAGACTGAAGCACCCTCAAATCCTCGGCAGTATGAGATGCGCCCCAAAAATTGGAAAGGTGTATCTCACACGTACCGACACAGACTATCCCGCAATTTAATTGTTTATACCCAAAGGTTTTTATTGAATAGCGGAATAGAAAATATGATCAAAAAAAGTGTATGTATCTCACACGTACACAACCAGACTAGGCCCCAATTACTATTTTTTGTACCCCTAAAGGCACGATGAGGAGTAGGAGGAGTACGGAACAGGCAGCACCCTCAAATCTTCAGAAGTATGAGATGAACCCCAAAAATTGGAAAGGTGTATATTACACGTACCAACACAGACTATCCCGCAATTTAATTGTTTATACCCAAAGGTTTTTATTGAATAGCGGAATAGAAAATATGATCAAAAAAAGTGTATGTATCTCACACGTACACAACCAGACTAGGCCCCAATTACTATTTTTTGTACCCCTAAAAGGCAGGATGAGGAGTAGGAGGAGTTTGGAACAGGCAGCACCCTCAAATCTTCAGAAGTATGAGATGAACCCCAAAAATTGGAAAGGTGTATCTCACACGTACCAACACAGACTATCCCGCAATTTAATTGTTTATACCCAAAGGTTTTTATTGAATAGCGGAATAGAAAATATGATCAAAAAAAGTGTATGTATCTCACACGTACACAACCAGACTAGGCCCCAATTACTATTTTTTGTACCCCTAAAAGGCAGGATGAGGAGTAGGAGGAGTTTGGAACAGGCAGCACCCTCAAATCTTCAGAAGTATGAGATGAACCCCAAAAATTGGAAAGGTGCATCTCACACGTACCAACACAGACTATCCCGCAATTTAATTGTTTATACCCAAAGGTTTTTATTGAATAGTGGAATAGAAAATATGATCAAAAAAAGTGTATGTATCTCACACGTACACAACCAGACTAGGCCCCAATTACTATTTTTTGTACCCCTAAAGGCAGAATGAGGAGTAGGAGGAGTACGGAACAGGCAGCACCCTCAAATCTTCAGAAGTATGAGATGAACCCCAAATATTGGAAAGGTGCATCTCACACGTACCAACACAGACTATCCCGCAATTTAATTGTTTATACCCAAGGGTTTTTATTGAATAGCGGAATAGAAAATATGATATAAAATTGGTGTGATTTATCAATAACACATGTGAACAGCAGTGTCTTATATCATTCAGCTCTGCTGCAGGCCACAATTAAATTTTTTTAACCCAAGGATGTATATTGAATAGTGGAATAGAAAAAAGTGTATGATTTTTGAAACCACTCAATAATAGCACATGTGAACACTGAACACAGCAGTGTATGATCAGAGTCAGCACAGCACAGCTGAAGGAAAAACGCTGCACACAGTGACTGATAGAAAAAGACTTTTCTCCCTCCTCCTCAGTGGGCAAAAAAGATTGTGTTCACTGCACCCCACACACAGCAAAATCGATGTGGACCACTGACACCTGCCTATCTCCAGCCTCTCCCTAAAAGGATTGATAAGATCGGTTACTGCAAACCCCCCCCCCCACACAGCAATATTGATTGTAGAACACACTGTCTGACCCTAAAAATCAGCAGCCTCTCCCTAAAAGGATTGATAAGATCGGTCACTGCAAACCCCACCCAGCAATATCGATTGTAGAACACACTGTCTGACCCTAAAAATCAGCAGCCTCTCCCTAAAAGGATTGATAAGATCGGTCACTGCAAACCCCACCCAGCAATATCGATTGTAGAACACACTGTCTGACCCTAAAAATCAGCAGCCTCTCCCTAAAAGGATTGATAAGATCGGTCACTGCAAAATCGATTGTAGAAAACTGACCCTAAAAATCAGCAGCCTCTCCCTAAAATGCCCTACAACTCGCCCTGCCTAACACACGCCGACCTGTCCCTCAATTCTATCCGGACACAAATGGTTTTTGCCTCTCTGTCCCTAATCAGCAGCCAGCACGTATGATGTGTGCTCTGTCCCTGAACTAACACAGCAGAATGACGCAGCGGCGCTCCGTCTCGGACTTATAAAGACTTGGTCACATGCTTCAGATGGCCAATCACAGCTACTAATACATTTGTAGGCATGGCTGGGATGGCTAAGGCACACCAGTTAAACGCTTGTTGATTGGCTGTTGAAAGCCCGCCATGAAAAGCGTGCCAATGCATACAAAACCCGGAAATAAAATGACCGAACACGGATTTTTACCCGAACATACAGTAAAGTTTTCGGGTCCGTGTTCGGGTAACAAAAATCCAATTATTCGGTACAAACACGAATAATACAGTCCGTGTTCGCTCAACCCTACACCTAACCTTTTGGCCACTAGAGCCAAATCCGATAAAGTCAGATTATGTAAATGTGTGTTGCCATTGTTCAAACACTACCCATCTAATTTTCTAGGCATATAAGATAGTTTACAAATTGCTGAAAAATAAAACACAAACACTGTGAGGGACACTAGACAATGTCCTACCTGTTGAGCGGCAGGTGGATTCACCAAGCTTTTACCCTGGTAAATTCTGCCTATGTTATGTGTAAACGTGCATACACCCCAATCACTGTAGTAGTATGTACCTATACACATCTAGATACTGAGGGATTTTACACAAAAGAGGTAGTTCCATCCGCAATACACATTTATTTAAAGGGTCCATAAAATATACAAATTACACACTAAACAGTATTTACAACACATTAACAGCATTATTCCCCTGGCTTATATGATATTTACAAATTACCCACAACAACCATATTTACAATACAATGTACAAGGATGGAGTTAGTTTACCTTTCCACTTCAGGTCAGGGCATGGTGCCTGCCGTGTGTCCCCACACAAAAGAGGAACATAGCTTGGTGACCAAGCTTTCTATCCCCCTCTCCTTTCTGTACTGTGGCTAATTTAACTCTCCCTAATTGGTCGTTGTACCTAGCAAATGTATATTGGGCACAGCCTGATTGGATGAGTCAAAGAAGGCTGCTGTTTACTAGGGATGATCGAACTTTTGAAAAGTTCGGTTCGACCAGAACACCCGAACTTCACGAAAGTTCGGTTCGGATTTCAGAACCCCATTGAAATCAATGGGACCCGAACTTCTGTAATCAAAAAACACCATTTTTAAGCCCTAAAACCCAATAAATGCCCCTAAAAAGTGCCTAGGGTTCTGGGTCATGCCCCATTAACTATTAATCACACAAAAAAAAGTTCTTAAAAATTGCCATTTTTGATAAAAAAGCCAATTATTGAAAAATTAAAAAAAAAAAAAAAGAGATTTTTTGATTTTTACTTTGGATTTAGTATCTGGGGGGTCTAAAAGGTGCGCATGTGAAGTTTCAGCTCTGTAGCATGTCCAGAACCATGAAAAAAAAAAAGATAATTTTTCAGTAGAACAGGGATGTGGGTCGGGACCCTCCTTTAACTTTAACACCTATATGATCTTTTTTTCTGGTTCTGGACATGCTACAGAGCTGAAACTTCACAGGTACACCTTTTAGACCCCCCAGACACAAAATCACACAAAAAAAAGTTCTTAAAAATTGTAATTTTTGATAAAAAAGCCAATGATTGAAAAATTATAAAAAAAAAAAAAAAAAGAGATTTTGGATTTAGTATCTGGGGGGGTCTAAAAAGTGTACATGTGAAGTTTCAGCTCTGTAGCATGTCCAGAACCCCCCCAAAATTAGCATTTTCTTATAATTTTTATTAGAACAGGTATACGGCTTCTCTACGGCGCTTTTTCTTGCATTTATCGGGCATTTTTGGAGGCAGGCATGACTTTTTTTGGATTTAGTGTCTGGGGGGTCTAAAAAGTGTACCTGTGAAGTTTCAGCTCTGTAGCATGTCCAGAACCAGACAAAAGATCATTTTTCAGTAGAGCAGGGATGGTGGGACCCCTCTTTTACACTTATATGATCTTTTTTTGGGGTTCTGGACATGCTACAGAGCTGAAACTTCACAGGTACACCTTTTAGACCCCCCAGACACAAAATCACACAAAAAAAGTTCTTAAAAATTGTCATTTTTGATAAAAAAAGCCAATGATTGAAAAATTATAAAAAAAAAAAAAAGAGATTTTTTTATTTTTACTTTGGATTTCAGATCTGGGGGGTCTAAAAAGTGTACATGTGAAGTTTCAGGTCTGTAGCATGTCCAGAACCATAAAAAAAAAAAGATTGTTTGTATTAGAAAACTTTAAGCACAGGAATATGGCTTCTCTGCTGTAACACATTGCCGGTTTAATAGCAGGCATTTTTTGGGTTCTTTGCAGTCAGGAAAAACATCTGAACTTGTGTATAGTGGTACTGTGCACAAGTTCTGATGTTTTGCCTGCCTCCAAAACCCCCCAAAAAATGCCAGCAAAAACACACCTGGGCATTTTTTTTTTTTGACGCTAGCATTTTTTTGGCATTTTTTGGGGTTCTTTTGAGGCAGGCAAAACATCTGAACTTGTGTATAGTGGTACTGTGCACAAGTTCTGATGTTTTGCCTGCCTCCAAAACCCCCCAAAAAATGCCAGCAAAAACACACCTGGGCATTTTTTTTTTTTTGACGCTAGCGTTTTTTTGGCATTTTTTGGGGTTCTTTTGAGGCAGGCAAAACATCTGAACTTGTGTATAGTGGTACTGTGCACAAGTTCTGATGTTTTGCCTGCCTCCAAAACCCCCCAAAAAATGCCAGCAAAAACACACCTGGGCATTTTTTTTTTTTTGACGCTAGCGTTTTTTTGGCATTTTTGGGGTTCTTTTGAGGCAGGCAAAACATCTGAACATGTGTATAGGGGGTATATATAGGCATATATGTCTGAATATATACCCCTAGACATATATAGGTGTGATAGTAGCAGAAATATATTACTGTAAATGATTTCATTAGCGCAAGCATTTATTTCTGCTACTATCACACCTATATATGTCTAGGGGTATATATTCAGACATATATGTCTATATATACCCCCTATACACATGTTCAGATGTCATGTCTGACATCAAACATGTCCTCAAAAAAGCACTGGCAGTGGCAGCCCCTGCAGCATAAAAAATGCTTGCTGGTGAGAAGCCACATACCTGTCCCGAAGCAACTCAGAGAAATGATCATTTCTCTATAGCGGTCACCCTGCTATGGAAGGGTTTTGTCACCCTGCCATAGCAGTCACTGTCAGTTAACCCTACACTACACTACGGTCCCCTGACACTTAACACTTTCCCTACAGAAACTAAATTTTTGAAGCTAACCTAAGTGTAAAGGAGCACTCTAACTACACTAGATATCCCTTTCCTCACACTAAAAATAGCTAAATGACACTTTTAAAGTAAAATTAACCGAACTGCTTCCACTCTCTTCCATGTCCAGTATAACAATGCTGGGAATATGGCGGGGGCGATCTTATATACTGGGGGGCGTATTCACTAATGATTGGTCTAGGGACCCCCTAGTCACTCCAATCACATTCCTAGCATTCTCCTGCCCCCTCAATTGGCTTTTGCTAATGGTTCTGGTCCAATCACGGGCTTTTAAAGCCCATTTCCTGAAGCATTGCATTTTGGGCGGTTCTGGTTGCCGAATTCCGAACTTTTTGGGCAAAAAGTTCTAAATTCGGCCGAACCTCGAACACCCAATGTTCGGGCCGAACCGATGGTGGACCCGAACCGTTCGATCATCCCTACTGTTTACTACCCATGTAGTGATCAGGCTACACAAAGGCCAACCTTTGAAGTGGAAATAATTATAGTAACACCATCACAACACTCCATGCTTTTCATCGATTTCCTTCTAACTGAAATATATTTCTAATTACAATAATATTTATAGCTTTTAATGGAGATTTCACATAAACCTATTATGTAACATAAATAAATACAGTGGTCAGGAGAGTCTTCATTCTTTTTCTGCATTTATTCTGGTCTAAAGAATAAATTAGTAGGAGCAACAAAAAGAAGAAAGCAAAAGTCCTCTTCAACTCAGGCAACAAAACCCTTTCTACTAGCTTCCAATACCTCAAAATCACCATTTTTAGATTAGAAAGGGAAACCCATGAAATGAAATAAAAGTATGATTGCAGCCTTCATTTTTTCTATAGTAATAACTAAATAAATAACTATACAATGTAAATTTGCTGCTTGAGAAATTTGGTTAATTTAAGCCTAGGGTAAATTACACGATTTGGCTATTTTTCTACTCAATAAATAAATAAACAAACCCTTTCTACTAGCTTCCACTACCTCAAAATCACCAATCGTAATAACTACATAAATAACTTTACAATGTAAGTTTGCTGCTTGAGAAATTTGGTTAATTTAGGCCTAAGGTAAATGACAGGATTTGGCTATTTTTCTACTTTCTCCTGTCTCCCATCAATTTCCCTGTCCTTGTAAATGCATATCCTAGCCCAACATACTTCGGTAAGAATATTGTGTTGTGAACCTTCTCTTCCTTTGATTTATATTCTTCCTCGGGGCATCCTTCATTCAGCCTCAGGATAACCATGAGTAAAAGCTATTTTAGGCAACCAACTGTCCTGAGAGATCTGCATCTTGAGACTAGTTCCCCATTCGAGCCAGATTTACTTGCATCTTGATAGAAATGTACATTCTTTAGGCTTAGTTTTTGTCTTTTGTAATTACTTGCTTTTGTAATTATGTGCTTATGGATGTGGCTATGTTTGTGTTGTGTCACAGAAATTAAATAGAAAAAATAAATGATAAAAAGTGAAAAGATGTGAGCTAAAAATGAGAATCTGTAACTAGCGTTCAAGCCGTTAAAGGACAGTAAGCTCTAAATAACTGCTGAAGGACTCAAATAACAATTGTAAATTCAAGTCAGAAGATGCAAGTTTGAAAACTGTATTAGATACATTATCGCTATTTACTGCTATTGCTATTACATAATCTCAATTTAAAGCTCTTGTGATAAAATTTAGTGACCTTGTACAGTTGGCAGATGGAAACATACAATATGTTTACTCGGTAGACAGGCACAAAAAGGCTGATTTTAATGCTGCTTTTGCAGTGTATTTTTAGTCATTTAAGACCTACTCATCACCACTGCTTTGCCTGTTTTTTTATTTAACCATTTTAATACAGGGCACTTTCACCCCCTTCCTGCCCAGGCCAATTTCCAGCTTTTAGCACTGTTGCAATTTGAATGACAATTGCACGGTCATGCAACACTGTACCTAAACCAAATTTTTCCCCCCACAAATAGAGCTTTATTTTGGTGGTATTTGATCACCTCAAGGTTTTTTATTTTTTGATAAACAAATAAAAAAAGACCGAAAAGTTTGAAAAAAAAAGTTTTTTATTTATGTTATAAAATGTTGTAAATAAATATGTTTTTTCCTGCACTGATGAGCACTGATGAGGCTGCTTTGATCAGGAGGCACTAATAAGGAGGCACTGATGATGAGGCATTAATATGCAGCACTGATGGGCACTGATAGGTGGCACTGATATGCAGCACTGATGGACACTGATAGGTAGCACTGATAAGCAGCATTGGTGGGCACTGATAGGTGGCACTGATGGGCACTGATAGGCGGCACTGATGGTCACTGATGGGCACTGATAGATGGCACTGATGGGCACTAATAGGCGGCACTGATAGTCGACACTGATGGGCACTGATAGGTGGCACTGATGGGCAGTGATAGACACTAATAGGCGGAATTGATGGGCAATGATGCGCACTGGTGGATGGCACTGATAGATAACAATGATGTGCACTGGTGGGCGGCACTGATAGATGGCAATGATGGGCAGCACTGATGAGGAGGGCATTGACAGGCTCCCTGAGCACTGATTGGTATCCCCGGTGGCCATGGGTGGGCATCCCTGGTGGCCATGGGTTGACAATCCCTGGTGGCTCTAGTGGTATCCCCCAAGGGTATGCACTGCTAATCAGTGCTCTGATTACCAGCACAGACCCCCACCTGTCAGGAGAGCCACCAATCAGCTCTCCTCTGCTGTCAGGCGATCAACTGCACTTCCTATTTACTATGTGACCAGCTGTGATTGGACATAGCTGGTCACATGGTAAAGAGCCTACGTCATAGCCTCTTTACCGGGATCGGAGATCGCCACTTTGCGCGCCCCACCAGGATAGAGCAACCACTTTGCGGCCGTCATTTTGCTATATGATGGGTGGGGAGTGGGTAAGAAGGCCATTTGTGCCTTGTTGGGAGGGTTGACATTTGAAAGAACATTAAGGAAGATGTTCTGAGGTCTCCAACTTTGTGATTGCCATTTCATCTGGAAAATGTAATCAACAGAGATATATTGTATATTTAATGGGAACAGTTCATACGTTTTACTAAATCATTTTTCATTGTTTGTGATCACCGCTTTTTTACAAAGCTGATGTTACTGCTTGGCAATACTTAGTCTGTGTTGTAAATTAATCTTAAAAGGGAAGATTCTCTCTCGGCTGGAAAATTTATAAAGTAAGTAGTCAGTGCTACTTTGCCAAACCAGTGTCATGGCAGCACTATTTATTAAAGAGTAAGTATGCTCAAAATTAATGATTTATTTTTTTTATTTGTTGAGCATGAGTCAGCCCAGGCTTCTTAAATGCATTAGATATTACAATCCATTTGAAATATCCCTACCAATCTGCCCAGTTATTACTACACATCGATTACTGATATATTCTACCAATATAAAATACATTAAAAAACAGCAGGAGAGTTAAAACCCATCATAATGACTACAGTACCTGGTAAGGCAAGTTTGGAAATCAAAGAGAGTTCCAAAAGAGATTTGGGAAAGTGTCAGGTAATTTATCTCTCCCATTCACTGATAATGGGAACCAGCTTTTTAAAGTAAGTGTTTTCATCTGTTCAAGCCACTTACAGGCAGTGAAAGCTTCTATCCCAGTGTGTTGCTGGGTTAGATAAACTTCTTACATCATGTTTCTAGACAATCAAAATCTGTCTTCGCATATTTCATGACACTAAGAGAAATGTATTAAGGCAACTAAGTTGAAAGTGCAGATATAAATGCTGTGGTTGTGACAGACCCCTGTACTCAGGAGGAGTATGTCCATCGTATAAGCTTCCCTTGCTCTGTACCAGAATGATCCAAAACATCAACCTGTTTATTGAAACACAGGCAAAAGAGATAAACACCTTGGAACAATCCCCCCATAATGACACAGGGTAGGGTAAATTGTACATTCAGTAACATGAGACACAGGTATATTCAAACTTTTCAACAAATAATTCAATCGGTAACTGGGTACGTAGACAGGCTTATTAGCAGGAAGGGCTGTTGGAGAAATTCCCCCTCTAACAACTCATAGCTGACAGTAATATAATTAACATGAGCTAATTAACTAATCACTTAACTAGCCTAGGCGACCAAACTATTCGGCTCTACAACCCTGAATTCAAAATACTGTACAATACAGATTCTCATAAGTATACACACATAGATGAGAAGACAGACAGAAACAATAGGTGGCCCAATTAGCAATTAACAATGGGAGAGACATGCCTAGCATAAAAATAAATAATAAACCCCACCCCACCTCAAGCTATTTGGTAACACTCTATGAGACAAACCCCTACAATATCCCAGCAGTCTGAAAAGGTGAATTTAATTTATCTTCATATATTTCTTGAGGGATATTGTTGATACATATTACTGTCCCAACTGAAAGAGCCTCTCCAATTTTTAACCCAAACCACAAATATCAGACCCAGGATAACGGGTAAAATGAAATGCTGAGTTCGGGGAATAGTCCATCCAGGAGGGGCAAGGAGAGCTGCAAAGGAGGGTATGTGTGGTTGTACTGTGAGTCTGGTTAGGGTAGACCAGACTGGGCTTCTAGGTCACCATGTGCCCCTAATAGACACAGGGTGACTTACAAATAAGTGGAACCTGGGGAGCTGAAAAAGGAGTTTCTCAACCTCTCTAAGGTAAGCTGGGTTCCACGAGCCCCCTGCTCAAAGTGACTCCTTCACATATTTTATGACACTAAGAGAAATAGATTCAGGCAACTAAGTTGAAAGTGTAGAAATAAATGCTGGGGCGTGATCTTGAATTTTACTTTATATGGGGAAGTCACTTGGATGAGTGGTGAAGCATCTTCAACATTAGAGAACAAGCCCAGATGAATGTGACTAACTACTTCTAGCTATACTATAACCTGACAAAATATGTTTCAGGAGCAGGAACAGCTGTACATAGTCTGTGTACTTTGTAAAACAGTGCAAAAGGTGTCGGCATCACATTCATGAATTAAATAAATAAAACAACAAGTGCATTATCTTGCAGTGTAGTTCTTGACCTAGCCTGCTTCCTGAGAGTCCTTTTAGCTCTTGTCATTCTGTCTTGTGTTTTCCTTATGCTTTATGCTCCTAGTCTAATCCTGTAGAGACTTGTTTTGTTAGTTCTGCCCTGCTTGCTACCTAGTGCTGTGTAGTGAATACCTGTTTTTGCTCCATAAAATACAATTGTACGAAGCTACAGTATTTATGAGTATAAAAATGTGTAATCCTTTATGATATAGTGGATTGAATTCAACCATTGTAATAAATAAAAGATGATAAATGTATTGCAATGTCTGCTAGCCTTCCATAATACTGAATACGATCATATTTGAAAACCCTTTCAAACTGCATGAAAGTGTGCACATATCTATAATAAATGTGATAAAAGTACAAGCATATTTACTGTACAAGTTTGTGCATGCATGGGTGTGTATTTGAGCTTAGATTGTACTAGGTCAATTTCAGTCATCGTGACAGGGATAGGATACTGATGCAAAACTTTGGAAACTTAATTAGAAATTATTTAAGCTACTTGAAAGAGATACAAAGACGAGGCAGGATTAATTACCTTCTTACTTTTACAAGGGGAAGTGATTAAGCAAAGACTGACCTCCAGAAGCTTTTTCATTGCTAAGAATACAGATGAAGGAATGAAAGACCTCTAGTAGATAAGTATGTTACATATAGTTTTAGGAATAAATGTTTATATTAAATGGGGACTCCAGGTAAAGCCTTTTTTAATTTTGAATGGGGTAAGGAAACTTTTGCGCTTCTCTAGGCTTTTCACTGTTGTGTGCCTTTTGGGGATGATTTCCCTCTCTTCTTTTCCCAGTTATAGTTATCAAGAAGACAGAAAGTGAGAGAAAACTTTTCAGTGAGGACACAGATAAAAATTATAGAATGGCAAAGGCTTAGGAGTAGGACCCATTGCTGGGTTTTTATTGATTCTTAAATTAAAATGCCACACCGGGAAGTATTTGTCCAGGTCTATAGATATTCAAATATGAATTAAGATGAAGGGTGGAACCAATGTGTTTCGAGAGCCTAAACAAAATGTTCCCTTCATTAGGGCTTAAAGATGGAGAATGATGTATACTGGACAAAACAGCAAGTGTAAATTAAACAATTACTTTTGCAGTCTTTTTTCTCAGCTTCACAGTCTAAATGCAGTTGCGTTAATTAGGCAAATAGCAAGGTTAGGCTGGCATTTCATGTCTTGCAGACTTTGCAGAGGTGGGGAACTGCAATATATGTCATTATTATGGGTCTTTTAGGAAACAGTGTAGCAGAGTAAGAAAAGGACTGATGCTGCTGTAGGATCTTTCAGACCATATCTGCTTTTTGTGACTTGCGTCAGCAAAGTTAGCATTTTTTTCAAATTAAACCATTTGAGCTCATACCTATACACCCCTTATGGACCAGAGCAATTTTTATATTTCCACTATGGGTCTGTTTATTTGGTGATACTTTTGTCATTATTAAAGATCACAGATGATGATGAGTTGGGCACAGGGACGTATTAGCAGAAAGCAGAAAAAAGCACTACACTGATCTTCCCAGTGAAGAGCTGTGCAAGAGGATTATCAGCAGAAGGCAAAGAGACAGTGGTAGACTAATTTTCCCACTGAAAAGCTGTGTCGGGGGTGTCAGCAGGAGGCAGAGAAACATCAGTGCATTTATCTTCCCATTAAATGTTGCACAGGGTGGTGAGTCAACAGAAGTCCAACCGCTGGAGTACAGGCAAGCTGTGTTCCCAATGCAAGTACAATACTTTTTATTACAATTACATGGTAACACCAAAATATAAAATGTTGGGGCAACTAACACATTAAGCTGGTTGTCTTGCAATTTTACTGGTTCTAACCTTGTTATTGTGTATTAAGTGTATTCATAGTCAAATATTGTATTAGTTTAGGATAGAATAGGGGGATAAAAGAACTCTTCAAGTTTTAATTGCTTGGTAGATTCACCCTTTTTATTTGTCTTTATGATTATAATTTTATTTTTTTTATTAAACAGGAGGTAAGGGTAACAACTGCCTATGATGGATGTTCCCCCTATTTTGATATTTCCTCTAACTTCAGAGGAGATTCAGCTCACTTCAGAAATTTCCTTTGAAATCTTTGTTGTATCTCCTGGACAGGAAGTGAAAGCAAATCTCCTTTAGGCTAGGTCCACACTAGAATGCGGTACGGAAAAGCCACGCTTCATACCAGTTCCACACACTGCATTCAGTTGCCAGCTGCAGTGAGTGTCAATGGTAAGTAACAACAACCCAAGCGCAGGTCACAAATGTGATCCAGTTGCTGCGCGTTTCCTGTTGCAGTGAGTTTCCAAAAGTAGTGCATGCACTACTTTTAGTGTAATGCAATGCGAATTGAGCCCATTAAAAATAAATAGGCTCTAATCGCACCACACTGAATTGCATGTCAATCAAACAGGAATGCCTCTTCAATTATCTAAATATTACTCATAACATGTTGCTACCTGTACTGTACACTGGAAAAAAAAATAATGGCTGTGAAACTATTTGTTTGTTTTAGAAAGGAATACTTTACAAGGGGTTATTTTCCTTCAAAGCCATGTTCTAACATACAGAAATACATTTAAATGCTTTTTTGGAAACCTGTCTCTTTAATAACTTCCATCGAATACAACCAAGACATCTTGTTGGCTCAGAGAAAGTCATTGATGCATTGCAAATAACCCCCACATGAATACTGTTTTAACCACTTCTGGACGGGAAGGATTTGCCCCTTTAATGACCAGGCTATTTTTTTGCGATTCGGCACTGCATTACTTTAACTACTTGCCTTCTGTGCACTTAAACACCCTTCCCATCCAGACCAATTTTTAGCTTTCAGCGCTCTCACACTTTGAATGACAATTGCGCGGTCATGCTACACTATACCCATATAAAATTTTTATCATTTTTTTCACACAAATAGAGCTTTCTTTTGGTGGCATTTAATCATCTCTGGGTTTTTTATTTTTTACAAAAAAAAAGAAAAAAGACAGAAAATTTTGAAAAAAAAAAGTTTTTCTTATTTTTTGCGAGTAAATTTTGAAAATAAATACATTTTTCTCCTTCACTGATGTGCGCTGATGAGGCGGCACTGATGGGCACTGATAGGCTGCACTGATGAGGTGGCACTTATGGGCACTGCTGAGGTGGCACTTATGGGCACTGGTGAGGTGGCACTGATGAGGAGGTACTAATATGCCGCACTGATGAGCACTGATAGGTGGCACTGATGAGCACTGATAGGCGGCACTGCTGGGCACTGAGAGGTGGCACTGCTGGGCACTGAGAGGTGGCACTGACGGGCAACACTGATGGGCACTGGCGGGCGGCACTGATGGGCACTGGCGGGCAGCACTGATGGGCACTGGCGGGCGGCACTGATGGGCACTGGCGGGTGGCACTGATGGGCATTGGCGGGTGGCACTGATGAGCACTGATGGGTGGCACTGATGAGCACTGATGGGCAGCACCATCAGTGCCCACACTCAGTGCCCATAGTGCTGCCAGTAAGTGCTCATAAGTGCCTAGATGAGCAGGCACTGATGGGCACTGACTGGCAGCACTATGGGCACTGATTGTGTGCACTGATGGGGGGCACTGATGGTGGGCACTGTGGGCATTGAAGGTGTGTCTGGTGTACCTCTAGTAATCAGGGCACTGGTGATCGGTGCCCTGATTACTTTTTTCTGTGTCCCCGGCGCTGTGCAGCTCTCCCTCCTTCCTCACACGCAGGCTCTGTGTGAGGAAGGAGCGCCGGCGATGAGAGATGATCTCATATGTTTACATATGAGATCATCTCTCATTGGACGGCTTGATCACGTGGTGAATGGCCGCTGTGATTGGCCATTCACCACGATCTGTGATCGGCCGTGTCCAAGGGACACGGCCGACACAGATTCCCCCCGATGCGCGCTCGCGGGAGCGCGCGGGGGGCGTGTCACTGGGAGGCCATTTAAAAACGGCCTTCCGAAAATTCGAGTCCACACTGCAGCCGTATATAGGCTGTAGCGCGGATGGCAGGAGGTTAACTGACAACTGTGCTGTCGTATGACGCTGTACCCAAGCACTATTAACAAAAAAGAGCGACAATTAAAAAGAAAAAAAGCAGTATTTTTCACTTTCTGCTATATAACATTCCCAATAAAAAAAAAAATTAACAATCAAATTTTTTCATCATTTTTGGCCAATTTGTATTTTGAACATATTTTTGGTAAAAAAAAAAATCCCAAAAGGTGTATTTTGATTGTTTTGCGCAAAAGTTGTCGTGTCTACAAACTAGGGGAAAGATTTATGTCATTTTTATTTATTTATTTTTTTACTAGTAATGGCAGCGATCTGCAATTTTTAGCGGGACTGCAACATTGCGGTGGACAGATCGTACCCCTAACTGACATTTTTGGCACTTTTGGGGGGACCAGTGACATTACTACAGTAATAAGTGCTAAAAATATGTACTGTAACTGTAATAATGACACTGGCAGGGAAGGGGTTAACACCAGGGGCGATCGAAGGGTATAATGTGTACCTAGGGGGGGGGGATTCTAACTGTGTGGGGGCCAGACCTGGTGGATGGAAACAGGGCTCCTGTGTTCTGAAATAACAGGAACACAGGAGCCCTGTTTCAATCAGTGACAGATGAGCGGTGTGCCGTGTTTACAAAGGCACTCCGCCTTCCTTCAGTCCCTGCAGTGATCGTCAGGTTCCCGACGGCCATCGCGGCTGCCGGACCCGTTGCTAGAGAGTGGGCGCCTGATCGCGCCTCCCGAGACCCGCTCCTGTGAGCCAACATATCCATACGTCGGTTTTCGCAGGAGAGCCAGCCTGCCGAAGTATATCTGCGGCGGCTGGTCTTTAAGTGGTTAAGATAGAAACTCAAATGCATGTATGCTGCTAGTTAGTCCTCATGCACACTGCAGCTGTCAAACGTCTTTTTTACAGGTGTTTGATGTTTTTTTTTTCTGGCCCTAAATTCCCCTCTATGTTAGCCTATGTGTCCATGCGCACATAGGCTTTTAGAGTAGTTTAGAGGCAGGTGCCTTTAGGGGCAGACATTTTAACACACTAAAACTGTATTCAGGAGAGGAACCTTTGGGCAGAAAAAGTGCCTAATGCACATAAATGTGTGTAAATGCATTTAATAGCATCAACATTTTAGGCGTGTTTAGAGCTTGAGAGTTTATTCATTTAAGTGGCCAGAATAAAATAATATTCTGGTGACTGAAATTAATAAATGCCCAAATGCTTGAAGTGCTTGAATGCATCTAAATGCTCTTAAAAGCATTCAAGGTGCTCCTCTTAGGGGAAAAGCATTTAGAAGAGCCTAGTGTGCATAAGGCCCTAAAGTTTCTGAAATATGTAATTCTTTACTATTGATTAAAGCTGAAAATAGTATTTGTATGCAAAAAGCATAGACATAGCCCTAGGTCTGGGGATGTCTGTCTGCAACAATGTGAACAAAGGGTGGTATGAAGCTCCAATAAGCAACAGTTTAACCACTTTACCACCGGAGGATTTTCCTGCTTTACGTCCAGGCCACTTTTTGCGATTCGGCACTGTGCGACTTTAACTGACATTTGCGCGGTCATGCAACGCCGTACCCAAACAGAATTTACGTCCTTTTTTCCCCACAAACAGAGCTTTCTTTTGGTGGTATTTGATCACCTCTGCGTGTTTCATTTTTTGCGATATTAATAAAAAAAATGCGACAATTTTGAAAAAGTAACAATATTTTTCTAATTTGACAGTTAAAAAATATCCAATATATTCAATTTTTGTCATATATTTAGGCCAAAATGTTTTTAGCTACATGTCTTTGACAAAAAAATTCTCAATGAGCGTATTTTTAACCGCTTTAAGACCGGAAGATTTTACTCCATTCCTGACCAGGCCATATTTTGCGATTCGGCACTGCTTTAGTTTAACGGACAATTGCGCGGTCGTGCGATGGTGTACCCAAATTACATTTATGTAATTCTTTTCCCCACAAATAGAGCTTTCTTTTAGTGGTATTTGATCATCTGTGCGATTTTTACTTTTTGTGCTATAAACAAAAAAAGAGTGAAATTTTGAAAAAAAAAAACAATATTTTTCACATTTTTTATATGAAATTCCCCCCCAAAAAAATTTAAAAATCAAAATGTTTTAACATTTTAGGCCAATTTGTTGTTTGCTACATATGTTTGGTAAAAAAAAATCGCAGTAAGCGTATTTTGATTGGTTTGCGCAAAAGTTATCGCAGCTACTATCTACGGGAAATTTATGTCATTTTTATTGTTTTTTTTTAACTAGTAATGGCGGCGATCTGGCGGCGATCTGTGATTTTTTTTGCGGGACTGCGACATTGCAGCGGACAGATCAGACCCCTAACTGACATTTTTTACACTTTTGGGGGTACCAGTGACATTACTACAGTAATCAGTGCTATACATATGCACTGTTACTGTAAAAATGACACTGGCAGGGAAGGGGTTAACTTTTATTGGTGATCAATGTATGCCTGGTGCTTACTGAGGGGACTGTGTGACACAGGCACAGATTGCAGGTTCAGCTATGCTGAATCCTGTAATCTGTCCCTGCCTGTCACTTAGGAGATCCGCTCGCTTTGTTTACACAAACGGGCGGATCTCCTCACTCGATCCCCGATGATGGGGGAAGAGCAGCGGTGATCACTGCTGCTCCTCCCCTGGCCCGACACCCGCTGTGTCTGAATACAGCAGGAGTGAGCCTCCGGCAGTGCGTGAGCGCCGCCCACAAGGGGAGGAGTCCAGCAACGTAGACCTACGTCGCTGGACGATAACGAGCCACTTTGCCACAGTACGCTCAATGTGAGCGGTCGGCAAGTGGTTAAAGGGTGCTTTCTTCAGGGACCATAATACTACTACTAACTTTAAGACTTAAGCCTGGTACACACTAAAAAACCTGACAACTCTGGCCGGAGCCACTAAAATCTCCCCCACTGAACTGTTGTGTTCGGTCCGGCTGACATACACACGGGCCGAATGTCGGACAGTTTTTATTTAATCGGCCAATGTCTCCCAACCTTCAGCCTGTGTGTACTAGGCATAAGTAGTAATGCTATTATCAGGGTCCAGATGAGTAGTTTAGTCTGCTGGCCACTAATACAAAAGGGTTATTGAATGCAAGATTTACAGCAAAGAGAGGTGAGATGAGGGTCTTGTTATTTGTAGCTTTATTTCTGAAAAGGAATGCCACTTACTCTAGGTTCACATTTGACCTTGAGCTTCATCGAACTTTCATGAAAATTTTTTGGGGGTGCTTTATGGATGTTTTATAAAACTCAATAAAAGTATTGAACGAGAAAAAGAAAAAATTTTGGGGGCATTTTTTTCGTGCTTTATGTGCTTTTTTCATGCATTTTTAAGCATTTGGGTGCTTTTCATGTGCTCCAAACTAAAGTAATTTTTTGTTGGCCAACAGAAAGCATTTTTATGACATCAATAACTGTCCACTTACTGTTTTACTTCCTGATTTTGCTATGTGGTGCTGTTGTGTGGTGCTGTGCCGTCAGGGCTACCTAGAGCCATGTCTGCTATGATATCTTTTATGGCAGCAGCTGCAGTAACTGCTGCATTGTTGATGGAAGAAGAGAAAAAGAGAAACAGATTATGTAATTAATAATAGAAAAGACACGGACCAATTCTGGGTCAAGTACAATGAGCTTTGTGTACATGAGGATAAACTCTTCCAATATTTATGGATCTCAGTTGAGCGGCACATCCTAAAAATGGGGTTAATTTACTAAAGGCAAATAGAATTAGAATGCTCACTTTTCAAATCCAGCTGCAGTCTTCCGAAGGGCAATTTTCCACAAAGCTTATTGAATAGAGTAAAGCTCTGCTGACTTCATTATCCAATCATGTGATAGCAAAAATACTGTTTTTTTTTTTCTTGTACATGATTTGGTAGTTATACCAAATTTCCTAAGCTCTGGGAGAATTCCCTTGCAGAGTGCAACTTCACTTGCAAAGCAAAGAGTGTATTTGCCTTTAGTAAATCAACCCGATATCTCAAATTATATAGTTTTAACACTTTAGGTAAAAGTGAGGCAATCTCATCAAATGATGAAGTTCAACGTGACATTGTCTCTTGTAGTTATACTGTAGTTTATTCCATATTTTATTTTTTCACTGCTTTAATGATTGGCTGAAAAGGCTAATAATAACATAAAGAAATGCTCTAAATTACTTTGTTGTGTCACGTTCCAAATCATTTTTAACCACTTCTGGACTGGAAGGATTTGCCCCCTTAATGACCAGGCCATATTTTGCGATTCGGCACTGCGTTATTTTAACAGACAATTGCGCGGCCTTGCGACACTGTACCCTAATAAAATTGATGTCCTTTTTTTACCACAAATACAGCTTTCTTTTGGTGGTATTTGATCACCTGTGCAATTTTTATTTTTTGCACTATAAACAAAAAAAGAGCGACGAATCTGAAAAAAAAAACAATAATTTTCACTTTCTGCTATATAACATTCCCCCCCCCCCCCAAAAAATTAAAAAATCTAAATTTTTTAACATTTCAGGCCAATTTGTTTTCTGCTACATATTTTTGGTAAAAAAAAATCGCAATAAGTGTCATTTTTATTGTTTTTTTTTTTTTACTAGTAATGGCGGCGATCTGCGATTTTTTGCAGGACTGCAACATTGCGGCGGACAGATCGGACCCCTGACTGATATTTTTTATATTTTTGGGGGGACCAGTGACATTACTACAGTAATCAGTGCTATAAATATGCACTGCTACTGTAATAATAACACTGGCAGGGAAGGGGTTAGCACTGGGATCAAGGGGTTAAATGTATACCTAGGGGCGTGTTTCTAACTATGGGGGGCATGGCTTGTGAAATGACCATAGAGACCTGTGTTCCTATATAGAAGGATCACAGGAGCTCTGTGATCATTTCAGGGAGAAGAATGGTCAGCTGTGTTTACAACAGCTGACCGTTCTTCTCTCTCAGTGGGGAATGATTGCGGGTGTCAGGCGGCAATCGGAGCCGCCTGCCCGCTGCATCAGCTTCCCCGCTGACGAGCAGGTGGCGGCGCACGCTCGCTTGTCCATTAGCCTCCTGCGCTCGACCGACGTATACCTACGTCGGTTTGCCCAGGAGCGGCTACCTGCTGCAGTATAACTGTGGCGGGCAGTCGTAAAGTGGTTAATAAAAAAATTGTTGTGCAATATATACACAAAGCCACATCTATAGTATGGATTTTTTTTTTTTTTGGAGACCCTATTTTTGAAAAACAAAAAAAAAACAAAAAAACATTTATTGCAAACAGGGGATATACATCCAAGATTTCTTTTACTAATAACATGGGCAGAACACTTTTTGTACCCAAAAAAAAGGCAATACCAGAAATGTTTGGGTACTTTAGTAACAATACCTTAGTGACAAAAGAGTACTTAGTGCCAAAAACAAAAGTGGGAATACTTTACATATGGTAGTAGGAATGTTGAGAATTTACAGGGTAGTGGGGTGGTATTGCCTCATGGTCTGATGTTATAGTGGCTGGTGCTGTTGTGGATTGAACAAGGTAATGTCTTAGGGCGGAGGATGAAGTGGTGGGTGAAGTGGTTTGTGTTGCTAAATATTGGAGATAGCTCACACAGGACTCTAAAGATTAGTGGGCAAGGAGATGGTAGGCAATAGATGTGGGAGCTTGGGGATGACTAGGATATTGGATAGAAAGTTTTTGAAAGGGGTTCAATAATGTATTGTGGTAAATAGGTAGGTGTTTGTTGTAGGGAAAACTTGGCTGAGGTGGGGTTAGGATGTGAAATGTATAGACCTGATGGAGGTCGCCTTGCATCATTGAGGGGATTGAAAGATGATAAAATGTATTAGGATTGATGGAGGTGGCAACATATATTATGACCCCTGTTCTCATGTCTACCTGCAGCTCTTTGGGGACATCTTTAAAATAGAACACCAAGTTTTGAGCAACAGCCATCTAGTAAGAGTTTTGAACCTCCATTCTTTGCAACATTTCAGACATGGTGTTGAGGAAGGCGATCAAAGTTTCTGCTGGTTGTCCTTCCGCATGTAACCCTTTGGATTGCCCTAACTAAAAGGTGAGGGTTCTCAAAAGATGTGGCCTCCTCATCAGTCAATGGAACTGAAGAGAAAGGGAGACTCCTAGCATATGTGCATCGGCATCCTCTGCTCTGTTCCTGGGTTCTCTGGAGGTTTCTCAGCTGCTTTCTGTATTGTAAATACAACAGTTAACTTTATGTCACAGAACATCCACATTATGTTAACCTATTATTTAAAAAAGGGTAATCACAAAAGCTACGTTACCTACTCATATCCAAAAAAAATCTCAGGGAATCTAGTTCCCTGCCATGGACATAAACCCAACGTGCTAAAGCCGCACTTCCACTTCTCTGCTCTCAAAGCTGTCTCCTGGACTTCCATGGCCATCTTTTAAACTTTCCCATTGAGCTTTTAAAACCAAAAAAAAGGATACATTGTATTTTTTGTTTTGTTTTGGGTACCTAAAAACTGGTCAGTTCTTTGCTAATCTACATTTCAATGTTATACAGTAGTTGGAAAATTAGTGTTGAGCCAAATAAAGTTTATCAGATTTTTAAAATGAAAATTACATCTAACTGACCACACCAACAAAACCACTTCCTCATTTGTAGCCACACCCACAAAAACACACCCCTATTTTTTCACATGTCCAGAAAAAAATAGTCACAAAAGGATCAAGCCACTGTGGTGAATTGTGGGTGTGGCCAAATTGCGGTAATAGTGGGGACACACGTGGGAGGATGGGAACTGGAGGCCTACCCTGTAGCCCTCTATCAGCTATCAAGTAAACTGCAAGTGTTTAAAAGTGTGATGCTAAATAAAACCTGAACCTATGCTACTATGGGTCAAGACAGTGCAAAGCATAGAGTGCAGGGGTCAGGATTAAGTAAAAAAGTACAGAGTTCAGTGGTAAGGAGTAAGTATAACACAGTTCTGGATCAAGATTAGGTAACACAAAGAAAAAATGTTAGGCTTACCCACTTCAATCAACAACAAAATGAAACTCAAAGAAGGATAATGCACACGCACGGCTACTTCTATAAAACATTTATTTGTATCAAGAGAACATACAAGTAAAAAAACTGCATCACAGATCCTGCCGCCCACCCACTGAACCACCCCAGGAACTCACACAAGCAGGGATACTAAAGGCCCCCTAAGGGTGCCCACCTTAAGAAGCAACACAAATATGGACCCTAATAGATAGATAATAAACCTCAAATAAACATCAAACAATAGAGAAAATCCTCTATGTACCAGATAGAGACATTTGTGTTGACGAAAGTCTAATGGCCTACAAAGGAAGACTCAGCTGGATACAGTATATAGCGTCAAAGAGAGCACTATTTGGCATAAAATCATTCATGCTATGTGAATCAAGCACTGGTTACATATGGAATTTGGTCCTATACACTGGGAAAGGAACCAAATTCAACTAATGATTCAGTAGTTATGGAATGGCAACTGCTTTGGTTCTTACTTTGATTGAGCCATTCTATACAACAAGACGGATGTATATGGGACGGTTAGGGCTAATCGGCGTGACATGCCGCCAACCTTTGGCAATAAAAAGTTTAAGGCAGGAGAAATAGTTGCCTGGCAGGAAGGCAAAATGATGGCACTGAGATGGTGCGACAAAAAAGATGTGTGCCTAATGAGTACAATTCCCAACACCTCTACTGTCATGGTACACACAAAAGGTGGAAAAGATATATTGAAACCACAACTCGTGATGGATTACAACAACACCATGGGAGGTGTGGACAGATCTGATCAGGCTATGAAATTTTATCCGGCAATGAGAAAACAACAAAAAAAATATTACAAAAAAATCTTCAGGCATCTTCTTGAACAGTGTTTGTGAAAAGCATTCATTCTGCTAAAAAATAAAGAGTGACAGGCCTGTGGTTCATGCAAAATTTGTTTGGAAAGTTGCCAAACTTATATTTCTCAAGCACCAAACACCAACGACTGTAAATAGATCCGGATGTCGTGCTGCTGGCCTTGTGAACCCGGAACGACTGACTGGTCGTTACTTTATAGACCACATTCCATCAACGGAAAAGGAGTCTGCACCCACAAGGATGTGTGTGGTTTTCTGCTCTAAACGTGACGACACTGGAAGGAAAATCCGAAAGGAAACCCGGAAACGTCGGACTTTGTGCTGTACCATGTTTTAACATTTTCCATACCCGGGACGTTTACTGAAGCAATATTACTACTAAACCTACATCCTTGTTTGGCCAAAAAAAAATTCAGTGTTTTTGATTATATTATTTACTACAATTTATTGAATAAAAAGTTTTATTATTATTATATTATTATTTGTTATTATTTATAGTTATTTATTATATTATAATTTATGATTTTGTGTTTCAAACTTTATCATACCCGAGATGTTGTAAAGAAGAATGCACAGTAAAAAAAATCATATGTAAATAGTTGGTTTGTGCTGCTCGTCCTTAAGAATTACATGCAAAATAATGGTACCGCTTTTAGCACCTAAAATCTGAAATAATCATACCGCCAGGGAGGTTAATCAGATAATTTATTCATAAATGATCTAAAGGAGGGGATAATCGAGTACAATCTCAGTATTTGCGGAAGATACTAAACTAAGCGTGCCAATATCTTCTAAGGATTTGGAAAACCTTACAAGCGGATCTGAACAAAATAATGGGGTGGGCAACTACATGACAGATGAAGTTTAATGTTGAAAAATGTAAAGTAATGCACTTGGGCATCAGAAATACGAAAGCAAGCTACTCACTGGGGGGGAAACCTCTGGGTGAGTCTAGAATGGAAAAGGACCTGGGGGTACTGGTAGAAAATAGGCTTGGCAGTTGCATGCAATGCCAAGCTGCTGCAAGCAAAGCCAACAGAATACTGGCATGTATAAAAAAGGGGATTCACTCCAGAAATAAAGAGATTATTCTCCCACTCTACAAGACATTGGTCTGGCCACATCTGGAGTATGCTGTCCAGTTCTGGGCACCGGTCCTCAGGAAGGATGTGCTGGAACTGGAGAGAGTCCAGAGAAGGGCAACAAAAATAATTAGGGGAATGGAGGGCATTGGCTATGAGGAAAGACTACAAGCACTGAACTTATTCTCTCTGGAGAAGAGACGATTGAGGGGGGATATGATATCAATGTACAAATACTGTACTGGCGACAATAGCATAAGGAACAAACTTTTCAGAGAAAGGGAATACAATAAGACACGTGGCCACTCACTAAAACTTGAGGAAAAATGGTTTAACCTTAAAATACGTAGGGGGTTCTTCACTGTCAGAGCAGTAAGGATGTGGAATTCTCTTCCACAAGCAGTTGTATCAGCAGGGAGCATCAATAGTTTCAAAAAACTATTAGATGGGCAGCTTAAAGACCACAACATACAATGATATACAATGTACGGTTAACAGCAAACACACACACACATCATAGGTTGAACTGGATGTACTGGTGTCTTTTTTCGACCTCACAAACTATGTAACTATGTAAGATATTCATTGTTCATAGTAGATATTCTTGCCTCGAAGTATACAGCAAACTAGAATCCCAGAATTTTTTATACTTTTTAAAAATTGTTATATATTGTAGATTATGTTGAGAGATACTAATGATATTAACAGCTTAAAAAATATTGACACTTTTTTAGGATGATGAACTAATATAATTTTAGACATGCATAATAGAAAACAGTTAAATGTATTATGTACATACTTCCTTCACCTGATACAAATTTCACTATTTTTCTTCAAATTCTAAATTAATAAAGACCTGCCAAAGAAGCACAAAGTCATCTATCTGTTGGTGTCCTATGTGGTGATACTGTAATGTTTGGCATTGCTCTGTAGGTTACAGTTATGTTGGACTTTGTGAATTCTTGTTCTGTTGGCGTATCCTCTAAAACTTTAATGCAGTCATATTTATCAGTCAGCTGGAATTTTTGTTCCTGCTGATGTCTAGTGCTGAATACCTAAAAAATTGGAGACCATATATAAGGGAAAAAAAGTTGTTCTGATCATGTTTTCAAGTCCTAACCTGTAAGTCCTGTCCTTTACCTCAGTTATTACCTTGGCCTTATGCTGGAGTTCCTGTTTTCAATGCTGGCTTGTGAATTCTGTTATCCTTTTCCCCTGGTTTCTGATCTTGGTTCCTGTACTTGGCTCAGTATCTAAAACTCCCACTGTGTAACAATAGTCCTCACTGATCTAGGAGCTTCAAAACTCCTTCTATGCTACCAGAAGATCCCTGCTGCTTTTGGCACTCTCTTCCCCTGTAACTTTGGAAAAAAAGTTTGCTGCTAGCAGGATAAAATATTCTGTCCACCTAAACTGAACTAAAGTTTTCTGTTTTCTTGACAGTCATAACATTAACCTATTTTAATAGAATTCTTAGCAATTCCAAGTCTTAAGACTTCCAGCTGAGAAAAAGTTTGTGCGCCAATGTTGTGCACCACTCCAGGTTCATTTTATTACCTCAGGCTTAAAAATTGTATACTTTTTTTTTTAATAAAGCTTGGAGAATCACTGTTATATGCACATTTAAATGCATCATTTACAGCCATCATCTTGACTTGCAGTTGCAAAATAAACTTTGTGAGGTCTTAGGGATTATGAAGACAGCTTTTGATACAGGGAATGCCAATAATCTGAAATGGTTTTGTTTGGGGAAATAGCCTAAAATACTTCCTAACCATTGTGAAGATCATATTAGCAGAAAGTTGGGTGGAGGGTATTGCTGCAAAAGGAGGTTGTTCTACTAGATATAAGGGTTTACATACTTTTACAGCCTAAACTGTCAATTTGTAAACAATTTGCTCAATAAAGTTATAAACAGTTAGTAATATTATTTATGTGCTTTAGTTTAAGTGCATTGTATTTGTCTGTCACTGTGGCTTAAAGCTCCGACGGTCAGACCACATTTTAGTAGACAATAATGCAGAAAACAAACTGTTCCTACAATACACAAAAGCTTTTAATATGTACGTATATCCCTTTCAGACCTTTGGATTAAAGGTGATTGGTTTATAAAAGTATGCTATATTATACTGTATAAAGGCTAATACAGTGCCTTCAAAAAATATTCATACCCCTTGAAATTTTCCACATTTTGTCATGTTACAACCAAAAACCTAAATGTATTTTATTGGGATTTTATGTGATAGACCGACACAAAGTGGCACATAATTGTGAAGTGGAAGGAAAAATAATAAATTGTTTTCAAAATTGTTTACAAATAAATATCTGAATAGTGTGGCTTGCATTTGTATTCAGGCCCCCTGGGTCAATACTTTGTAGAACCACCTTTCGCTACAACTACAGGTGCAAGTCTTTTTGGGTATGTCTCTATCAGGTTTTCACATCTAGAGAGTTAAGGTTTTGCCCATTCTTCTTTGAAAAATAGCTCAAGCTCTGTCAGATTGCATAGAGAGCATCTGTGAACAGCTATTTTCAAGTCTTGCCACACATTCTCAATTGGATTGAGGTCTGGACTTTGATTGGGCCATTCTAACACATAAATAGGCTTTGATCCAAACCATTCCATTGTGGCTCTGGCTGTATGTTTAGGATCATTGTCCTGCTTGAAGGTGAACCTCCGCCCCAGGCTCAAGTCTTTTGCAGACTCTAATGGGTTTTCTTCTAAAATTGCCCTGTATTTGGCTCCATTCATCTTTCCATCAACTCTGACCAGCTTCCCTGTCCCTACTAAAGAAAAGCATCCCCACAACTTGATGCTGCCATCACCATGTTTCACGGTGGGGATGGTGTGTTCAGGGTGATGTGCAGTATTAGTTTTCCACCACACATAGTGTTTTGCTTTTAGGCCAAAAAGTTTAATTTTGGTCTCATCTGACCAAAGCACCTTCTTCCATATGTTTGCTGTGTCCCCTACATGGCTTCTCGCAAACTGCAAACAGGATTTCTTATGGCTTTCTTTCAACAATGGCTTTCTTCTTGCCACTCTTCCATAAAGGCCAGATTTGTGGAGTAAACTACTAATAGTTGTCCTGTGGACAGGTTCTCCCACCTGAGCTGTGGATTATTGCAGCTCCTCCAGATTTACTATGGGCCTCTTGGATGCTTCTTTGATTAATTCTCTAATTGCCCGGCTTGTCGGTTTAGGTGGACGCCTATGTCTTGGTAGGTTTGCAGTTGTGCCCTACTCTTTCCATTTTTGGATGATGGACTGAACAGTGCTCTGTGAGATGTTCAAAGCTTGGGATATTTTTTTTTTATAACCTAACCCTACTTTAAACTTCTCTACATCTTTATCAATGACCTATCTGGTGTGTCCCCTGGCCTTCGTGATGCTGTTTCTTCACTAAGGTTCCTTAAAAAAAAACATCTGAGGGCTTCACAGAACAGCTGTATTTATACTGAGATTAAATTACACACAGGTGGACTCTATTTACTAATTAGGTGACTTCTGAAGGGAATTGGTTCCACTAGATTTTAGTTAGGGGTATCAGAGTAAAGGGGTCTGAATACAAATGCACGCCACACTTTTTCAGATATTGGTGAAAAAATGTTAAAACCATTTATCCCTTTCCTTCCACTTCACAATTTTGTGCTACTTTGTGTTGGTCTATCACAAATCCCAATAAATAAATTTACGTTTTTGGTTGTAACATGACAAAATGTGAAAAATTTCAAGGGGTGTGAATACTTTTTCAAGGCACTGTAGGTAAGCATGCTATCTTTGGAGTTATGGTTTAGTGTTTAATGTTAGGATTAGGCATGAGATTCAGTATCAATAATTTAAATATTTTTTGTTTGCAGTTTTTGCACTACATTACCTTTGTAATACGTACTATGGCCAGCAGGCTTAGAAAGGCCAATAAGGGGACTTTTGAATAAACCAGCCCCTTGAATATAAAAGGGAATAGGGTTTCTGAGCAGCCATGGGTGTTAGTTTAAGAAACCAAAGAAACCAATCAGTTGGCTGCATTTAGAATCAATAAGTGCATGTGCTGTGTCATTTGGCCTCTTGTATCGCCTAAAAAACCTGGCTGATCCTGCCAATCCTGCCAATGGTTGCTGAGCCTTGAAACCATGGTCAGTTTATGTGTCTCCATCCAGAACAAAGTCACAGCAACACTTGGGTCTGCTACAAGTGATGCTGTGACTTTGTTCTGGATGCTTTATGCACTATATAAGCGCTGTTTTTTCTGGATACAAGTAAGTGCTTCTACTTTAAATTAAATTCCCTTTACATGGGTACACACAAGTCTTCTCTTTTCTTGACCTTAATAGGATGATATACTCGATTTATGTGGCTATTATAAGATGATACACTTGCTGGGATTAGAGATGTCCGGTGGATGCTGAATACTTTGAATCCATCTTGAGATTGCAGATATTGTAACTACTATACAAACCAATTTGCCTATGTAACCTGAAGAGTATAAGCTCTATTAGGTCCCATCTGTACAGTAACTCCCCTCCTGTTTCATTTATGAGTGGAGGAGCACACATTGATTAAGGTGTAGACATTCTACATAAGAAGAAATTCCTGCACTTTTTTGCACTTGGGAGCTTCTTCATTTTAGGTGCAGAGACTGTTTACATATAATATATGCACTGTTTATTCATTTATGGGTGTTGTCAATTTTTTATTATTAGAATTACAGTATTATCTTGCTACATAGTAGATTGGCACTGCCACGGTGCCAATAAAGACTGAATCCATTTAGAAGAAATCTCTAGTGTGATATTATTATCCTACACACCCTGGATAATGCAGTCATAATGTCCTTCAGAAATTCAAAATCACCCGCTTATTGAAGCAACGTTAAGGTCTTTCCATGAGCCAATCTCCTAAATAATTACTCTAAGTTCCCCCTCTGGCTTAAACACTATATCACTTTATAAATCAGCTGACAATACCCCTCTAATTGCATCGCATTGGGTGAGGAATGGGCGCATTCTATCAATTAAAGGGCTACTAAGTGTCTAAAAACCCTCTGTATGTATATCCTGGTCTTATAGACAAATACACAACTTCCTTTCTTCGCTACCACAAAAGTGAGATTTTATTAGACCTCTCGCGTCCTTTGAATCTTTATGCCAGAACGAAGAGGCCATAGAGAAAACCACTTCCCTGATGTATTCCTGGTTACAAAACTCTGACTCGACTGACAGGTTCAGATCCCTGTGGGAAAGCATTCTACATACTAATTTTTCTGACTCTCAGTGGGAAAATGCATGCATTTTTGCATACAAGTGCTAGATATGATACATATTTGGTGGGATTGTGTTTTCTAATCGCCCCATTTTGGAGTAGGGTACGAGAATTAATTTTTGCATAACGGAAACACAGATTAAGTTGACCCCTGCTTGCTGCCTACTACACATCTCTGACTATCCCTTGGGTAGATACAAATGCACATTGACTAAACATCTCTTAAATGTGGCCAAATCCTGGATCCCGAAGCACTGGAGATCCAACCGCATCCCGACAATCAGAGAATGGCTGCGCTCGGTCAAATAATCCATGATCTAGAGGAAACATTGGCTATCACCAAAGATCTAACTGGATAGTTTCAAAAAACATGGAATGCATGTTCTATGTTTAAATACCCAAAGGATTACAATAGATTAACCATGGGTTGAAAGAGTATCTTTGGGAGGAATCCCTCTTTGTTTTTTATATTTCTATTTCTCTGGATAGCCAGGGATTTTTTCTCTGTACCTACTGGACTCTGACTGCTGTGTTATGTTAGTTACTACTTCCCTTTTAGTTACATTACTCATAATTGTTGCCTTCTATCCACTCGAGCTGGAATCCATATACACAGGTGCATCTCATGAAAGCTCATAAAGCTGGTCAGCAGAGGGAAGCATGAAGTGCTCTAGAATTTCCTGGTAGAGGGCTGCGCTGACTTTGGACTTGATAAAACACAGTGGACTAACATCAGCAGATGACATGGCTCCCCAAATCATCATTGACTGCGGAAACTTTACACTGGACCTCCTGCAAGTTGGATTCTGTGCCTCTCCACTCTTCCTCCAGAGTCTGTGACATTGATTTCCAAATAAAATGCAACATTTTCCACAGCCCGTGATGATTTGGGGAGCCATGTCATCTGCTGGTGTTGGTCCAGTGCTGTTATCTTTAATCAGCATTATGGAGATACTGATTTCATTTTCCAGCAGGACTTGACACTTGTCAACACTGCCAAAGGTACCAATACCTGGTTTAATGATCATGGTATCACTGTGCTTAATTGGCCAGCAAACACACCTGGCCTAAACCCCATAGAGAATCTGTGGGGTACTGTCAAGGGGAAGATGAGAAACACCAGACCCAACAACAAAGAAACCTGGGCTTCCACAACACCTCAGCAGCAGGGCCTTGCAGAGACCTTTGGAGCAGCAGGTCCTCAAAGTATAAAAGGGGCAAATGGAACAGGGCTTTAAATAGGGATGTGCTTAAAATGTCAATACAGCAATGTATCGTGACTCGTATCAATATGGATGATTCTGTATTCATAGGGTAGAAAATTGTAGAAGTCAGAAACACTGAATGCTGGGAAATTTTCAATTATGTGCTGGGGGCTAGTTGCACCCCTAGCACATGTGACTTAGGCAGCCAGAAAATGTCATGTCCTTGTTCGTACATGTATAAACAAGGACATGACATTTTATTATGACAGAACACAACTACAGTCAGGTCCATAAATATTGGGACATCGACACAATTCTAATCTTTTGGGCTCTTTACACCACCACAATGGATTTGAAATGAAACAAACAAGATGTGCTTTAACGGTAGACTTTCAGCTTTAATATGAGGGTATTTACCTCCAAATCAGGTGAAAGGTGTAGGAATTACAACAGTTTGTATATGTGCCTCCCACTTTTTAAGGGACCAAAAGTAATGGGACAATTTGCTGCTCAGCTGTTCCATGGCCAGGTGTGTGTTATTCCCTCATTATCCCATTCACAAGGAGCAGATAAAAGGTCCCGAGTTCATTTCAAGTGTGCTATTTGCATTTGGAATCTGTTGCTGTCAACTCTCAATATGAGATCCAAAGAGCTGTCACTATCAGTGAAGCAAGCCATCATTAGGCTGAAAAAAAACAAAACAAACCCATCAGAGAGATAGCAAACACATTAGGTGTGGCCAAATCAACTGTTTGGAACATCCTTAAAAAGAAAGAATGCACTGGTGAGCTCAGCAACACCAAAAAACCCGGAAGACCATGGAAAACAACAGTGGTGGATGACCAAATAATTCTTTCCCTGGTGAAGAAAACACCCTTCACAACAGTTGGCTAGATCAAGAACACTCTCAAGGAGGTAGGTGTCTGTGTGTCAAAGTCAACAATCAAGAGAAGATTTCACTAGTGAATACAGAGGGTTCACAGTTCAAAAAGCCTTCACAGTTCTGGAACAACATCCTATGGACAGATGAGACCAAGATCAACTTGTACCAGAGTGATGGGAAGAGAAGAGTATGGAGAAGGAAAGGAATTGCTCATGATCCAAAGCATACCACCTCATCAGTGAAGCGTGGTGGTGGTAGTGTCATGGCGTGGGCATGTATGGCTGCCAATGGAACTGGTTCTCTTGTATTTATTGATGATGTGACTGCTGACAAAATAAGCAGGATGAATTCTGAAGTGTTTCGGGCAATATTATCTGCTCATATTCAGCCAAATACTTCAGAACTCATTGGACAGCGCTTCACAGTGCAGATGGACAATGACCCAAAGCATACTGCGAAAGCAACCAAAGAGTTTTTTAAGGGAAAGAAGTGGAATGTTATGCAATGGCCAAGTCAATCACCTGACCTGAATCCGTTTGAGCATGCATTTCACTTGCTGAAGACAAAACTGAAAGGAAAATGCCCCAAGAACAAGCAAGAACTGAAGACAGTTGCAGTAGAGGCCTGGCAGAGCATCACCAGGGATGAAACCCAGCGTCTGGTGATGTCTATGTATTCCAGACTTCAGGCTGTAATTGACTGCAAAGGATTTGCAACCAAGTATTAAAAAGTGAAAGTTTGATTCATGATTGTTAATCTGTCCCATTACTTTTGGTCCCTTAAAAAGTGGGAGGAACATATACAAACTGTTGTAACTCCCCGTTCACCTGATTTTGATGTAATTACCCTTAAATTAAAGCTAAAAGTCTGCAGTTAAAGCACATCTATTTTTTTTTTTTTTTTTTTCATTTCAAATCCATTGCGGTGGTGTATAGAGCTAAAAAGATTAGAATTGTGTCAATGTCCCAATATTTATGGACCTGACTGTAGGTATTAATAAACATATTGCAACAATTTACACACGCTAATGCACAGACCGATCATGTGAAAGGGCCTAAGACTGCTTTCACACAGATGCACTGTGGTTAACCTGCTGGTGGGTACTGCTGGCTGGTACTGCTGGTGGGTGCTGCTGGCTGGTACTGTTGGCGAGTACTGCTGGCTGGTACTGCTGGTGGGTACTGCTTGTAGTTACTGCTGGCAGGAAATGCTGGCTCCTCTGAGACACATCAATGCCGGAGTATGATGAGCGGCGCTGGAGGAAGCTTGCAGAGCCCATGTTATCCTATATCTCTCCTCTCACAGGCGGAGTGCATTTCATATCACTCCGCCTGTGACAGGACGGAGCTGGAACTATACAGGAAGCATTGGCTCCGTTCTGACTCAGGTATACGCTGACAGCTGGGCAGCCGGGACATCTCACGGCACTTGGTGTCAGGGAGCCGCAGCCCAATTGCAGGAGACTCCCGCACCTTGCAGAAGACTTGGGATGTCTGCCTTGACAAATGGGTACTTTGGGCATCAAGAGGCAAAGGGGCAGGTGCTTAAGCACCCTCTGCCACTCCCCATTGATGCAGTAATTTATGCAAAAGGAGCCCTGACCAAGTATTGAATGCATACTATACAGTACATGGACATACTTTTCAGTAAGCCAGCATTTCTGTATATATTTTTATTTGTCCTATGTAATATTCAAATTTTTTAAGATACTGAATTTTGTGTGTTTACTGCCTGTAAGCCACAATCATCAAAATTAAAGAAAGAAATGCCTAACATATATCACTCTTTGTGTAATGCATCTATACAAAATACTGTATATGAGTTTCAGTTTTTGAATATAATTACTGAAATAAATTAACTTTTTGATGATATTCTAATTTTATAAGATGCACCTGTATATGTATGAATGGGATATGTATATGTAAGAATGGGATACTTCATTCGAATATTATGACCCTGTTCCTGTATTACTGTTTTCTAGACTTTACTGAATGTATTGTTTATGAAGCTTATTTATAAACCAAACTTTCAATGCCATATATTTGTTTATAATCCTCTGTTATGCTTACAGTTGATGCTTTAATACGATAGCTACATATTAGTCATTGATTACCTTTATGGCAACTTCATTGTTTTTTTGTTTTTTTTTTCTTTTTCTTATTGCATCTTTTTTTCCTTTTATGTATACTGATGGTGAACTGTGTATGTTATGTTATATAAACAACATACCTCAATAAAAATCTTATTGTAAAAAAAAAATGTCCCTTTATCTGCTGGGTTCTTATGTAGTTTTATGGACACTTGCAGATACTGGGTCCTTGTGGAGCGCTGATTCCTTAACTACCAACTTCCTTCAAGGGATGATCTAATATATACTGGTGTCTGTGTACTATTGTGTATTGGCAGGTATACAAGATTGTTGGTTTCCTTATTTTGTCAGCTATAAATGAAGAAAGAATATATATATATATATATATATATATATATATAAATTTGATCACACTATTTAGAACATAAATACCTGTCTGCAGCAGGTACATGGGAACCCATTAATATTTATACCTGTAAGTGTCTTTTTATTACATTTTATATCCTATCATTAATAAGTCTATTTTGGTACTAATTCACTATCCATCTTTATGTAAAGTAGTACCACCTAATCGGCCACACATGGGGCTGCTGTGGATAGTAGGGGGCTCTGGCAGTTAGTCAATATCAGTTGACATCAATTATTTTCAGTGAATTTATATTTTATTTTGTAATAAAGTCTCTTAATGTTATGTATATTTAGCTATAAGTGACATAGTTGAGACTATTTTCTAGTGGTTTTATTGGTACATCATTAATGGTATCTTGGGCTAAAATGGGCGTCGTGACTTTTGATTGGTCACTGGGGAAGAGGTGGCTCTTCTCTGGATATAAAAAGAGGTCTGTATTTACCGGAATGACAACCTGTAGGAGGGTGAAACGTTTTGATGCAATTTCCGGGTTCCAAGTTGTAACAACGTCACTTCCGGTTACCTTGGAATTCATGGTGGTTACGAAGTTCACAGAAGCATATTGCTGTTTAAATACTGTTTTACTACTACCATTTTGTAGGTATGCTTTTATTGCACTATTGAACTGTTACCTTACGGTACTTCACTATTGGCTCCTTTTCTTTGTTCTGCACTTGAGGATTATTTGAAACTTCTTAGAGGCTACCGGGGAGTTTTTGATCTGTTCCTATTAACCCATCAGTCTAATTTAAATCAAGCCTGTTTGACTTGTAGACTGAAAAGCTGGGGGTCCATTGTTTCTGGTAAGGAGGGACACAAAAGGGGGTGTGTGTGTGTGTCACATCACGGAATGAATTTATGTGGAGACTTCAGCACTTTTAAGAAGATTGAAGCACAAGAGCACCTTATATTGATTACATCAGTTTATTTGGACTTTTTTGTATATACAGTATATGTCTATATGATGCAAGCGCTTTTTCATATATTTCTTTCATGTTTACAAGTGATTTATGCTTGGTGCACAGCTGCTGCTAATAATTCCTTTTTCACTTTTATTTCACTATAGCGCGAGTATTTATTTTTATATATTTTTTTCTCACATTTGTGTGCACTCAGCAGCCATGGAGGTATTTACTTTCATGAATAATAGAGTTATCGATGCAGATTCATTTTTTTCACCAAATAATGGGAAGCTAGATTTAAATCAGGGTTTTAAATATCTAAAAAAATGCCTTAGATAAACAGATTAGAACCTGGTGGGATGTTTTCACTCTAAGAAAATATATTAAAGGTGGTATTACTCCTAGGAGACTAAGGTGGGAGCTAGCTCCCAATGATGGATTGGTTGGCAAAGAATTCGAAGGTGAATGGTTCTCTTTTTTCAGTATAACTGAAAAAAAGATTATTACAACTGTTGATATGTAGGAAAGGAAAGAAACTAAATTTATTAGAAGCCATTATTAATGCAGTCAAAGCTAAATTGGCTCCTTCAGAGGAAACAGCTGAATACAAAGAAAAAATGAAACACCTTTTGGATTTTGTTAGGAAGGTAGATAAAGATACACAAAATAAAAAAATGAAAAAAAAAATGGAGATACCAATGATTACAAGGCCAATAAAGTATATAAGTGGTAAGAAGAATTTGAGGAACAAGGGGAGGCATCATGTGCCTCTACTGAGGAAAGGGAAGTCATCAGCCCTACCCAGTGGCGTAGCGTGGGGGGTGCTGGGGGGGCCAGTGGCACCGGGCGCAATATTTAGGGGGGCGCATCCCGCGCCAGTGTCACTTTGTCCTAATCCTTATTTTTGTGCAGACTGTGTCACTGGCTCACTGTGCTTCTGCCGTCATGTTCAGGCTCGCAATGGGCGCCGGGCGCCCTGTGATTGGGCGGATGGGGTCATGTGACGGCGGCAGGGCTGGCCTGTCTGGGATCGTGGGCGGCACATGCGCAAACCATTGCTCTTGAAGTCCCGCCTGCTGCTCGCTGTCCAAGCTGTGGTGTCCCCGTCTCCCTCTCTTCCACTCTAGACCGGGTCTCTGATTTCCCCGTTGTGGCAGCCAGTCTGGCCACAGCAGAGCAGATGAAGATAACAAAAAGCCGGGGAGACCTGAGAGCCGTGTTTCCGGGGGGGTATGAGGCATCAAGTGCTACAGGCTTTCAGCAAGCAAACATGCCCGAGACCCTGTGAGAAGCATCTGTGCATGCGCCGGCTAACTTCTTACTTGCCAAATGCCCTGAGAGACGTGCATGGTGCATTACAAAACAGAATCATTTATTTAACGGTTTAATAGTTACTCCTGCCTATGTAATGTATCCCTCAGGGCATCCGGCATGTAAGGTGTATCGTTTAACCCCTTACATGCCAAATGTCCTTAGTGATATGCATCACATTGCAGGATTGATCATTTAACCCCTTAAATGCCCTGAGGGACATGCATTAAATAGCAGGATTCATCATTTAACCCCTTACACACCAAATGCCCTGGTCTGAGGGACATGCATTACATAGCAGTATTTATCATTTAACCCCTTGCATGCCGAATGCCCTGAGGGACATGCATTACATAGCAGGATTCACCATTTAACCCGTTACATGCCGAATGCCCTGAGGGATTCATCATTTAACCCATTACATGCCAAATGCCCTGAGGGACATGCATAACATAGCAGGATTCCTCAATTAACCCCTTACACCCCAAATGCCCTGGTCTGAGGGACATGCATTACATAGCGGTATTTATCATTTAACCTCTTGCACGCTGAATGCTTGGTGGGGATAAATGCAGGAACATTACTAATCCCCTTACATGCTAAATGCTTGGCAGGGATACAGGCAGGAACATCACTTAATAATGGTTACCTCAATGCTTCATATTCCTGATATGTGCCTTCTTTACCCTGTACTGGTGTGAAAAAGTATCCTGTTCTCTTTGTATTGCTTCCTTTGTGTGAAATTCCTGGTGATCCTGCTAGTCCCTCTGCTTTCCTATTATAAACTGAGCACACCGTGGTCAGTCTTCTAGCTATGCTGGGTGGGAACTCAGCCTGCTTTCCTCCAATGATCAGACTTGTTCTGACACCCCCCCTCCTGCACAGCCATTCACTGGGATGCTCAGTGTACTGCTGTTTCTCCTCCCCTCTGCTTTTATGTTGGGGGTCAAAAGAATACCTCACACCTGTGGAAACAGCTAGTCGAAGGGACTCATTGAGTGCTAAAACTCCACAGGTTAGGGGGCGCAAATTACTTGCCTTGCCCCGGGTGCTGACAACCCACGCTACGCCACTGGCCCTACCCCAATTCTATCCAACCTACACAATGGGGGGAATGTACAAACACCCAGGTCCCAGTGTAGACCTTACATTTATGATAGATATGGTGAGAGATCAAGTTCTGACACCATTCAATATGGAGTACCTACTAATAAATGGTTTGAACCATTATACTATGCCAATAATCACTCTCCCCATAGAGGTTCATACCACCAAGGGGACCATCATTATAGAGGAGGTAGGGGAGCTCCTTCTTGGATCCCCAACCATCCTAGAGGAGGGCCGCCTAGGAGGGGACAAGGAATGTATCCAGGTTATAACAATTATAGGAGGTATTTTCAGAGGAGGGGATATGGGGGTCCCCCAGAAAGAGGGAGGGGAGGATCCCATCCCAGAGGGAGAGAGAGGGGCCAATACCCCCAATTGAGAAAGTAAAGGGATTGGAGACCTTGGTATCCCATTACACATCCCAATTCCCATGCAGACAGAATAAGAAGAGAAGGGAAAGAGTGTGCAGAGGAGGTAAGGGGAAAAAGAGATACATAATGCAAGGTATTTTTAATTTAAGTGACACAACTTTTACAACAGATAAATTAAAAGTATTGGAACTAAGTCTTAAATTTGCCCCATTTAGGAACCTGAATAAATTCAATGTTTTTATAGATTTTCAGAAATTTACAAGAAAACTAAATATTAAAAAATATTTTAACAAAAGCCATTTGTTAAGATTCTGGTTACCAAAAGACTGAGTTGAGAAATAATTGAAATAATTCAGTCTTCAATCCGAAAAATAATATTAATCATTTCTCTGAAGTTTTTGGGGCTATGGTTGAAAATGACCTTGAGAAACTTAAAATGAATTCCACAAGACGTAAAAGAGATATTGAAAAGGGATTGGAGTCCTTAGAAAAGAAGAATAAGATTGTCATCAGAGCAGCGAACAGGGGGGTGATTCTCAATAAACCCAACTATTTATCTGAATTGAATAGATTAATGGATCATAAGGAAACCTATGTGGAGTTGAAAGGAAATCCAACAAATAAATATAGGGTCAAACTTAAAGGACTGGATAAAGAGGTACAGAAGTAGGGAATATTGAATAAAAAAGAGGCCAGATATTTAATACCAGGTGCACCAAGGAGAACTGTTATTTACCAATTGACTAAGCTCCATAAGAATCCTCTCAAACTCCCGGGGAGACCCATTGAAGGTGGAGTAGATTATTTGTTTTCTAGAATAGGTGAATATCTTGATTATTTTTTCTAGCCCTTGGCACATAAATGTCCATCTTATCTCAAGGATAGCAAAGATCAGATGGAATTATTACAAAAGATGGAGGTTGACGGTTAATGTATATTAGCTAGTATCGATGTGAATTCCCTATTTACCAACATTTAACAACAACATGACATTGAGGTAGTGTTGTGGGCCTTACATGGCACCAACATTAAAAGAAAACAAAAAGAGTTTCTACTAAAATTGTTAGATTTAGCCACAGGCCACAACTTCTTCTGGCATGAGAAGAAATTCTTTAGACAGAAGAAAAGAGTGGCCATGGATGCCAAATATGCTCCATCAGTGGCAAACCTTTTCATGAGTCAGTGGGAGAAGGAAGCCATATTTGATAAAAGCATACCTCATTTGAGGTTTTACAAAAGGTACATAGATGACATTATAGTGGTTTGGGGAGGGTAAGAGGAATCTTTTTTTACAATTCCTTAGAGAATTTGGTAATAATAGATATGGCATTTCATTTTCAGCAACTTTTGATTTAGAACATATTAATTTAAGGAAGTTGACGGAAATGGATATATCCCTCTGGGGAGTTGCCATCACCCCAGATGGTTTGGAGCAATTCCCAAAAGCCAAATGATGAGAGTAAGGTCAAATTGTGATAAAAGTAATGATTATGATAAACCGGCAAATAGTTTGGTGGAAAGGTTTTGTGAGAAGGGCTATAGTGTCAAAGATTTAGAGAAATTTAAAGTAGAAATTTAGAGCAGAGAGGATTTGTTTAAAAAAAAGAAAAAAGATTTTGGAGTTGCTTTTATGGCAGGCTTTACCCGACAATACAAACAGATATAGAAAATTATTAAACAGCATTGGCCGATATTGTTAAAGGATGTAGAATTACAGTTTTGCCAGATAGAACACAGTTATTTTATACCAAACCCACAACATTACTTTTCAAATGAGCTCATAATGTAGTCGATCCATCCAAAAAGAGTGCACTTTTTTATATCAAGTGGGATTTTTTAGATGTGGCAAATGTATGATTTGTAGAACTTCTAAATTTAGAAAAAGGAGGACAGCACATGAATTCATGTGGGGAGTCCTACAAAATAAAAAAATGCATTTCATGCCAAACCATGAATGTCACATATCTCCTAGCCTGTCCCTGTGGGCTCCAATATGCGGGCTGAACAACTAGGAAGCTTTAGAAAAGGTTTAGAAAATACGTAAATAACATAAAAAAAGGCTGTAACCATCATAGCCTATCTAATCATTTCAGGCTCCAGCATAGGAAAGATCTTACTGTTTTGACTTTTTGGGGGATAGACAGGATTGAGACCCACTGGAGGGGAGCAAATCTAAAAAGGGCCATTTCCCAAAATGAAACACGGTGGACTCATCGTTTGGGAACTATGAGCCCTTTGAGGTTGAACATTGAGTTCGATCTCAACGGTTTTATTTCTAATTGGTGAAAGAAAGTGATATATTGTATACCCAGTTTAATTTTTTTTTTCATTCTAATTTTTCGTAATTTTTTTAATTTAAATTTTTATGTTTATTTATATTTTTATTTATATTTTTAATTATATTTATTTTTATTTGTATTTTTAATTTTATTTTTATTTTTAGTTTCATATTTCTTTTTATTTTAATTTTGATTTTTATATATTTCAATCTTATTTTTATTTAATTTTTTTCATTTTTCATTTTTTTTTACAACTTTATTTTTATTTTATATTTTTCACTATTATTATTCTTCTAAAATAAAAAATAAAATGTACCCACATATGATTATATTATTTTTGTATGATCTGATATACAGTTAGTCAATATCAATAGGGAATTTATATTTTATTTTGTAATAAAGTCTCTTAATGATATGTATATTCAGCTGTAAGTGACATCGTTGAGACTATTTCTAGTAAGTGGGTTTATTGGCACATCAATACTGGTATCTTAGGCTCACTTCTAAAATGGCTGTCATTACTTTTGATTGGTCACTGGGGAGGAGTTGGCTCTTCTCTTGATATAAATAGAAGTCTGTATTTACAGGAAATTAGGTCCTTGATGACGCCCTGTGGGAGGGCGAAACGCGTTGACGTAATTTCCAGTTCCGAGTTGTAATGACGCCACTGGAACGCATGGTGATTACGGCATTCTTGGAAGCATATTGCTGTTTACATGCTGTTTACTACTACCATTTTGTACCGCTATTAAACTGCAACCTTACAGTACTTCACTATTGGCTCCTTCTCTTTGTTCTGCACTTGAGGATTATTTGGAATATCTTAGAGGCTAACAGGGAGTTGTTGATCTGTTCCTTGTGACCCATCAGTCCTATTTAAATCAAGCCTGTTTGATTCCCAGACTGAAAAGCTGGGGGTCCATTGTTTCTGGTAAGGAGGGACACAAAAGGGGGTGTGTAGCACATCACAGAACACATTTATGTGGAGACTTCAGCACTTTTAAGAAGATTGGAACACAAGAGTACTTTATATTGATTACATCAGTTTATTTGGACTTTTTGTATATATATATATATATATATATATATATATATATATATATATATATGTATATATATATATAATGCTAGCGCTGTTTCATATATTTCTTTCATGTTTACAAGTGATTTATGCTTGGTGCACAGCTACTGCTAATAATTCCTTTTTCACTTTTATTTCAGTATATCGCAAATGTTTTTTTTATATATTGATATGCGCTGACATTCCGACATTTTGAATGTAAGCATAAATGTATGTATATTGACTTGTACTACGTGGTTTTATTTACTTGCTTTAGCTTGATACCCTATATATTATGGTCCCGAGGAAGCCATATATCATGCAAAACACGTTGACCTATGGAATTCGACCTATACATCTCTGCTTATCTTATAAGACATTCAACAGTAGTGATTTAACCTTGGTCCATTGGGGTACATTTTATATCAGGTCTATGGACATGGAATATTGATGACCTAGTTCTTTTAAATGAATGTGTACACACACAAATGTTTTTTTTATTATGATATATAAATAAAGTTTTTGTTTTTACTGTAAGTGGTCTGTCTCATGCCAGTACCGTTAAAGTCCCATTCTGCTATAGGTAATTGACCATATGCACATGTTTGCTTTAGGTATTAGGAATGTGGCATAGGGGAGGTCAAGATATTGAATTGCAAATTGTTTAAAGGGGAGTATAAGGAAAGCTGACAAAATGTAAAAGGATAATCAATAAGTGTCAATAAGAAAACAGTACTTGCTTTCTGATTGCTAGCTATTTGGGCAATCAAACTCTTTTCTTTTTTTATTATTATTTGAGCCTTTTTGTCATTCATTTTATTTTGTAGCTGATTTGAGATCAGTGGTCATATTTAACAGCTGTCTGTTCATTGTAAACTTTTTTTTTTTTTGTGCTGAAAGCATTCCCTTTGATAATTGCCCATTACTGATTACAGTGTGAGGAATTATAATAACTCCTTCACAGATATATATATTTTTTAAAGCAGGGTGTACAGCTTTTATAAAGTATTTGAAAAGCTTTCAGCATGCTTCCAGCTTTTTTTTTTCTTTGAAGCTTTTAGAGCAACCTTTAGCTCCATTTGTACACAGTGTTACATTAAAGCCCAACTGCATTCCAAAAAAAACTTTTTTAGATTTGGATTGAGTAGGGGTTAGAACACCTGTCATGTAAAGAATGTCTGTAGCCCTCCCTACCTCCCATTTGGCACCTTTCCCCTGTATACTAACAAGTAAAAAAAAAATAAAGAAGAAAGTTTCAGTTTGCTATTTGTGTCCCAAAATCTGATTATCTAGAACGTCCAGTTCTGTCTAAAGCCTGTGCCCATTTTAGTCACTGACAGTAATTAAAATACCAGAGACCTGAAAGGCTTATATAGAAATATAGGTCATCTATGTTGAGTATTTAGCAGCTCAAGACTGGCCTCCAATGGTGAATGGTGGGGATGAAGCAGAAAAGAGGCAAGGCACTTGCCAGTTTGGAAAACAGACCAACGGATAAAAACGGTGAGATGTGTTGAAACTATTAAAAGGATTGGTACAAAGTGAGGGAAGACTGTAGTAAGTTGAGTGTTAGGCTGATGGTTGAAAATTAGGGTAGAAAAAGAGGTTAGATGAAGGATCATTATGTCACGGACCCCCCGCGCGTGTGCCCGGTGGACCCGATGTCCGCCGGGCACTCGCAATCGTCCGTTACACCGGAAGAAAGGCAGACGGCTAATGTAAACAAAGCCGCCTGTCATTCTTCCCTGTGTAAGAATGAAGATCACACGGTTCTACTATGTAGGACCGTTGATCTCTGTTCTTACACTAGTAGCCACAGCCAATCACAGTTAGAAACACGCCCCTAGGGACACACTTAACCCCTCCCTCTCCAATAGAGTTAACTCCTTCACTGCCAGTGTAATTTTTGCAGTAACAGTGCATATGTATAGCACTAATTACTGCAGTAATGTCACTGGTAACCCCAAAAGTGTCAAAAATGTAAGTCAAGGGTCCGATTTGTCCGCCGCAATGTCGCAGTCCCGCAAAAAAAATCGCAGATCGCCGCCATTACTCGTTAAAAAAAAAAACAACAAAGATTACAAAAATCTTTCCCTTAGTTAGTAAACGCAATAACTTTTGCGCAAACCAATCAAAATACGCTTTTTGCGATTTTTTTTCACCAAACATGGGTAGCATAAAACAAATTGGCCTAAAATGTTAAAAATTTTTGATTTTTACATTTTTTTGGGGGAATTTCATATAAAAAAATTTGAAAAATATTGTTATTTTTGCAAAATTAACGCTCTTTTTTTGTTTATAGCGCATGACCAAAAAATCGCACAGGTGATCAAATACCACCAAAAAAAAGCTCTGTTTGTGGGAAAAAAAGGACGTCAAATTAGTTTAGGTACAGCATCGCACGACCGCGCAGTTGTCCGTGCCGAATCGCAAAATAGGCCCTGGTCAGGAAGGGGGTAAAATCTTCCGGGGCTTAAGTGGTGAAGAAAGCATTGACATACAATGAACATACTATACAGGAAAAAGGGTTTCCATTAAATCACTACTGATGTCAGCATTGTATGATAAAGATCTTTTACACTAAAAAGAAGTGTTGGACTGTATTGTTCGGGATCGTCCCGGACTTTTGGGTATTCGGTACGCGGACACGGACCCGAACATTTCACTGTATGTTCGGGTACTGTCCGTTGTTCGGTAATGTTATTTGATGTTTTGGCGCAGTTTTAATGGCGCGGTTTCAACAGGTGCAAGGCAGCCAATCAGCAAGCGTTTAATACTAATGGCATGGCTGTGATTGGCCAGTACAGCATGGCTGGGATTGGCCAGTGCAGCATGTGACCCAGACTCTATATAGGCTGGAGTCACATAGTGCCGTGCATCACTCTGCTCAAACTATACTAGGAAGAGGTTCCTGATGCTGCTGAGGGAGAGATAGGAGATTACTGTAGGTTCAGGATGGAGATTGCTTTGAGGGAAAGAATAGGAAGAATATTCTTTAATCAGACAGCGATCTACATTGTTTTTATTGTGTGGGGGTAAAGTGCACAATCTTTTTGCCCGGAGGGAGAGATAGGAGATTATTGTAGAGTCAGGCTGGAGATTGCTTTGAGGGAAAGAATAGGAAGAATCTTCTTTAATCAGACAGTGATCTACATTGATTGTATTGTGTGGGGGTGCAGTACACAATCTTTATGCCCTGACCTGAGCCCAGAGAGGAGGAGAAAGGAGAAAAAAAAACCTTTTATCAGTCTGTTAGGTGGGCGGCGTGCGGTGCTGCACATTTAATGCAAGCTCAGTGCATATGTGTCTGCTTAATCTGCATTTAAAAATGAAAAAAACGTTTTTCCTTCATATTTTACTTTGACATACAGTGTTTAAACAGACACTGTTTTTCTAACCTGCTCTTCAAAAAGCACCAATGTAAGGGGAAAATAATTATTTTTCAGTATTTAGGGAAAAAAGAATATTTTTCAGTTTTTCATTCAAATGGGTTCGCAATAAAAACCCATTTAGGGGAAAAAAGATAAATTGCAGCCTAGTCTGCATATGGTACAGTGAGATACACCCATTGCATACTGTTGTATTCCGCTTTGCAATAAAAACCCATTTAGGGGAAAAAAAATAAATTGCAGCCTAGTCTGCATATGTTACAGTGAGATACACCCATTGCATACTGTTGTATTCCGCTTTGCAATAAGAAACCCATTTAGGGGAAAGAAATAAATTTCGGCCTAGTCTGCATATGTTACAGTGAGATACACCCATTGCATACTGTTGTGTTCCGCTTTGCAATAAAAACCCATTTAGGGGATAAAAAGTTTATTGCGACCTAGTCTGCATATGTTACAGTGAGATACACCCATTGCATACTGTTGTATTCCGCTTTGCAATAAAAACCCATTTAGGGGATAAAAAGTTAATTGCGGCCTAGTCTGCATATGTTACAGTGAGATACACCCATTGCATACTGTTGTATTCCGCTTTGCAATAAGAAACCCGTTTAGGGGAAGATCCAAAATTTGATAAATATGAGGAGAAGGTCAAATAAGGGACGTGGCCTGGGTCGTGGTGTTGCTGGTGGAGCTCCTGTTGCAAGGAGAGTATGTGGTCGATCTGTGCCAGCTACACGCTTAGGTGAAACACCTTTCTCAGCTGCGAGTAGGCGACAGAACCTGCAGCAGTATTTGGCAGGGCCTAATGTGCCTCTACAAATGTTGAGGCCAGAACAAGTACAGGCGATAGTAGATTGGGTTACTGACAGTGCCTCCAGTTCCTTCACATTGTCTCCCACCCAGTCTTCTACTGAAAGGTCAGATTTGGCACCTGCAGCCGATGTCCATCAATCTTTCACCTCACCCCCTTGCAAATAAGCCAAGCAGTCTGAGCCCCAAGTCATGCAGCAGTCTCTTCTTCTTTTTGATGACTCTGTTAGCATGGTTTCCCAGGACCATCCACCTAGCCCTGCCCCAGAAGTGGAAGAGATTGAGTGCACCGATGCCCAACCACTTATGTCTCAAGATGAGTACATGGGAGGACCATCACAGCACGTCTTGGATGATGACGAAACACAGGTGACAACTGCTGCAGCAGAGTTTTGACAGAGGGTGACATAATCATGTGTGCACTGCGCAACACCATTTGTGGCAAGGTCCACCTAACTACGGATACGTGGACCAGTAAGCACGGTCAGGGACGTTATATCTTCCTAACAGCACACTGGGTAAATGCAGTGGCGGCTGGGCCTGAGGCGGATGGCAGTTTGGTGCATGTCCTTCCACCACCGAGGATTGCGGTGCGCTTCAGTTTGCCTCCTGTTCCTAATTCCTCCTACTCTGCTTCCTCATCCTCTACCGCCTCCTCATCCGGTCAGCGTAACACCTTCACCACCAACTTCAGCACAGCCAGGGGTAAACGACAGCAGGCAGTTTTAAAACTTGCCTGTTTTGGGGGAAAAACCACACACCACGCAGGAGTTGTGGAGGGGCATTGAACAGCAGACCGATGAGTGGTTGGTGGCAGTGAGCCTCAAGCACGGCCTGGTGGTGTGCGATAATGGGCGAAATCTCGTAGCAGCTCTGGGCCTAGCTGGTTTGACACACATCCCTTGCCTGGCGCATGTCCTGAATTTGGTGGTGCAGAGGTTCCTTAGAAATTACCCCCGATATGTCAGAGCTGCTGCAGAAAGTGTGGGCCGTCTGTGTGCACTTTCAGCGTTCTCACCCTGCTGCTGCCCGCCTGTCAGCGCTTCAGCCTAACTTCGGCCTTTCTGCTCACCGCCTCATATGTGACGTGCCCTCAAGGTGTAACTCCACCTTGCACATGCTGGCCAGACTGTACGAGCAGCTGTAGGCCATAATGGAGTTTCAGCTGCAGCACGCACACACGAGTCGCTCTGCGGAACAGCACCACTTCACCACCAGTAACTGGGCCTCCATGCGAGACCTGTGTGCTTTGTTTCACTGTAACATATGCAGACTAGGCCGCAATGTAATCTTTTTCCCCTAAATGGGTGTTTATTGAATAGCAGAATAGAACAACAGTATCCAACGAGTGTATCCCACAGTAAAATATGCAGACTAAGCCACAATGTAATATTTTTTCCCTAAATGGGTGTTTATTGAATAGCGGACTAGAACAACAGTATACAACGGGTGTATCTCACAGTAAAATATGCAGACTAAGCCACAATGTAATATTTTTTCCCTAAATGGGTGTTTATTGAATAGCAGACTAGAACAACAGTATCCAACAAGTGTATCTCACACATACAGATACAGACTAAGCTGCAATTTAATATCTTTATGTCCCCTAAATAGTTTTTTTTTATTGCAAGGCGCAATACAACAGTATGCAATGGGTGTATCTCACTGTAACATATGCGGAAAGGGCAGCAATAAACTCTTTTGTCCCCTAAATAGTTTTTTTTATTGCAAGGCGAAATACAACAGTATGCAATGGGTGTATCTCACTGTAACATACGCGGACAGGGCAGCAATAAACTCTTTTGTCCCCTAAATAGTTTTTTTTATTGCACGGCGCAATACAACAGTATGCAATGGGTGTATCTTACTGTAACATATGCAGACAGGGCCGCAATCAACTTTTTTTGTCCCCTAAATATTTTTTTTATTGCAAGGCGCAATTCAACAGTATGCAATGGGTGTATCTCACTGTAACATACGTGGACAGGGCAGCAATAAACTCTTTTGTCCTGTAAATAGTTTTTTTTATTGCAAGGTGCAATTCAACAGTATGCAATGGGTGTATATCACTTTAGCATACGCAGACATTGCCGCAATCAATTTTTTTATGCCCCTAAACGTTTTTTTTTATTGCAACGCACAATACAACAGTATGCAATGGGTGTATCTCACTGTAACATATGCAGACAGGGCTGCAATCAACTTTTTTTGTCCCCTAAATAGTTTTTTTATTGCAAGGTGCAATTCAACAGTATGCAATGGGTGTATCTCACAGTAACATACGCGGGCAGGGCAGCAATAAACTCTTTTGTCCCCTAAATAGTTTTTTCTATTGCAAGGCGCAATTCAACAGTATGCAATGGGTGTATCTCACTGTAACATACGTGGACAGGGCCGAAATCAACTTTTTTTGCCCCTAAATGTTTTTTTTATTGCAAGGCGCAATACAACAGTATGCGATGGGTGTATCTCACTGTAACATATGCAGACAGGGCCGCATTCAACTTTTTTTGCCCCTTAATGTTTTTTTTAATTGCACGGCGCAATACAACAGTATGCAATGGGTGTATCTCACTGTAACATATGCGGACAGGGCAGCAATAAACTCTTTTGTCCCCTAAATAGTTTTTTTTATTGCAAGGCGCAATTCAACAGTATGCAATGGGTGTATCTCACTGTAACATACGCGGACAGGGCAGCAATAAACTATTTTGTCCCCTAAACAGTTTTTTTTTTTTATTGCAAGGCGCAATTCAACAGTATGCAATGGGTGCATCTCACTGTAACATATGCGGACAGGGCAGCAATAAACTCTTTTGTCCCCTAAATAGTTTTTTTTATTGCAAGGCGCAATTCAACAGTATGCAATGGGTGTATCTCACTGTAACATGCGCGGACAGGGCCGAAATCAACTTTTTTTGCCCCTAAATGTTTTTTTATTGCAAGGCGCAATACAACAGTATGCAATGGGTGTATCTCACTGTAACATATGCAGACAGGGCCGCATTCAACTTTTTTTGCCCCTAAATGTTTTTTTTTATTGCACGGCGCAATACAACAGTATGCAATGGGTGTATCTCACTGTAACATATGCGGACAAGGCAGCAATAAACTCTTCTGTCCCCTAAATAGTTTATTTTATTGCAAGGCGAAATACAACAGTATGCAATGGGTGTATCGCACTGTAATGTATGAATGAAAAACTGAAAAATATTTTTTTTTACAATAAATACTGTAAAATAATTATTTTCCCCTCACATTGGTTCTTTTTGAAGAGCAGCTTAGAAAAGCAATGTCTGTCTGACATACAGTCTTTAACCACTTTAGCTCCGGCCACTGTGCTGCTACTGCGGCACAGTGGCTCGTTATCGTCCAGCGACGTAGACCTACGTTGCTGGACTCCTCCCCCTGTAGGCGGCGCTCGCGCGCCGCCGGAGGCGCGCTCCCGCTGTTTTCATTCACAGCGGGAGTCGGGCCAGGGGAGGAGCGCCGGCGATCGCCGCCGCTCTTCCACGATCGTCAGGGAATCTAGTTTGGAGATCCGCTCGCCTGTGTAAACAGAGCGGGCGGATCTCCACAGTGACAGGGAGTGACAGATCGGAGTGTTCAGCATAGCTGAACATCCGATCTGTCCCTGGCTCACTCAGTCACCTCCCCCCCCACACGTTAGTAAGCACCAGGCATACATTAACCCCTCCCTCTCCAATAAAGTTAACCCCTTCCCTGCCAGTGTCATTTTTACAGTAACAGTGCATATATATAGCACTGATTACTGTAGAAATGTCACTGGTAACCCCAAAAGTGTCAAAAATGTCAGTCAGGGGTCCGATCCGTCTGCCGCAATGTTGCAGTCCCGCAAAAAAAAATCGCAGATCGCCGCCATTACTCTTAAAAAAAAACACCAAAAATGACAGAAATCTTTCCCTTAGTTAGTAAACGCAATAACTTGTGCGCAAACCAATAAAAATACGCTTATTGTGATTTTTTTTACCAAACATGGGTAGCAGAAAGCAAATTGGCCAAAAATTTTAAAAAATTTCATTTTTACATATTTTTTGGGAGGAATTTCATATAAAAAAATGTTAAAAATATTGTTATTTTTTCAAAATAAACGCTCTTTTTTTGTTTATAGCGCAAAAAGTAAAAATCGCACAGGTGATCAAATACCACCAAAAGAAAGCTCTGTTTGTGGGAAAAAAAGGACGTAAATTTCGTTTGGGTACGGCGTCGCACGACCGCGCAATTGTCAGTTAAAGTCGCACAGCGCCGAATCGCAAAAAGTGGCCTGGAAAATCCTCCGGTGGTAAAGTGGTTAAAGTTAAATATGAAGGAAAAAATGTTTTTTCTTTTTTAAATGCAGATTAAGCACACACTTATGAACTGAGGTTGCATGAAATGTGCAGCACCGCACGCCTAACAGCCAGGTTGAATACTGTTGCTCTATTCCGCTATTGAATAAAAAAAAAAAAAATAAACATTTGAATGAAAAAGTGAAAAATTATTTTTTTACCCTAAATACTGTAAAATAATTATTTTCCCTCACATTGGTGCTTTTTGAAGAGCAGGTTAGAAAGGCAATGTCTGTCTGACATACAGTCTTTAAAGTTAAATATGAAGGAAAAAATGTTTTTTCTTTTTTAAATGCAGATTAAGCACACACATATGCACTGAGGTTGCATGAAATGTGCAGCACCGCACGCCTAACAGACTGATACATTTTTTTTGTTTCTCCCTTCTCCCACCCACACAATACAATTTAATGTAGATCGCTGTCTGATTAAAGCAGATTGTTCCTATCTAGGCTTTGCCTACAAGCAATCTCTCCAGCCTGGCCCTATAGTAAACTCCTATCTCTCCCTCAGCAGCAGCAGTCAGGAACCTGTCCCTAGTATAGTTATAGCAGAGTGACGTGTGGCGCTGTGTGACTCCAACTTATATAGAGTCTGGGTCACATGCTGCACTGACCTATCACAGCCATGCCATTAGTAGACATGGCTGTGGTGGCTTCTAGGGCACACTAGTTAAACGCTTGCTGATTGGCTGCCTTGCACCTGTTGAAAGGGCGCCATTAAATCCGCGCCAAAACATTAAAACAACGTTACCGAACAACGGACAGTACCCCAACATAAAGTGAAATGTCCAGGTTCGGGTCCGGGTACCGAATACCCAAAAGTCCGGTACGAACACGAACAATACAGTCCGAGTTCCCTCAACTCTATTGATGATGTTAGAGGTTGCAAAACTGGGTCCACCACCAAATTGACCATTTCACTGCCTTGCTGATAATTATTGGTTGTAGCATTTCTGTGCCATTCCATTGTGTCAGAAAATAATTTTGAAATGTCCTAGTGCCATTGAGCCCATTGGACCATGGAGAAGGGGGCTGACATGGAACCCAGAAAACTCAGACATGCCCTTACTGGTAGATAAGTGGCAGCTAACAACTTTTTCATTTTAAATAAAGGAAGGTGGGGTAGTGGCGCTGCCTAAAAAAGGAGAGCTCAATGTAAGGTGCAGCAAATAAATGCTTATGATAAATACTCAATGTGCAAAGGTATTGACATATGAAGTGACAAGTGCATATGAGTGATTTTAAACCATATGATACAATGTAATCTGAATCTTAAATAAATATCAAACATAAATTGCAGCAGACAATATTAAATATTAATAGTGCAAACCTAAAAGTGCTTATCAAAAAAGGTGCTCTAGTGCATGTAAAATCCCCCAACTATACCATACCATGTGGTATAGAGGTGAAATAAAGTGACAACAAAATATATATTGCAATGGATATGCACACAAAAAGTCCAATATAAACTAAATGTCTCTGTGTCACATGCAGTGATTAAACACAAGGTGTAGGATTCCAAATGAATGATAAGTGACAACACTCTGATGATGGCTATAAGGAGTGACCCCGTGATGGGCAGTGAGGTGCTGGGTGATCCTTCTGGTAAAAAAAACTCACTCACCAGAATTGGAAATGATGTTGGTTTATCGCATAGCAAAGATATTTTTGAGATGCAGGATGGATGGGGATGTGCAAATAGGCATCGTACAAATCGACTGACAGCATCCAATCTCCTACGTTTATCGTCAGCAAGATCGACTGGAGACTTTCCATCTTGAATGATTCCACAATTCTTTTGTTGTTGAGTTTTTTAGATCTAGAACAGGCTGTAAGTCTCCTGTCTTTTTTTTTACTAGAAAAAACGGAGAATAAAATCCCCTTTCTCTTTGATCGTGAGGGACCTCTACTATCGCTTGTTTGAATAATAGTTCATGGTCGTATTTGGTCATTAATTCTCTTTTTTGTAGAGAAGTCGGAAGTCTGGTGAGCCATCTGGATAGTGGATAATGTCCACTGGTCTTTTATGTGGGCCGCCCAAACCTGCGTAAACAGCTTCAGTCTGGCACCAACTATCGCAGGCTGGGCGGGGGCACCTTCAAAAGGATTTCTGTTGATCCCCTGAGTTTGAGTTTGGCTTCTGTAACCTCAGAAAGGAAGTCTGAGGGTTTCTCCAATTACGCTTGAACTCTTTCCCTGGTCTGTACGATCTCGCCTCCCTATTTTTTTCTGGGAGATTGCGTCTAAAGGGCTGGGACCTTTGCTGTTTTTGGTATTCTGTCGGAGGAATGAGGTTCGACTTACCCCCTGTAACTTTTGAGATGGCTGAATCAAGTTTTGATCCTAACAGATTTGTGCCATCATAGGGTATTTTTTACACCAATTTGTTTTTGGAGCCGGATCTGTGACCCACGTTGTGACGAGACCAACCTCGCCACATTGCATTGGAGGAGCCTGGTTGCCCGCCTGCTGCCTTTGGACTATGGACCAGGTTTTAAAAGACTTTGGCTCCATGGCGATTAAACTGTATTCGTGGGGTCTGAGTGCCATTCACCTAATAATGTGCACTCAGACCTGAGCTATCTGGGGATATGTAACATGTCTATGTTTAATGTATAAAAAGTAACTTTATATATTTTAAAGCATAATACTGTATTTTGGTCCCCATGTGTGTAATGGAGTTTCGCTGTGAAAACTAGCTTTAGCTGCAGAGAGAGGGGGGGGGATGGTTTCCAGCAGCCCCCTCCTGAGGAATGTCTACTGATTAACTGAGGCTATTGATAAACATGTTAATGAGCTCACCTGGCTGTCTACTAAGGGAGGAAGCCAGGATGCATTGTGGGGATGTTTTGCTTCTGGGAGTCTGTAATGTGATACATGTCTGTTTGTGTTACAGTCTTCCATCTGGTCCCCTACGGGAGTGTCCACCAGGTGGGAGACCTGCATAAATACAGGGGCAGGGAGCCCTCAATAAACATACCACTGCTTGACCTTCCACACGGAGCTTTGTCTCGTTCTTGGGGGGATTCACTGTATGCTGTTGGAGACCGATTGCTAGGAATGTAAGCTGATGTATGCTTCTCTTGTTCGTCTGCTAGCAGCTATTCGTGAGGTTCCAGGTTGGAGTGCTATATTGTATCCAGTTTGGGAGTGTGATCTCCTGCAAGTAGCTGTGCCTGCTCTCTCAGAAAGGGGCATATCGCCTAAACGGATTTTAACCCCTTGTCTGCTGAAACGGTCCGTTACATTTGGTGGCAAGCGGCGTGATCGTTCCTACAGCCAGAAGGACAGCTACAGGAGACACCATTGCTCTGGATTTTACAATTGAGGGCAACGCATGTCCCAGTACAGCGACCCTGACAGCACCAGCATGGAACCAGCACTGGAGTTCGATGAGGGTGCCATGGATGACCGAGATGCAGTCCGTAAAGGCATCTGGTACCAGGCACTGGGCATTGTGGAGTACCAGCGGGGTGAGAGACTCCCCAAGGAAGACCAGCGGTTGCAGAAGCGTGTAGCCCTGCGGATGCCCTTCCTGGGGGAGCAGCCCCGGGAGGAATGGGTAAAAGAATTGGAGCTCCGGGTATGGCAGGAGATGTGGCTGGAGGATGCCTACCAGGCGCTGTGGTGGTGTGTTGCACAGTACCTGCCCTGGACAGCCGAGCATGACAAGCCAGAGGGAGAGGAGTTTGATGGTCCTGGCTTGTTATGGGAGTCTTTTTCAGAGCTGGAATTTGGGAGCCCTACACAAGCCCGGTTCAATGATCTCTTGGAGTGGAGGGAGAGCAGGTATGACTGGGACGACGCTCACGAAATTGAGCAAGACCTGGTCCACCTGGTGACCCGGGAGATGGAGCTAGAACAGGGCTACCAGCAGCTGTTCCAATACTATGAGAAGGCTCAGCAGGAGAGCAGCAGGACAGACCCAGAGCCAGACCCATTCAGAGGGGATGACATGGTAAAGTTTTACTGGGAAGAACCCCAGGTGGCCGGTAGAGATGGGACAGAGGTCTCTCCACCGGTCCTGCAGGGAATTGGGAGCCCAGTCTCCATTCCCCAGCGGCAGTGTAAAGTGCAGGGAGAGGAGAGCAGCATCCTCCCTCCCCAGCGGCTGGCTGAGTTACAGGGGGCAGAGGTAGTTGTTCCTGCCCCCCAGCAGCAGAGTGATATGCCAGGAAGGCAGTGTGAAGTGCAGGGAGAGGAGAGCAGGGTCCTCACTCCCCAGCGGCAGCGTGATTTGTTGGGAATTGGGAGCCCAGTCTCCATCCCACAGCAGCAGAGTGTCCTGCAGGAAACAGAGAGCCTAGTCTCCTTTCCCCAGCAACAGGACACTGTATTGGGAGCAGAGACAGACGGTCTCCCTCCCCAGGGGCTGGAAGTATATTTGGGAGAGGAGCTTGTTACCTCCTCTCCCCATGGACAGTTTGATTTGTTGGGAATTGGGAGCCCAGTCTCCATCCCACAGCAGCAGCTTAACGTACCAGGGGGAGACAGTAAGCCCCCCAACAGTGCAGATGGGACTGTGGTCTCTGCACTCACAGCACAGGGGGTAGGGACAGTCGGTCCTGACCCCCAGCAACAGGGCTGTTTAGCCAAAGGGAAGACAGTCGGTCTTCCCCCACAGCAGCATGGTGGTGTATCTAAAGGGGAGACAGGCGGTCTCCCCCTCCAACAACCCGTCTCCAACCAGGCTACTTCTGTGGTAGCGCTGGCACCAGGACAGAGTACCGCTGGTCTCTGCCCACTTAGCAACCCACCAAGGCAGCCTACCAGTCCCCTACACAGCCATGGTGAGGCACCTGGACATGGACAAGTTTCTCCTCTACCCAGGTGTAGTGACCATTTATTGTGGGTGGGCTGTACTGTTTTTTCTGCTTTGTGGGTGGGCTGCTGGACTAACGAGGGCACTGACCGGCAGGAGGTCAGGTACCCTGTTAGTCTTTTTGGAAAGGGGGAGAGATGTGACGAGACCAACCTCGCCACATTGCATTGGAGGAGCCTGGTTGCCCGCCTGCTGCCTTTGGACTATGGACCAGGTTTTAAAAGACTTTGGCTCCATGGCGATTAAACTGTATTCGTGGGGTCTGAGTGCCATTCACCTAATAATGTGCACTCAGACCTGAGCTATCTGGGGATATGTAACATGTCTATGTTTAATGTATAAAAAGTAACTTTATATATTTTAAAGCATAATACTGTATTTTGGTCCCCATGTGTGTAATGGAGTTTCGCTGTGAAAACTAGCTTTAGCTGCAGAGAGAGGGGGGGGGATGGTTTCCAGCAGCCCCCTCCTGAGGAATGTCTACTGATTAACTGAGGCTATTGATAAACATGTTAATGAGCTCACCTGGCTGTCTACTAAGGGAGGGAGCCAGGATGCATTGTGGGGATGTTTTGCTTCTGGGAGTCTGTAATGTGATACATGTCTGTTTGTGTTACAGTCTTCCATCTGGTCCCCTACGGGAGTGTCCACCAGGTGGGAGACCTGCATAAATACAGGGGCAGGGAGCCCTCAATAAACATACCACTGCTTGACCTTCCACACGGAGCTTTGTCTCGTTCTTGGGGGGATTCACTGTATGCTGTTGGAGACCGATTGCTAGGAATGTAAGCTAATGTATGCTTCTCTTGTTCGTCTGCTAGCAGCTATTCGTGAGGTTCCAGGTTGGAGTGCTATATTGTATCCAGTTCGGGAGTGTGATCTCCTGCAAGTAGCTGTGCCTGCTCTCTCAGAAAGGGGCATATCGCCTAAACGGATTTTAACCCCTTGTCTGCTGAAACGGTCCGTTACACACGTTTTTAGCCATAACGCTTTTCTCACTATGACCGAGGCTAACATGGTTCTTGATGAAGATCTTATCATATCCACTGATGTTTTTGCCACAAAGTCTCCCACTAGGGTGAGTTGTTGAAGAGCGGTGACTATTTTTCCTTGCTCTGCTCCTGTTAAAAGTAGTTTCTCAATGTTGGCCGTCCAAACAGGTATTGCATTCCTACTGCTGCCAGAGTCTGGTCTGCAGGAGCCACCCGCCGATGAGTAAGCTTTCTTGGGTTCAAGGTTGATTCTGAGATCGAGCATATCTTTAAAGGTTACTGCGTCCTCTAGCAAGGTTACGTGCCTAGCTAGACGCATTAAGGACGCATCTACTACTAGTGCAGAGATTAGAGGATTTACATTGGGCTCTCTTAGAGGATATAATTTTGCTAGCCCCTTGTTAACCACTTCCATACCGGGCCATTGTAGAATGATGCTGGCAGGAAGCTTTTGTCAATCCGGGCGGCCGTCATATGACGTTCGCCCGCTCTCGCCACTACTGCGTGCCCCCGGACATAGCCCACCCTGATCAAGGTAAACAGCCAATGAAAATTGTCTGTTTACCACGTGATCGGCTGTGTCAATCACAGCCGTTCACATGAGCGGCTCCAGCACGAGCCGCTCATTCTCTCCGCAATGCGCGGCGATCAGGGACGAGGCTTGTCCCTTGGACAGAGCCCATCCCCGATCTAGGTAAAGAGCCAATGAAATTGGCTTTTTGCCACGTGACCGGCTGTGTCCAATCACAGCCGGTCACACCTGTCAACAAAGAGTGTTAACTCAGTGAGTTACCACACAGTACTGTGAAAATTACTGTGCCCTGATTGTCTGATTGCCCCCACCAAATAAAGAGGACTTGTCACCAGAGTACCTGCCACCTGCCCATCTGAGTACCTGTCACCTGCCCATCAGCGTACCCGAGTATCTGTCCCCTGCCCATTAGAGTACCCGAATACCTGTCACCTACCCATCAGTGTACCCGAGTACCTGTCACCTACCCATCAGAGTACCCGAGTACCTTCCACCTGCTCATCAGAGTACCTTCCGCCTGAAGTACTTGCCGCCTGATCATCAGTAGAGATGTATAGAACTGTTCGCCGGCGAACAGTTCCCGGCGAACTTAGCATGTTCGCGTTCGCCGCTGCCGGCGAACATATGCGATGTTCGGTCCGCCCCCCATAAGACATCATTGAGGCAAACTTTGACCCTGAACTTTACAGTCAGCAGACACATTTCCAGCCAATCAGCGTACCTCCCTCCCACACCCTCCCACCTCCTATAAATAAGCAAGGGCAGCATCCATCTTAGATCATTCTGAAGCAGTGTGTGTAGTGAGAATAGGGAGAGAGCTGCTGCTGCTGCTGCTGCTGTTAAGCTAGGGACAGTTAGTCAGTGTTCCTGGTCTTGCAGTGTTCTTGGTCCACTACTGCTGTAATATCAGCACCCCAAAAAGCCCTTCTAAGGGCTGGTATTTGTGTTTTTTTTTTTTTTTATATATATATATATATATATACCTAGCGTCCCCAAAAGCCCTTTTAAGGGCTGGTAATTAAGTTGTTTCTTCATATATATATATATATCTATATCTATCTAGTGTCCCCAAAAGCCCTTTTAAGGGCTGGTAATTGAGGATTTTTTTATTTTTATATATATACATATATATATATATATAGTGTCCCCAAAAGCCCTTTCAAGGGCTGGTAAGGTAATAGATTTTTTTCTTTATATATATATATATATATATATATATATCTATTGTACACTGCAGTTGCCTGCCCGCTGTGTGTGAGAGGCCACAGACCTACCACAGACTGTACTGTGTGCACACCACACTCATTTCGGGTGGCACAGGCACAGTACCTGGCATTTTAAAAAATATTTTTTTTTTCTCTGTCATAATTGCAGTGAGTGCTGTGTCAGGTCCACAGAGTGCACTGTACCCACTGCAGTGCACTGCCCACCACTGATATATATATGTTGGCACAGCATCTTGTTGCAATAAATTGAAAAAAAAAATATTTTTTATTATTGCAGTTGCCTGGGCTGCCAGTGACTGTCAGGTCCACAGAGTGTACTGTGCCCACTGCAGTGCCACTGTGTGCCCACCCACCACTGATATATAAGGTGGCACAGCAGCTTGCAAAGTAAAAAAAAAATATATATTTCTTTAAATTGCAGTTGCCTGGGTGCCAGTGACTGCTGTCAGGTCCACAGAGAGTGTACTGTGCCACTGCCCACCCACCACTGATATATAAGGTGGCACAGCAGCTTGCAAAGTAAAAAAAATATATATATTTTTTTAAATTGCAGTTGCCTGGGTGCCAGTGACTGCTGTCAGGTCCACAGAGAGTGTACTGTGCCACTGCCCACCCACCCACCACTGATATATAAGGTGGCACAGCAGCTTGCAAAGTAAAAAATATATATATATTTTTTTAAATTGCAGTTGCCTGGGTGCCAGTGACTGCTGTCAGGTCCACAGAGAGTGTACTGTGCCACTGCCCACCCACCACTGATATATAAGGTGGCACAGCAGCTTGCAAAGTAAAAAAATATATATATATTTTTTAAATTGCAGTTGTCTGGGTGCCAGTGACTGCTGTCAGGTCCACAGAGAGTGTACTGTGCCACTGCCCACCCACCACTGATATATAAGGTGGCACAGCAGCTTGCAAAGTAAAAAAAAATATATATATTTTTTAAATTGCAGTTGCCTGGGTGCCAGTGACTGCTGTCAGGTCCACAGAGAGTGTACTGTGCCACTGCCCACCCACCACTGATATATAAGGTGGCACAGCAGCTTGCACTCATAGTACAACAGTAACAACACATTAAAAAAAAAATGACAGGCAGAGGCAGGCCACCCCGCAAGGGCCGTCGTGGTCGTGGTGCTGTGATTTCCTTAGGCTCTAGAATAATGCCCAGTGTTCAGAGGCCACCACAGCCCCTGAACTCAAAAAATTCTGAGGCCATAGTTGACTGGCTTACACAGGACACCCAATCGTCTACAGCTTCCGCTCGGAACCTTAATGCACCATCCTCCTCCAGCTCAGCTTCGGGCACCTCTCAATTTACCACTCGCCAGCCCGCCGGCACCACCACCAACACTAGCACCACAGCCGCTTCACTTGATCCGTCAGAGGAGTTATTTTCACATCAGTTTGAAGAAATAAGTGAAGCGCAACTATTAGTGCCAGAGGATGTAGATAACGGGGATATGTCTCAGTCAGGCAGCATTATACACATGGACGTACATTGTGATGATGATGATGTTGTACCTGCTGCTGCTGCCTTTGCTGAGTTGTCAAGTGAAGCGGCTGATGATGACGATGTGTCTGTGGATGTCACCTGGGTGCCTGCTCGAAGAGCAGAAGAAGAGGGGGAAAGTTCAGATGGGGAGACAGAGAGGAGGAGGAGACGAGTTGGAAGCAGGGGGAGGAGGTCATCGCAAGGAGCTAGTGGCGCAGTCAGACAGCATGTAGATTCGGCACCCGGGGTCAGCCAGACAGCACGCCAATCAACGCAAGCTGTTGCCACCACCAGAATGCCGTCCTTGCAAAGCTCAGCAGTGTGGCATTTTTTTTGTGTGTCTGCCTCTGATATCAGCGATGCCATTTGTAACCTGTGCCAAAAGAAACTGAGTCGTGGGAAGTCCAACACCCACCTAGGTACAACTGCTTTGCGAAGGCACATGATCTCACATCACAAACGCCTATGGGATCAACACATGAGTAAAAGCAGCACACAAACTGAAAGCCACCATCCTCCTCCTGGTCCAGCATCTTCAGCCACGTCAACCACTGCTGTCCTCCATGCCCCCTATCAACAACCCGCCCCTCCGCCTCTCACCTTCAGCAGTTCCTGCTCGTCACCTGCCCACAGTCAGGTGTCTGTGAAGGAAATGTTTGAGCGCAAAAAGCCAATCTCGCAGAGTCACCCCCTTGCCCGGCGTCTGACAGCTGGCTTGTCGGAACTCTTAGCCCGCCAGCTTTTACCATACAAGCTGGTGGAGTCTGAGGCCTTCAAAAAATTTGTCGCTATTGGGACACCGCAGTGGAAGGTACCCGGCCGAAATTATTTTTCACAAAAGGCAATCCCCAACCTGTACTCTATTGTGGAAAAAGAAATCATGTCACGTCTGGCACACAGTGTTGGGGCAAGGGTCCATCTGACCACTGATAGCTGGTCTGCAAAGCACGGTCAGGGCAGGTATATAAAACACTGCGCATTGGGTAAACCTGCTGGCGGCTGCCAAGCATGGAATGCGTGGCTCTGCTGCAGAGGAGTTGGTGACACCGCCACGACTTGCAGGCAGGCCTGCTGCCACCTCCTCTACTCCTCCTACTCCATCCTCTATGCTAACCTCCTCGGCTGAGTCCTCTTCTGCTGTTGCGTCTTGCTCCACACCAACTGCACCCCCCCAGCTCCCCAGGGGCTATTCCACATGCCGGATACGACAGTGTCACGCTGTCTTGGGGTTGACTTGCCTGAAAGCAGAGAGTCACACCGGACCAGCACTACTGTCCGCCCTGAATGCACAGGTGGATCAGTGGCTGACCCCGCACCAACTGGAGATCGGCAAAGTGGTGTGTGACAACGGGAGCAATTTGTTGGCGGCATTGAATTTGGGCAAGTTGACACATGTGCCGTGCATGGCACATGTGTTGAATCTGATTGTGCAACGTTTTGTGCAGAAGTACCCAGGCTTACAGGACGTCCTCAAGCAGGCCAGGAAGGTGTGTGGCCATTTCAGGCGTTCCTACACGGCCATGGCGCACTTTGCAGATATTCAGCGGCGAAACAACATGCCAGTGAGGCGCTTGATTTGCGACAGCCCGACACGTTGGAATTCAACACTGCTAATGTTCGACCGCCTGCTCCAACAAGAAAAAGCGGTCAACGAGTATTTGTATGACCGGGGTGCTAGGACAGCCTCTGCGGAGCTGGGTATTTTTTTGCCACGCTACTGGACGCTCATGCGCAATGCCTGTAGGCTCATGCGTCCTTTTGAGGAGGTGACAAACCTAGTGAGTCGCACTGAAGGCACCATCAGCGACATCATCCCATATGTTTTTTTTCCTGGAGCGTGCCCTGCGAAGAGTGCTGGATCAGGCCGTAGATGAGCGTGAAGAGGAAGAGGAAGAGTTGTGGTCACCATCACCACCACCAGAAACAGCCTTACCATCGATTGCTGGACCTGCGGCAACACTGGAAGAGGAGTGTGAGGAAGAGGAGTCAGAGGAGGAATGTGGCTTTGAGGAGGAGGAACACCAACCACAGCAGGCATCCCAGGGTGCTCGTTGTCACCTATCTGGTACCCGTGGTGTTGTACGTGGCTGGGGGGAAGAACACACCTTCAATGACATCAGTGAGGACGAGGAATTGGACATGAGTAGCTCGGCATCCAACCTTGTCCAAATGGGGTCTTTCATGCTGTCATGCCTGTTGAGAGACCCTCGTATAAAAAGGCTGAAGGAGAACGACCTGTACTGGGTGGCCACGCTACTAGACCCCCGGTATAAGCAGAAAGTCTGTGACATGTTACCCAATTACCGGCAGTCGCAAAGGATGCAGCAGCTACAAAATAAGTTAAAAACTATGCTCTACACAGCGTATAAGGGTGATGTCACAGCACAACGGGAATCCAACAGGGGAAGAGGTGAAAGTAATCCTCCTCCTACCACCACAACCACGCCGGCAAGGACAGGACGCTTTACAGACGTCTTGTTGATGGAGGACATGCGGAGCTTTTTTAGTCCTATGCATCGCCACAGCCCTTCGGGGTCCACCCTCAGAGAACGACTCGACCGACAGGTAGCAGACTACCTTGCCTTAACTGCAGATATCGACACTCTGAGGAGCGATGAACCCCTTGACTACTGGGTGTGCAGGCTTGACCTGTGGCCTGAGCTATCCCAGTTTGCCATTGAACTTCTGGCCTGCCCCGCTTCAAGTGTGCTGTCAGAAAGGACCTTCAGCGCAGCAGGAGGTATTGTCACTGAGAAGAGAAGTCGCCTAGGTCAAAAAAGTCTTGATTACCTCACGTTTATTAAGATGAATGAGGCATGGATCCCGAAGGGACTGACAGTGGGGGATGCATTTGACTAAAAAAGGCCTGGTGATGACTGAGATGCCTTGGCCTAAAAATGGTCCACACGCTGCTGTATATAATCATTCTCTGCATGCCGGATGACTTACGTGACGTCTCCGCCACCAACTACGGTTCAAGCAGCAATGTTTTAGTGCACTTTCTGCCTTAAAACCTCAATTTTTCAGGCCGCTGCTACAGCAGCGGCTGCAACAATACCTACTTTTTCATGCATGTGTACATGCCTAATTTTTCTGGCCTCTGGTGCTACACTGTGGCTGCAAAAAAACAAAAAAAAGGCACATACATGTGTCAATTCCCCTTCGTGATCGTTACCTTGTCGTGGTGAAGGGGCTTGCGTATCACAATGAAGCGATCACCTCTAGGATTGTGTTGGCACACCCCAGATGATAAGGTCGTTGCTTCATTGTGTACAGACCAAAAGCGATCCGCAGGATAATTTTTCATAAAAAAAAACATTCATTTTCTTTCATTCTTTCTGCGGAGCTGGGTATTTTTTGGCCGCGTTACTGAATGCTCATGAACAATGGCTGTAGGCTCATGCGTCCTTTTGCGGAGATGACAACCCTGGTGGTCAGTCGAACCCAAGGCAACATCATCGACCTCATCCCATATGTGTTTTTTCTGGAGCGTGCCCTGCGAAGAGTACTGGATCAGGCTGTAGATGAGCATGAAGAGGAAGAGTTGTGGTCCTCATCACCACCAGAAGCAGCCTTGTCGTTGTCAATTGCTGGACCTGTGGCAACGCAGAGAGAGGAGTCTGAAGAAGAGAAGTCAGAGGAGATAGGTGGCTTTGAGGAGGTGGAATACCAGCCACAGCAGGCGTCCCAGGGGGCTTGTTCTCACCTTTCGGGGACCCTTGGTGTTGTATGTGGCTGGGTGGAGGAAGAGACCTTCAATGATGTCAGTGAGGACAAGGAACGGGACATGGCTAGCTTGGTATCCAACCTTGTGCAAATTGGGAGTTTGCGGTTGTGCAAATGGACTGACTGACTGTTAAACGGGGAGTTTGGTCTGTCAGAGTTTGGTCTGTCACTGTGAAGCGGGCAACGGGCGTAACCCTTACACTACTTGACCGATAAAACATCATACCTGATCGTATTCACACACTGGATGTTTTAGTGCTGGTTTACACTGCCGCTACCACTAAAGTAGCGTCGCTTCCAGTGCGACTTTGGCGCGACTTAGCGCGACTTTGGCGCGACCTCATCGCGAGGTGACTTTTTATTTGGCCAATCACAATATCATGTTTTGTTACCGTCACCTAATTTCCTTTTCCTGTTTTTTGTTTTACATATTTCCCCATGTGTGCAGTGTTGTCTGTGTCATAGCTCAACTGATAGGCATGTTTGCCTTGGCATATCATATTTCAGCTTGCCAGAAAGAAAAAAAGACAGCTGGAAAGACACTGCATTAGTTTTCTACTAAAAATCATAAGAAAAATGCTGTTTTTTTTGGGTTGTGGACATACTACAGAGCTGAAACTTGACAGGTACACTTTTGTGACCCCCCAGACACTAAATACAAAAAATGACATGCCTGCCTAAAAAAATGCCCGATAAATGCCTGCAAGAGAAAAAGACAGCCGCAGAGAAGCCGTATTCCTGAAAATATAAGAAAAATGCTGTTTTTTAGGGGTTCTGGACATGCTACAGATCTGAAACTTGACAGGTACACTTTTGTGACCCCCCAGACACTAAATACAAAAAATGACATGCCTGCCTAAAAAAATGTCCGATAAATGCCTGCAAGAGAAAAAGACAGCCGCAGAGAAGCCGTATTCCTGAAAATATAAGAAAAATGCTGTTTTTTAGGGGTTCTGGACATGCTACAGAGCTGAAACTTGACAGGTACACTTTTGTGACCCCCCAGACACTAAATACAAAAAATGACATGCCTGCCTAAAAAAATGCCCGATAAATGCCTGCAAGAGAAAAAGACAGCCGCAGAGAAGCCGTATTCCTGAAAATATAAGAAAAATGCTGTTTTTTAGGGGTTCTGGACATGCTACAGAGCTGAAACTTGACAGGTACACTTTTGTGACCCCCCAGACACTAAATACAAAAAATGACATGCCTGCCTAAAAAAATGCCCGATAAATGCCTGCAAGAGAAAAAGACAGCCGCAGAGAAGCCGTATTCCTGAAAATATAAGAAAAATGCTGTTTTTTAGGGGTTCTGGACATGCTACAGATCTGAAACTTGACAGGTACACTTTTGTGACCCCCCAGACACTAAATACAAAAAATGACATGCCTGCCTAAAAAAATGCCCGATAAATGCCTGCAAGAGAAAAAGACAGCCGCAGAGAAGCCGTATTCCTGAAAATATAAGAAAAATGCTGTTTTTTAGGGGTTCTGGACATGCTACAGAGCTGAAACTTGACAGGTACACTTTTGTGACCCCCCAGACACTAAATACAAAAAATGACATGCCTGCCTAAAAAAATGCCCGATAAATGCCTGCAAGAGAAAAAGCCAGCCGCAGAGAAGCCGTATTCCTGAAAATATAAGAAAAATGCTGTTTTTTAGGGGTTCTGGACATGCTACAGAGCTGAAACTTGACAGGTACACTTTTTAGACCCCCCAGACACTAAATACAAAAAATGACATGCCTGCCTAAAAAAATGCCCGATAAATGCCTGCAAGAGAAAAAGCCAGCCGCAGAGAAGCCGTATTCCTGAAAATATAAGAAAAATGCTGTTTTTTAGGGGTTCTGGACATGCTACAGAGCTGAAACTTGACAGGTACACTTTTGTGACCCCCCAGACACTAAATACAAAAAATGACATGCCTGCCTATAAAAATGCCCGATAAATGCCTGCAAGAGAAAAAGCCAGCCGCAGAGAAGCCGTATTCCTGAAAATATAAGAAAAATGCTGTTTTTTAGGGGTTCTGGACATGCTACAGAGCTGAAACTTGACAGGTACACTTTTGTGACCCCCCAGACACTAAATACAAAAAATGACATGCCTGCCTAAAAAAATGCCCGATAAATGCCTGCAAGAGAAAAAGCCAGCCGCAGAGAAGCCGTATTCCTGAAAATATAAGAAAAATGCTGTTTTTTAGGGGTTCTGGACATGCTACAGAGCTGAAACTTGACAGGTACACTTTTGTGACCCCCCAGACACTAAATACAAAAAATGACATGCCTGCCTAAAAAAATGCCCGATAAATGCCTGCAAGAGAAAAAGCCAGCCGCAGAGAAGCCATATTCCTGAAAATATAAGAAAAATGCTGTTTTTTAGGGGTTCTGGACATGCTACAGAGCTGAAACTTCACAGGTACACTTTTTAGACCCCCCAGATGCTAAATCCAAAGAAATTTTTTATTTTTATTTTTTTTTAATTTTTCCAATAATTGGCTCTCTATCAAAAAATTATAATTTTTAAGAACTTTTTTTTGCGTGATCCCTCTCCGGCATGCCACAGTCCAGGTGTTAGTCCCCTTGAAACAACTTTTCCATCACTATTGTGGCCAGAAAGAGTCCCTGTGTGTTTTAAAATTCGCCTGCCTATTGAAGTCTATGGCGGTTCGCCCGGTTCGCGGGTTCGCGAACATTTGCCGATGTTCGCGTTCGCCGTTCGCGAACCGCGAATTTTAGGTTCGCGACATCACTAATCATCAGTACCCGAGTACCTATCACCTGCCTGTCACCTGCCCATCAGAGTACCCGAGTACCTGTCACCTGCCTATCGGAGTACCCGAGTACCTGCCACCTGCTCATCAGTACCAGAGTACCTGTCACCTGCCTGTTACCTGCCCAGCAAAGTACCGAGTACCTGTCACCCTTCATACAGCCACCATGTCCAAGTCCAAAAAAGTTTTCACCGCCAAAGAGGCCTAATAATTTTTAACCCTGATGGATGAGAGCAGCGGGGATCTCTCACTGTCCGATGCCGAAACCAGTTCTGAATCTGGTTCAGAATTTGAGCCCTTTGAAGGCTTTACATCGGGGACTTAATCGGAGGAGGAAGAAGTTCGGCCTAGAAGACGACGCACTAAAAAACAGGCAGACACCAGCAGCGCCAATGGCCAATTGGCAAACACCAACTGCGCTAGACCCCAGGAGGAAATGCCCAGTACAAGCACTTGAATTTCACACCAGCCCCAAAGAATCAGAGCCTAAATGCAGCTTCTGGATGCCTTGGCAAATCCATTGTGGCTGCCTTCTAGCTCTGGGTCAGCTACAACCTCCCCTTCACAGCATAGCCAGGTTTGCAGGTCAACACCAAAAATTTTGTTCTGAATGATTTTTTAAATTTATTTTTCTCTATTAACCACTTTAGCCCCAGCCCTATTTCGGACACTTTTTGTTCACAAGTTAAAACCAGTATTTTTTCCTAGAAAACTACTTAGAACCCCCAAACATTATATATATTTTTTTAGCAAAGACTCTGGAGAATAAAATGTCGGTCATTGCAAAATTTTTTGTCACGCGGTATTTGCGCAGCGGTCTTTAAAACGCCATTTTTTTGGAAAAAATTTGAAAAATCACATTTCACTGCATTTAAAAAATACTAAACAGTAAAGTTAGCCCATTTTTTTTGTATATTGTGAAAGATGATGTCACGCCGAGTAAATAGATACCAAACATGTTACGGTTTAAAATTGCGCCCCCCCGTGGGATGGCGACAAACTACGGTCAATAGAGATCTCAATCTGCGACGCTTTAAATTTATTTAACGGTTACCAGTTTAGAGTTAGAGTGTAGCTCTTTTTTTTTAATTATTGCCCATGCTCTGGCGATCGCGGCGATACCTCACATGTGTGGTTTGAACAGCGATTTCATTTGCGGCTCGACTTGCGTATACGTTTTTTTTTGTGCGCGAGCTAACGGTGACGGGGACGGCTAAATTTTTTTTTTTTTTTTTTCCTATTTATTTTTTCTTTTTTTTTAAACTTTATTACAGGTTTTTAAAAAAAAAAAAATCTGATCACTTTTATTGCTGTCACAAGCAATGTAAACATCCCTGGTGACAGCAATATGTCGTGACAGGTACACTTTATGGAGGGATCGAGGGTCTAAAAGACCCTAGACCCCTCCACTACACTTCCCTGTATGCAAAACGCCGAAAACGGCATTTTTGCATACAGCCGTTTTTCAAATCTGCCGCCTTTTGCAGCACAGTAACCCGGACGTGACGTCATGGACGCCGCCTCCGGGTTACGTCATCGGAGACCCGATCGATGCCGTTTCCGGCATTCATCGGGACTCCATCCAGCCGGCGGACGTGCCGGCTGGGTGCTCGGGGCTCCCGGTGGGACGGTAGCCCCGAGCAAAGCCGCGGAAGGCGGCGGGAGGGGGGGGACGTCCCCTCCCACCCCCCCGGGTAACGATCGAGCGGCTCCCGAGCCGCATCGATCGTTACCGACGGAAAGCCGACCGTCGGCTTCAAACAACGGTACCGGGATGATGCCTCTAGCTAGAGGCATCATCCCGGTATAACCACTCAAAGTCAGCCGACGTAGAGGTTACGTGACTGGTAGTAAAGTGGTTAAGTTTCTTCAAGGCATCGTGGACCTATCAAATATTTTTGCCCAACAGTTCATAGAGAACAACCCCACCTCATATCATGCCCGTCCTTTTGAATGGAGACCCCTAACATTAGAAGAGCTAAAAGTGTTTTTGGGCCTTACCATCAATGTGGGGATTACAAAAAAAACAAGTTGCATTCCTTTTGGTCAACCAAACCCATCCACCATATGACACTTCATTCATTGGTCATGTCCAGGTCCCGCTATGATATTATAATGTGCTTCCTTCATTTCAACGATAATTTGCAGTGCCCTCCCCGAGATGATCACAATTTTGATAAACTCTATAAAATTTACCCCCTAATGGATTTATTTTCTAAGCGGTTTCCAGAACTTTATGTCCCTGACCAAAACATCGCTGTGGATGAATCACTGGTCCATTTCACAGGCCGGCTGGGATTTAAGCAGTACATTCCCAGCAAGAGGGCTAGGTACCATGGCACCAAACAAGCTATGCAAAAGTAAAACTGTGTATCTGTACGCCTTTCGCATGTACGAAGGCAGAGACTCCGAGCTCCAGCCCCCTGAGTGGCCAACATACATGGGAATAAGTGGCAAGATTGTCTGGGACCTAGCCTTCCCACTGTTGCAAAAGGGTTACCACATTTATATGGACAACTATTACACCAATTGTTCCCCTTTTCCGCCACTTGTACCTGAAAAAAACCTTGGCCTGCGGTACAGTAAGAAAAAGTAAGGGCTTCCCGCAGGGTCTTGTCACCACTCAATTACAAAACGGGGAATCCGCAAGCCTTAGGAACGAGTAAGTAATGGCTTTGAAGTGGAGGGATAGTAAGGACGTTTACATCATGTCCACCATCCATGATGACACCTCAGTGGAAATTCGAAGAAGACATGGTCCCGTTCGAAAGCCTGGTTGTGTCCAAGAGTAAAATAAGATCATGGGGGGGAGGATTTAAATGATCAAATGCTGCAGCCCTATTTCCCAACACGAAAGTCCCTCTTTTGGTACAAAAAAGTTGCAGTTTACTTTTTCCATTTGGCCATGTGCAATGCATATATCACCTATCAAAAATCAACAATAACACCAATCCCCTTCCTCCAGTTTATTGAAGATATTGCCACTGCCTTGATTTACCAGCAAGGATCCCCCCCAGAAAACATTTGTTCCGATTGTGTCAGCAGACTTCATGAGCGCCATTTCCCTTACCATATCCCACCATCAGAAACCGGAAGAAGATGCCAAAAAAGTGTCGGGTGTGTAGCAAAAAAGGAATTAGGAAAGACACCAGTTATCATTGTACTCAATGTCCCTCCCAACCCGGCCGATGCATCGGAGATTGCTTCAAAATCTATCACACTGCTCTAAACTTTTAGCCCATATTTGAATCAGACTGCCATTTCCCCTTTTTCAATTTTTGTGCTGAATATTTTACTGCTGCCTCAACCAACCATATCACTGCCTTCCATGTGAACTGACCCTGGCCTGTATATTGACTATGCCTCTGCCTGCAGTCTGCATTGTTTATCCGCCATGTTTCTGCCTTTCACGTGAACTGACCCTGGACTGTTTACTGATTATGCCTTAGCCTACCGTCTATTTCTGCCTTTTACCTGCACTGACCTCGGCCTGTTACGACCTTTTTTTATGCCTGCCACTTAGACCGATCTTTCGCCCTGCTACTGTAGTAATGGGATTCAAAATGACACAGGGGTCTCACTTTTGTGAGCGGCTTCCGAATATAGTGTTCTGATATGAGAAAAACAGTTTTTGTTTTTCTCTGGGTTTGTAATCTCGGAACAGGGTCTGGAGTCCGGAGGCTTCAAAGCGATTTGGGTGGGAGAAGCCTCTACCCCTGTCCCCATTCTTTCCCGAACGAGGCCCTAAGCTTGATGGTCCTGCCTGCTGCCTGGACCAATACTTTGGCTGTGCCGATAATATCCTGGCCTGCACTGACCCAGGACTTTTTATGGAACATGTGCCTGTTGCCTGTTGCCTGGACCAATTCTTGGGCTGTACTGACCATATCTCTGCCTGCTGCCTGTACTAATTATGGACAGTATTCCTGCCTGCTGCATGGACACTCCTTTTGCTGCTGCTGACCATATCCCTGCCTACTACCTGGACCAATGCTTTGGCTGTGCTGACAATATCTCTGCCTGTACTGACTATGGACCGTATTCCTGCCTACTGCCTGGACAATCCTTTCACTGTCACTGTCTACATTCCTGCCTGCTGCCTGGACCACTGCACTGCTAAAACCACAGGTAATCTTTTGTTTATCCTTTGCTCAGCAGAATGTATTTTGGTATGTATTATGCTATGTGTTAGGGGCCTTAAAAAATGTGATAGGTTGTCAGGAATTTATGTGTGTGATTTATGTCCCTAGGACGCATGATTGTGCTCCTTGGATTTTGGGCCCCTCTATATGGTTAGGCTGTAAAAAAAGGCTCACACATGTGGTATTGCCATACTCAGGAGGAGTGGCAGAATGTATTTTTGGGTGTCATGTTTGCTGTGTACATGCTATGTGTTAGGAATATCCTATAAATTGACAACTTTGTGTAAAAAAAAAAAAGGTTTTCATTTTTTTCCCACATTTTCCAAAAACTTGTGGAAAAAAATGACATGTTCAAAAGACCCATAATGCCTCATACAATATACGTTGGAGTGTTTGCTTTCCAAAATGGGGTCATTTTGTTGGCGTTTCCATTGTCTTGGTGCTCGAGGGCCTGCAAAAGTGTGATAGGTAGTCAGAAAATGATGTGTGTAATTTATGCTCCTAGAACGCCTGAAGGTGCTACTTGGATGTGGAGTCTCTTTATGTGGCCAGGCTGTGTAAAAGTCTCACACATGTGGTATCGCCATACTCAGGAGGAGTAGCAGAATGTATTTCGGGGTGTCATTTTTGCTATTTACATGCTATGTGTTAGATATATTCTATAAATTGACAACTTTGTGTAAAAAAAAAAGGTTTTCATTTTTTTTCCACATTTTCCAAAAACTTGTGGAAAAAAATGACACATTGAAAAGACCCATAATGGGTCATAGAATATATGTTGGAGTGTTTTATTTCCAAAATGGGGTCATTTTGTGGGCGTTTCCGTTGTCTTGGTGCTCTAGGGCCTTCAAAACTGTGATAGGTAGTCAGAAAATGATGTGTGTATTTATGCTCCTAGAACGCCTGAAGGTGCTACTTGAATGTTGAGTCTCTGTATGTGGCCAGACTGTGTAAAAGTCTCACACATGTGGTATTGCCATACTCAGGAGGAGTAGCAGAATGTATTTTGGGGTTTCATTTTTGCTATTTACATGCTATGTGTTAGAAATATCCTATGAATTGACAACTTTGTGGGAAAAAAAAAGGTTTTCATTTTTTCCCACATTTTCCAAAAACTTGTGGAAAAAAATTACATGTTCAGATGACCCATAATGGCTCATAAAATATACATTGGAGTGTTTGCTTTCCAAAATGGGGTCATTTTGTGGGTGTTTCCATTGTATTGGTGCTCTAGGGCAGTGGTCCTCAACTCCGGTCCTCGGGGCCCACTAACAGGCCAGGTTTGCAAGATAACTAAATTACATCACAGCTAATCTCATTTGCTGCTCAGTGATTGCAGTATTCTAGTCTGCATCTCCCCAAGGTAATACTTAAAATCTGGCCTGTTAGTGGGCCCCGAGGACCGGAGTTGAGGACCACTGCTCTAGGGCCTGCAAAAGTGTGATAGGTAGTCAGAAAATGATGTGTGTAATTTATGCTCCTAGAACGCCTGAAGGTGCTACTTGGATGTGGAGTCTCTTTATGTGGCCAGGCTGTGTAAAAGTCTCACACATGTGGTATCGCCATACTCAGGAGGAGTAGCAGAATGTATTTCGGGGTGTCATTTTTGCTATTTACATGCTATGTGTTAGATATATTCTATAAATTGACAACTTTGTGTAAAAAAAAAAGGTTTTCATTTTTTTGTCCACATTTTCCAAAAACTTGTGGAAAAAAATGACACATTGAAAAGACCCATAATGGGTCATAGAATATATGTTGGAGTGTTTTATTTCCAAAATGGGGTCATTTTGTGGGCGTTTCCGTTGTCTTGGTGCTCTAGGGCCTTCAAAACTGTGATAGGTAGTCAGAAAATGATGTGTGTATTTATGCTCCTAGAACGCCTGAAGGTGCTACTTGAATGTTGAGTCTCTGTATGTGGCCAGACTGTGTAAAAGTCTCACACATGTGGTATTGCCATACTCAGGAGGAGTAGCAGAATGTATTTTGGGGTTTCATTTTTGCTATTTACATGCTATGTGTTAGAAATATCCTATGAATTGACAACTTTGTGGGAAAAAAAAAGGTTTTCATTTTTTCCCACATTTTCCAAAAACTTGTGGAAAAAAATTACATGTTCAGATGACCCATAATGGCTCATAAAATATACATTGGAGTGTTTGCTTTCCAAAATGGGGTCATTTTGTGGGTGTTTCCATTGTATTGGTGCTCTAGGGCAGTGGTCCTCAACTCCGGTCCTCGGGGCCCACTAACAGGCCAGGTTTGCAAGATAACTAAATTACATCACAGCTAATCTCATTTGCTGCTCAGTGATTGCAGTATTCTAGTTTGCATCTCCCCAAGGTAATACTTAAAATCTGGCCTGTTAGTGGGCCCCGAGGACCGGAGTTGAGGACCACTGCTCTAGGGCCTTCAAAAGTGTGATAGGTAGTAAGAAAGTTTTATGTGAATTTATGCACCTAGAACGCCTGAAGGTGCTACTTGGATGTTAAGTCTCTTTTTGTGGCCAGGCTGTGTAAAAGTCTCACACATGTGGTATCACCATACTCAAGAGGAGTAGCAGAATGTATTTTGGGGTGTCATTTTGCTGTGTACATGCTATGTGTTAGAAATAGCTTATAAATTGACAACTTTGTGGGGAAAAAAATGTTTTCTTCATTTTCCCAAGAATTGTGGGAAAAAATTATAACTTCAAAAAACTCACCATGCCTCTTGCTTCATACATTGGACTGTCTACTTTACAATAGTTTTTATTCTACTTTACAAAAAGGGGTAATTTAGGGAGTATTTGTACTGTCCTGACATTCCAGGGCCTCAAGAAAGAGATAGGCCATCAGTAAATCTGGTGTGATCACTTTTCAGTAATTGGTACCATAGCTTCTAGACTCAATAACTTTCACACAGACTAAATAATATACACTAATTTAGGTTCATTTTACCAGAGATATGTAGCAGTATAAATTTTGGCCAAAATGTATGAAGAAAAATATTTTTTTTTGCAAAATTTTATAATAGAAACTAAAAAATCTATTTGTATGAAAAAAATGATAAAAATTTTGTTTGGTTACAGTGTAGCATGACTGAGCAATTGTCATTGAAAGTGTGAGAGTGTTGAAAGCTGAAAATTGGTCTGGGCAGGAAGGGGGTGTAACTGCTCTGTATGGAAGTGGTTAAGGCTAAATTTTTTTTCTGTTTTTTGCCAATCATCTTTGATCAAATCCCCGAGTTCATAGATGAATGGGAAGGTCTCTGGCTCTTTCTTCCAATTTGGGTAGTATTTGCGCAGTTTGTGGGGGGCCTCCTTTGACTCCTCCCAACCTATCACCTCTTTCACAGTTTTTGCAAATGGATCTATCAGGGCGAAATCGAAGCCGGAGGCTGTTTAAAATTCCCCTTCCTTGGACGACTCTTCAGAGTTCAGGGGATTTAACGAGACAGTTGCTGAGGTGCACTGAATTGGTTTAACCGTCTCTGTAGCTGACACCTGTAAAATGTATTCCTTTACGGATTCCTTGATGATATTAGACACTTCTCTGGCGTCCGCCTCCTTCTCCCTGGTTGCTTTTTCAAAGCACGTGTGACACACTAACTTCTCTGGAAGTGCTTTGGCCCGACATACCCAGCAGGCATTGGCTGGCGGATGGCAGATAGAGCCATGTGATCGGAGGGCTGAGGAAGACTTTCCATGTGAGTGATGATGGCAAGAAGATCTTGATGGACTTCTCCTAGAGTGTCTATGCCCTGAAGATGATCGTTCCCTCCTCCTGGAGTTGGATGATCTTGCAGATCTAATAGGGCTGTTTGAATAGTATAGAATTTTAGTGGCAGAGCTCTCTTTTATTCTTCACTACTTACCAATACAATGCCCCTTACCTTGTAGGCTGAGGATGGTCTGCTAGGGCAGCGGCATCCATCAGAGAGATAAAGTGACACCTAGTAAAGTTTAGACAATAATGACCCCTATAAAAAGCAGTAGGTAGTGAGAATCCAAAGGAGAGTAATCATATATATAGAGTGCCTACCAGAAGAATGTGTCCTGAGTCCAGTGGAATGCAAGGCAGATAGGATAGTATTTTTCTCTCTGTGGCTGGAAGCTCTGGTCATCTGGCAGGGAAATAGTGATTTTTAAATAGAGCACCATAGCGGCAGAAGTGACATCATTTCTGCGCATGCTCAGAAGCAAATTGCGGCGTTCGACACCATCTTAGAGACTGACAAAACAAGGATGTCGCCCGCGTTACTTCCAGGCGCATAAGCGCAGCATGGGAACGGCTGCCATCTTGGACGCCATGGCCGTGGGATTGCAAAACTCAGCCAGGAAATCGAAAAAGGGAAAAGGCAAAAGGTGAACATAAACAAAATAAATAGTAAGATTAATTAAATTAAAGTGACAAGGCCGCTGCAGAACCTCAAGCCTATTTAAGGCTTGTTTGATACTCGAATATATAGGCCCCTGAGACCCTTAGAGTGGGGCGCCCTCCAAAAAAAGCTTGTTTAGAGACTTTACAGGCAGGGACTTTCACCCAGGAGAGGCCAACCTGGCTGGGGTGAAGGCAATAAGGGGGTCCAGCTTATCTGTCTAGTCCTTCTTTGGTGAGGAAAAAAAGGAGAATGCTGTGAGGGGTCCCTCTTTAGATCTTATAGCTAACCAGTCCTATCAGGTTGTGAGGGGCGGTGTCACAACCCAGTGTGTGCTGCCATGATGCGACAGGAAACAGTGGTTGAGGCTTCACAATAAAGTGGCTGAGGTTTCAAATCGTAAAAAATTTTCTATGGTATTTCTGAAGGAAGTCTTTATAAAAGAGTTTTTATTTACAGGGAAAAAAAAACTTCCTATGTATTACTTTGACAAAGTCAACTAGTAGTCTTTGTTTAACCACTTCAATACAGGGCACTTTCACCCACTTCCTGCCCAGACCAATTTTCAGCTTCCAGCGCTCTCATACTTTGTCATGCAACACTGCACCCAATCAAATTTTTATAATTTTTTTCAAACAAATAGAGCTTTATTTTGGTGGTATTTAATCAATACTGGGTTTTTTATTGTTTGCGATATAAGTGAAAAAAGAGCGAAAGTTTTGAAAAAACCCACTTTTTTTTATTTTTTATTATAAAATTTTGCAAATAAGTAATTTTTTGTTCATAAATTTGGGCCAAAATGTATACTGCTACATATCGTTGGTAAAATAACCCATATTAGTGGATATTATTTAGTCTGGGTGAAAGTTATAGAGTCTACAAGCTATTGTGCCAATCGTTGAAAATTGATCACACCGAATCATACCTGATGTACCAACGGCCTATCTAATTTCTTGAGGCCCTGAAATGTATGTACAGTACAAATACCCCCAAAATTACCCCTTTTTGGAAAGTAGACATTCCAGGGTATTTAGTAAGAGGCATGGTGAGTTTTTTGAAGTTGTAATTTTTTCCCACATTTCTTGGGAAAATGAAGACATACATTTTTTACACAAAATTGTCATAATAACAATTTATTTCTCACACACAGCATATGCATACTTGCAACTACACCCCAAATTACATTCTGCTACTCCTCCTGAGTATGGCAATACCACATGTGTGAGACTTTTACACACCCTGGCCACACACAGAGGTCCAACATGCAAGGAGCACCGTCAGGAGTTCTAGGAGCATGAATTACACATACTGTATAATTTCCTAACAACCTATTACACTTTTAAAGGCCCTGGAGCACCAGGACAATGGAAACACCCACAAAATGACCCCATTTTGCAAAGCAAACACCCCAATGTATAATCTATGAGGCATGGGCTGTAGATAGGTACTCAGGTACACTGATGGGCTGCAGACAGCTACAGTACTTAGATAATATAAATAGAAGAAAAATTTCCGCGCTAGATGTGACAGAAAACCAAATGATTAAGAACAATAGTGAGCAGCTGGCACAAAATCAACTAACAGTGATTCAAAAAATACAATAAAAACCAAAAAGTGCAGCGCTGAAATCAGTATACAATTATATAGCTGAAAAGCTCATATAAAGAAAACAAAAAAGGAGAGGGGATAATGTCCAAATGAATAGTCCCAATATTAAGTGCAGAGATGTGAATCCACGTGCAAAATAACTTTCTTCCAGTGACACCAGGGAAAAGTGTAGGAAGGGGACACCCTTGTGCTCAGGTATAACAAGCAGCTTACCGAAATTCCGTGGCTGCTCAATTTAATGAGACAGCCTCTCCCAGCTAGTAGTAAACCAGTAGGTCAACCGATATCAAGCTCAGGTGCTTCGAAAGACTCCAAAAGCCGAAAGCCGTTTCCGGTGTGTTGTTAAACCGATCACATTAATATGTGGCACACTTGGAACTTCTCATATACTCCATTGAACGTAAAGCCATATGTAGAAAGAAACAGAGGCCCATAGCGTAATCCCGTAAACCAATAGGTAAATTTATTAAAAAAACTACTTACAATTTAAAAGACAAAAACAGGCATGTAGTATGTGCCGGTCATGGATCTAACCGCGGCGTCCCGCAAGTCTCCAGATCAGCATATGGATAAACGGCCGGCTTCGTTGGGGGGCGTGTGGACGTTTATGTCTGGGATCGCCAACGTTTCGTCATAAGAAAGACTTCTTCTGGGCGCCCAGAAGAAGTCTTTCTTATGACGAAACGTTGGCGATCCCAGACATAAACGTCCACACGCCCCCCAACGAAGCCGGCCGTTTATCCATATGCTGATCTGGAGACTTGCGGGACGCCGCGGTTAGATCCATGACCGGCACATACTACATGCCTGTTTTTGTCTTTTAAATTGTAAGTAGTTTTTTTAATAAATTTACCTATTGGTTTACGGGATTACGCTATGGGCCTCTGTTTCTTTCTACATATGGCTTTACGTTCAATGGAGTATATGAGAAGTTCCAAGTGTGCCACATATTAATGTGATCGGTTTAACAACACACCGGAAACGGCTTTCGGCTTTTGGAGTCTTTCGAAGCACCTGAGCTTGATATCGGTTGACCTACTGGTTTACTACTAGCTGGGAGAGGCTGTCTCATTAAATTGAGCAGCCACGGAATTTCGGTAAGCTGCTTGTTATACCTGAGCACAAGGGTGTCCCCTTCCTACACTTTTCCCTGGTGTCACTGGAAGAAAGTTATTTTGCACGTGGATTCACATCTCTGCACTTAATATTGGGACTATTCATTTGGACATTATCCCCTCTCCTTTTTTGTTTTCTTTATATGAGCTTTTCAGCTATATAATTGTATACTGATTTCAGCGCTGCACTTTTTGGTTTTTATTTGGTTTTTACAGTACTTAGATACACTGATTGGCTGCAGAGAGGTACTTGGGTACTCTTATGGGCTGCAGAGAGGTTCTTGGGTACTCTGATGGGCTGGAGACAGGTACTCAGGTAATCTGATAGGCTGCATATAGGTACTCAGGAACTCTGGGCTGGAGACAGGTACTCGGGTACTCTGGGCTGGAGACAGGTACTCGGGTACTCTGATGGTGTGCAGATAGGTACTCGGGTACTCTGAGCTGCAGATAGGTACTCGGGTACTCTAATGGCCTGGTGACTCTATTGGGCTGCAGATAAGTACTCAGGTACCCTGATGGGCTGGAGACAGGTACTCAGGTACTCTGAAGGGCTGGATATAGGTTCTCAGGTACTCTGATGACAGGTACTTGGGTACTCTGATGACAGGTACTCAGGTACTCTAATGGGTTGGTGACAGGTACTCAGGTACTCTGATGGGCTGGTGACAGGTACTTGAGTACTCCGATGGGAGATACTCGGGTACTCTGATGACAGGTACCCGGGTACTCTGATGGGTTGGTGACAGGTACTCTTGTACTCTGATGGCAGGTATTTGAGTACTCTGATGGGCTGGTGACAGGTACTTGGGTACTCTGATGGGCTGATGACAGGTACTCTTGTACTCTGATGGCAGGTATTTGAGTACTCTGATGGGCTGGTGACAGGTACTTGGGTACTCTGATGGCTTGTTGCTCTGAAATAGCACACTCTAACTTTTGTTTATGGGGGATAAAATGTGCTTAGTCTCTTCTTTTGCATTAGAGCCTAGTAAAATTGCTTGCTGCATGTCTATACAGAATTTCTGGCTCTTGACAATGGCATAATAAACAGATTTTTTTAATCTAAATAAATATTTTTAAATAGTAAAATACATTTTAGAATAAATACATTTTAAATATATTTAAATTATTTTAAAAAATATTTTTTATTATCTCTTACTCTGACGCAGTGGCCAAGTCAATATGCTTACCTAATGGGCAACGTAATCCTCCATAATATTTTCTTGGAAAAAATTTACTAATTTTTGTCTCTTACATTGCTTGGGACCTAAACAAATATTTGCATGTTTTCCAACTACAGTGAGAACATTTTTGCTTTTGTGCCTAAAATATGGCATTGTTATTTTTTTCCTTTTATTCAGCCCAACAACTTCCTCAGCTCTGCAATGTGGGTTATTGGATTGTGGTTTGCACACCATACAATATGTGGAATAGAAGATCATAACAGACTATGCTCTATTACTTGTTTTGCCTCATTAGGTAATTTATATGACATTGATAGTTTTAGATTCTTTTATGTTAAAGTACTTACCTTCTATACAAAAAAAATCAAAACCAATTTTCCTTTGGGTTGGAAATCAGTTAAGTTTGCTGCAGCTGTACCTAAGCCAAACAAATATGTAAAAATAAAGAAAAGGAATACACATGTGATTTATGTAAGAACAGCGCTGCTGTTAGAAAAAACAGGGCCCCTTAATTGACAAAAAATATCAAAATTATAATTTGACTAATAATGCACTAACATTACTATTTGCAGGCACAAACACAACATGACTTCTGAATCTAAAACATAAAACTGCATTTCAAAGCTCCGTTTTGATGACTGAGGTGCCCCACAGCAGCTGTAGCCAGTGGGAGGGAGAGGGGAAGAAGCTTGCAATGCTGTTGGGGGGTACAGAAGGGGAGTGCAGCAGCAAAAAGCGGGGGTGATTGGACTTTACACTTACAGCTTTAAAAGAGAAGTATGATGACCAAATATTTTTTGGCCATACTTCTCTTCTGGGTCACAGGTATGCACTAACTTCTGCACTCCTGTGACCCAGGTAAACCCTGCTGTTCGCTGATATCGCAAAGCTGGCCCCAGGCTCTGGAAGGATTCCCCAGGATGACTTACCACCAATTGACGGTCACCACTCTCTTCTCAGTGAAGAATGAGATCTGTGTGATCAGTGGTCATGTGATCACTCAGTTCTTGGTTTTAGAGCTGGCAGGGGACAGCTGCACCATCAGACCAATGTTGTGGCCATATAGCTGAGTATGTATGTTTATTTTTATTTATTTTCCTACACTTCTCCTTTAAGACATCCCCCAGGGATCCTTTTTAAAAGGAACTGCTTATTTTCTGCTGCCTTTTGCTCCCAAATGACCTCTCTTTATTGATGTCAACAGGTTTTGATGGGGTTTTTTTTTATATATATATTTATATATACATGTTCCCCAGGTCATTGAACAACCCTTGTGCCATTTATTTGTCAATCCCTTGGCTTTTAGCTTAGATAATAGCGATTACTAAAATTGAATATTTGGCTCCGAATGAGATCAATAGGGTTCTAATTATGACTGAACTTTGATAATATTCAATGAATGCTTGTTGAATCCGGGTACATTCAGAAATTAATAATTTTGCAAAGTGTTGCAGAATCAGAATCATTAGGGTGGAAACAAAGAATAGTCAAATTGAACAAGTTAATTTGAATGCAAATAAACAATCAACTAACAGCAGCTGTGTAGCCTACACCAGAGCATACAATATGTAATATTTTTGATCCTAAAAAGAGGCATTACAATTTTCACTAGTGAGGGGGTTAAACATACAATTAGATTTAACTCATCCACTAAGTTTCAATTCGGTGGAATCTGCTCCTTTGGTGGAGGTCCAAAAATCATACAGTTACTGAGTCATTCTGACCTGTTCAAAATTTAATTGGTTGTCAGCAGTGAACTCAAAGCAAAATAACTGCAAAGAGGCTTTCTAAATCTCAGGACTGTGTTTTGGTTACAAGTAATTCATAACTACTGTACCTTTTTATGTATTTTTCCTAAAAATGTTGACACTCTTTTATGCTGTCAGTAAATGTTTCAGGTAGCACTAGGTCAAATGGTCTGTAGTTGCAACACTGAGAATCTGCTAAGCATGATCCCCCCCCCCCTTTTTATTTTAAGGATAGGCTATCAATATCTAACATTGCAAATATTTACCGCTTGAGTCCCAGGTGCCATTTTAAGTGGCTATTTTCACTTCACTTTTCACTATCTTCACATTTTCACTGCTGCTGTTTTTAAATGGTGCTCAGACACAAAAGATCTTCATGCCCTGTAAAGAAAAAAGTATATATATTCATATATATATATATATATATATATATATATATATATATATATATACTGTATGTAAACAGTACTATGAAACCGTTTTAGGCATGCGTTATTAAATGCTGTAAAATAAGAATGCTTTCAGAAATAGACCTATTCATATCAAACCAAATTAAATCAATATTTGGTGTGACCACCCTTTGCCTTCAAAACAGCATAAATTCTTTGATTCTTCTAGGTAAACTTGCACACAGTTATTGAAGGAACTCAGCAGGTAGATTGTTCCAATCATCTTGGAGAACTATTATGGATCTTCTATGGATGTAGACTGCCTCAAATCCTTCTGTATCTTCATGTAATCCCAGGACAGGCTACATGATGTTGAGATCAGGGCTTCGGGGGGGGGGGGGTAGTGAAGTATCTGGCTGTATTTCTCAGCACTGAGGACATTAATGATCCTGACCAGATCTCCAACTCCAGTTGCAGAAATGCAGCCCCAAACTTTCAAGAAACCTCCATCGTGCTTCACTGTTGCATGCAGGAACTCATTGTACAGCCCATCAGCCCTTCAGTGAACAAGATATAGAAGAAATGACTGCACATCAAATTCCTTCAAAATTCTTGTTTTAATGAACGAACATCCCAAGTGTAGCAAACAATAGTCATTATTGTTTGCTACACTTGGGATGTTCATTCATTAAAACAAGAATTTTGATGGAATTTGGAGTGTGGCCATTTCTTCTATATCTACTACATGAGGAGGCGAGCCAAGGTGGGCACCCGTGACATCATCAGGCTTCTTGTCTCACCAGAAGCAGTGAGTTTTCCTTGTCTCTATACCTTCAGTGAACAAACTACTTCCTGCTACAGCCAAATATTTCAAATTTTGACTCATCAGTACCTGCTGCCATTTTTCTACACCTCAGTTCCTATGTTTTTTAGTGTGTAGTCACTTAGCCCTGTTTCCATGCCCTATTCTTAAAAACACAGGAATTGGGGTGCAGAAAAATGGCAGCAAGTGCTTTATACTGATGAGTAAATTTTTTGGATATTTAGCAGTTTATTTGGGAAGGGCTGGAAAGCAGTACAATAAAGAGTGTCTGTAGGCAACAGGGAAGCATGGTGGAGGTCGCTAAATGTTTGGGGCTGCATTTCTTATAATTTGGATTTTTCTTCTGTTCATATACCTTACAATTCTATTTCTGAAAGTATTCCTAATTTACAGCATTTTTTCACACCTACCTAAAAAATGTGATCGGTAATGCATACAGTATATATATATATATATATATATTCTAAAAATTAATACACATATTCCCTCCCAGAATGAATCCCCAGGTTGCAACAATGATTTTGGATTGCAATCACTGCACAAACATTAAATGCTCACATAAGCAAGCACAATGTCATTCAAATTTTTAGTGATTGCAAACCTGTGAAAAAGTTGGCATTATGCTAATTTGTGTCCTCATCACTCCTGCATAACTTTAATTTAACATTACACTATCAATTTACACAAACATATTCTTCCTCTGCATGCATTGCAATGTAGTGTTGAAAGGGGAATAGAGCTCTACTAAAGTATAACATTAACTTTGAGCTTTACCATTCTGCAGTGATACATAACATTTGCATTAATGCAGTATCATTTTAATTAACACACACACACACCTAAAAAATACAACGTATAATATATTAGGGTAGGCTGCAAAACTACAAACATTTAATGTGCAGAACTGCTACATCACCTAAATGAAAAATAAGCTTTGGGACTCAATGGGTTTGGGGAAAAAACATTTTGAGGACGTAGGTGATAAAAGATGTCTTCAAACAAAAGGCATAATGTTTCTTCTTGCCTTGATTTAGCAGAATCTGAATGTTTTACCCAGAAATCTTGCAAAGCCTAAAGTGTGGTGCTACAAACAGGGGCAGATCTAGAGTCTAGTCTCGGGAGGGACACTGCCTGAAAATAAGTTGTTGCTTACAGAACTGTATTGCAAAACAAGCTTTCCCCGTACTTCTCTTTTAAGTTTGTACCCAGCAAAAAGTGGAAAGGGCTTAAAGGGGGGCGATAAAACAGAATGTGTGCCTACTCGCTGTATACACTGCACACACATACCCCAATCCTTCTACCACAAAATACTCCTAAGTACTATGCCACAGGTAAACGTTTTATAGACACATATAAACCTCAGAATGAACGATCATTTTTAAAAATGTAATGTTTCCATCACATATTCTTTACTTCACACAGAAACTGATCACTGAGCCTACCTTAACCACTTTACCACTAGAGGATTTTGCTGTCTTACGTCTGGGCCACTTTTTGTGCTTCGGCACTGTGCGACTTTGGTAACTGACAATGGTGCGGTCATGCAATGTGGTACCCAAAGAAATTTACATCCTTTTTTTTTCCACAAACAGGGCTTTCTTTTGGTGGTATTTGATCACCTCTGCGCTTTTTATTTTTTGCGATATTAATAAAAAAAGAGCGGAAATTTTGCAAAAAAATGACATTTTCAACTTTGTCTTTTAGAAAATATCCAATATACTCAATTTATGTCATTTTTTTTGGCCAAAATATATTTAGCTACATGTCTTTGACAAAAAAAAATTCAATGAGCGTATTTTTATTGGTTTGCGCAAAAGTTATAGCATCTACAAACTATGGTGTAAATACTGAAATTTACGCAGCTTTAATTTCAGACTGCCTATCTCATTTCATGAAGTGCTAAAATGGCAGGGCAGTACAAGACCCCCCCAAATTACCACTTTTTGGAAAGTAGACATCCTAAGGAATGTTCTGAGAGGCATGTTGAGCTCATTGAATATTTCATTTTTTTGTCACAGGTGTTTGAAAAATAACTAAAAAAAAAAAATTTTTTTTTTTTTACACAAAGTTGTCATTGAAATGATATATTGCTCACACATGCCATGGGTATATGTGTAATTACACCCCAAAATATATTATGGTGCTTCTCCTGAGTACAGGGATACTACATATGTGACTTTTTGGGAGCCTAGCTGTGTACGGGACCTCGAAAACCAATCACCACCATCAGAATTTCAAAGGGCGTACATTTTTCATTGCATTTTCTCACTACCTATAACTGTGAAAGAGGCCCTGAAATGTCAAGATACAACAAACCCCCCCCCCCAAATGACCCCATTTTGGAAAGTAGACACCCCAAGCTGTTTGCTGAGAGGCATAGTGAGTCCATGGAATATTTTATATTTTGCCACACGTTTTGGGAAAATTACAATTTATTTTTTTATTTTTTTTTAACACAAAGTTGTCACTAAAAGATACATTTCTCACACATGACATGGGTATATGTGGAATGACACCCCAAAATACATTCTGCCACTTCTCCTGAGTATGGGGGTACCCCATGTGTGAGACTTTTTGGGAGCCTAGCTGTGTACGGGACCCCGATAATCAATCCCCATCTTTAGGTTTTCTAATGGTGTAAATTTTTGATTTTACTCCTCACTACCCATCACAGTTTCGGAGGCCCTGAAATCTCAAGATAGCACAAAACCCCCCCCAAATGTCCCCATTTCACCCCAAGCTATTTTCTGAGAGGCATGGTGAGTCCATGGAATATTTTATATTTTGCCACAAGTTCCGGGAAATATATTATTATTATTGTTTATTTTATTTTTTTACACAAAGTTGTCACTAAATGATATATTTCTCACACATGCCATGGGTATATGTGAAATGACACCCCAAAATACATTCTGATGCTTCTCCTGAGTACAGGGATACCCCATGTGTGAGACTTTTTTGCAGTCTAGCCGAGTACAGGCCCCCGAAATTCAATCACCACTTTCAGGCTTTTCAAGGGCGTAAATTGTTGATTTCACTCCTGACTACCTATCACAGTTCCGGAGGCCATGAAATGCCAAGACAGCACAACCCCCCCCCCCCCCCCAAATGACCCCTTTTCGGAAAGTAGGCAACCTAAGCTATTTGCAGAGAGGCATGTTGGGTGTTTTGCAGATCTCACTTTTTGTCACAAAGTTTTGGAAATTGAAAAAAGAGGGAAAAAAATGCATTTTCCTGTTTTTTCTTCATTTTCCAAAAACAATGAGAGATGCAAAATACTCACCATGCCTCTCAGCAAATAGATTGGAGTGTCTACTTTACAAAATGGGGTAATTTGGGGGGGGGGTTTGTGCCGACTTGGCATTTCATGGCCTTCAAAAGTGTGATAGGTAGTAAGGAGTGAGATCAACAATTTACGCCCTTAAAAAGCCTGAAGGTGGGGAGTGGTTTTCCGGGTCCTGTACGCGGCTAGACTGCCAAAAAGTCTCACACATGGGGTATCCCTGTACTCAGGAGAAGCAGCAGGATGTATTTTGGGGTGTCATTTCACATATACCCATGGCATGTGTGAGCATTATATCATTTACTGACAACTCTGTGTAAAAAAACAAAAAAAAAAATAATAATAATTTTCCCGAAACTTGTGGCAAAATATAAACTATTCCATGGACTCATCATGCCTCTCAGCTAATAGCTTGGAGTGTCTACTTTGCAAAATGGGGTCATTTGGGGGGGGGGGTTTGTGCTATCTTGGCATTTCATGGCCTTCAAAAGTGTGATAGGTAGTAAGGAGTGAGATCAACAATTTACGCCCTTAGAAAGCCAGAAGGTGCGGATTGCATTTCCGGGTCCTGTACGCGGCTAGACTGCCAAAAAGTCTCACACATGGGGTATCCCTGTACTCAGGAGAAGCAGCAGAATGTATTTTGGGGTGTCATTTCACATATACCCATGGCATGTGTGAGCATTATATCATTTACTGACAACTTTGTGTAAAAAAACAAAAAGAATATATATAATTTTCCCGAAACTTGTGGCAAAATATAAACTATTCCATGGACTCAATATGCCTCTCAGCAAATAGCTTTGGGTGTCTACTTTCCAAAAAGGGGTCATTTGGGGGGTGTTTGAACAGTCCTGGCATTTTATGCTCAATTTTAGCAACACATCACCCACTCTTCTAACCACTTGAAAACCAAGCCTTTTCTGTGACTTTTTGTTTACATGAAAAAATATTTTTTTTTACAAGAAAATTACTTTGATCCCCCAAACATTATATATTTTTTTAAAGCAGAGGCCTTACAGAACAAAATGGTGGATGTTGCAATTTTTTTTGTCACACGGTATTTGCGCACACATTTTCCAAACGCAATTTTTGCGTTAAAAAAACACTTTTTTAATGCAGAATTACACTATATAATTCCAAATTGTTTGGTAAAATTTAAAAGATGATCTTATGCCGAGTACATAGACACCTAACATGACATGCTTTAAAAATTGCGCACGCCCGTGACGCGGCAACAAACTACGTACAGTTTTAAAAGCCTTTAAAAGTCTTTACAGGTTACCACTTTGAACTTACAGAGGAGATCTACTGCAAGAATTACTGCCCTAAACCTGGCGTTCGCGGCGATACCTCACATGCATGGTGCAATTGCAGTTTACATATGACACTAGACCAACGCTTGTGTGCGCATTTGCGCGCAAGCACGGGGGGACAGGGGGGCTTGATTTTTTTTTTTAATTTGCTTTACTATGTTATTTTGACACCTTTTCTTTCATTTTTTTTTTTTTTATTGTTATCACTGTGAATTTAAATTTCCCCTATGATAGCAATCTGTAGTGACAGGTACTCTTTTTAAAAAAAATTGGGGTCTTTTAGACTCTAGATCTTTCCTCTGACCTTAACGCATCTGATTTCTGCCGAAACAGAAGTCATGAATTGCTCGTAGCTTCCGATATCTTAGGCCATAGAGATGATTGGAGCCATTCTCATCTCCAATCAGCTCTATGGTTAGATAATTGAACCACCGGCTGCACTCTCGGGTTAACCGGTGGGACAGGAGAGCCCGAGAAAAACCGTGGAAGGCGGCGGAAGGCAGCAGGAGGGGGGGTCCCCTCCCACTGCATGTAAAAGCAGTCTAGCGGCCAATTATCTGCTAGGATTGCTTTTACATGTAAGCCGACCGCTGGCTGTAAAAAATGATACCAAGATGATGCCTAAATCTGCAGGCATCACCCTGGTATAACCACTCAAAGTCCAGCAACGTACCCGTACATTGCTGGTCCTTGTTTGGCATATAGTGTAGGTTTTTTTTTTTCATGCAGCCTGTGGGCTGAACGGAAAAAAAGAGAACCTATCAGAAATCATCACAGGAATAATGCGTAGTATTACTCATCATTAACCGCCCAAACAACCACCCACTGAATTTAATCATGGGTATACACGACACTATCCAAGTATACCAAAATAGGATTTTAACTGCAGTGCAAACACTGTTTGTGTCAAAATATATAAAATCAATGCCGTGGCAGCCGACGAGTACCTGCAAGAGAAACAGGTCACAAAAGAATGAAAAACAAACAAAGTACATTAAAAGTACATAGGAAGTGTAGAAGAACTTAAAAAATGACTGAGACGACAACTATTTTTGGCTTTTATGTATTTTTTTTTTTTTCTTCAAACATCGAGTTCCAGGTTCCAGGTTCGGGTCTCTCAAAATGACGATAGCCATCGAACATCTTTTGAGACCCTGTGTAAATGTGCCCTAAACTGTGCCGTGCTGTACCCTACGCTAATAATCCACTAGTGTGTGGTAGCGACAGAAACAGTCACCGTGGCAAAGACCAGGTTGGTCAGGACAGTCGGGACAATAATTCCGGGTGTCACGCCTAAATCCACGCTTGCTGCAGACACGGCATCTTTTTTGGGGGTATCATTGGGTAGGGGTACTCGGGAGGTATTACGGAAAATGCAGCCGGCTCACTGCATCTGGTTGGGGAATTGGGGCAGGAGCACCAGCTGGATACAGGAGGGCTCTGATTATCTCTTCTTGGAATTGAAAGAAGGATAATGTTCCGGCAGACGCTTTGTATAAGACAAAAGCGTTGTAAATAGCCAATTGAAATAGGTATACAGACACTTTTTTGTACCAGCGTCTGGCCTTACGGGCAATTAAGTACGGTCCCATCATCTGGTCATTGAAGTTCACCCCTCCCATTTTACGGTTATAGTCGTGGACACAGAGGGGCTTCTCAACAACAACACCGGAGACCGTAGTAATTTGGACTGCCGTGTCTGGGTGAATGGAGGACAGAACGAAAACGTTCCGTTTGTCCCTCCACTTCACTGCAAGCAATTCCTCGCACCTCAAGCAGGCTCTCTTCCCCGAGCTCAGTGGGGCATTTACTAGCCGTTGGGGGAAGCCCCGGCGATTAGATTGCACGGTGCCACAAGCGCCAATTTGAAATTGAAAGAGGTGTCTAAAAAGTGGCACGCTTGTATAGAAGTTGTCCATGTAGAAGTGGTACCCCTTTCCGAATAAGGGTGACACCAAGTCCCAACTATCTTGCCGCTGCTCCCTATGTAGCCTGGGCAGTCGGAGGGCTCCACAGTGCTATCTTTTCCCTCGTACACACGGAAATTAGCTGTATAGCCTGTGGCCCTGTCACACAGCTTATACAACTTGACCCCGTATCTGGCATGCTTGCTGGGGAGGTACTGTTTGATAGCAAGGCGACCAGTAAACTTAATCAGGGACTCGTCAACGCAGACATCTTGTTGGGTGGTAAACAAGGCTGCGGACCGCTGATTGAAGTGGTCTACGAGGGGCCGAATTTTGTGGAGCCGATCATATGCAGGGTCTCCCCGAGGACGACAGAGTTCATTGTCGTTGAAATGCATGAACCAAAATATTTTTTCGTATCGAATCCTGGACATAGCAGCAGAGAACACGTACATTTGATGAATTGGGTCAGTGGACCAATATAACCGCAATTCATTCCTTTTGTAATGCCCGTGTTGAAGAAAAGGCCCAGATGGGTTGGCGGCGATGAATTGTTGAGCGTACAAATTTGATTGGTCCACAATAGATCTGAAAAGATCTTCAGTGAAAAACAGCTCCAAAAAGTTATGGGATTAAAACCAGCTGTTTCCACTTGGATTCCGGGTTGGGCGGTGAATGGGGGAAGTATTGGCGCTGTGGAATCTGTGGGCTGCCAATTAGGATATGACAGCGCTTCAGGGAGGACACTATGGGCTCTACGGGTCTGTCTTCTGATACGCGGTGGCTGCGGGCCACTACTCGTGCTAGCCACCGCACCAGCTTCAACTGCACTTAGGTGACTCGCCACGTCACCAGGTGATACTGCAGTGCTGGTTGAAGGTCTAGGATGTACTAGGCCGCTCGTGCTTGCCAGATCACGAGAAGTGTGAGCGACACTAGTACTGGCACTCTGCTGCATATGAGAAACTCCCAGTTCTTGCAAGTCAGCAACTCCAGAATGGGGTCGGGTATGCCTGACCTTAGCAGGGACCCCTCTGTCGTCAGAGCTATCTGTCAGGGAGCCGCTGCTGTCATCTGGTTCGTATACTGACCCTGATTCTGCCAGTGAGGCTTCCCCATCGCTCCCACTTGACATGGTCAACATACTGTAGATCTCTTCACCGCTGTACCAACGTTTTGTCATTTTAGTAACTAAATTTACCGGTACAGTAGTGCGACTACTCGGTAATAAAAGCAACTGGTTGTCGAGGACTATTTGGTCGCTACAAAAAAAGCTAACGCTAACGCAGCGGTTTTGTGTGATTTGTGTTTTTTGGAAGTGTCAGTAATCTATTGATTACTACACTTGCCTGGGTAAGGTGGTCTGGGCAAGGGGGCTAAACGCAGGTGCTAGCAGGAATCAGTGCTGATTGTGCAAACACTGCGTTTTTGGAACACTAAATTATGGGGACGCTAGTATAGTTCTGATCAGATCAGATATTGATCTGTTCAAACACTATACTAGTAATGGAGGTGTGTGTGTGTTAGTGTACTTGACTCTAACTGACGCTAAGTAACGGTGGTGTAGTGAGACCCTGACGCTAACTAGCCTAAGTTGTGTCACCCGTGACGCTAATACAGTGATCGGTAATCACTGTATATAGTGAACACTGTGACAGGGCAGTGAAGGGGTTAACTGGGGGAGATCAAGGGGTTAAACCTTTATAGGGGATAGATGGCGGGTGGCCTAAACCTATTTGGGCCTAGCACAAGCGCAAATTAGGGTCACAAGTGACACTAAATACAGTGATCAGTAGTTATCTGATATACTGTATATATTAGTGCACTGTGTGATAGGGAGTGAAGGGGTTAACTTGGGGAGATCAAGGGGTTAAACCTTTATAGGGGATAGATGGCGGGTGGCCTAAACCTATTTGGGCTTAGCGCAACCGCAAATTAGGGTCACAAGTGACACTAAATACAGTGATCAGTAGTTATCTGATTTACTGTATATATTAGCGCGCTGTGTTATAGGGAGTGAAGGGGTTAACTGGGGGATATCAAGGGGTTAAAAGTTTATAAGGGGATAGGTGGCGGGTGCCCTAACCCTATTTGGGCCTAACACAGGTGCAAACTAGGCTCACAAGTGACACTTATAAAGTTATCAGTATTTACCTATATACTGTATTTAGTGCACAGAGTAATAGGGAGTGAAGGGGTTAACTGGGGGATATCAAGGGGTTAAAAGTTTATAAGGGGATAGGTGGCGGGTGCCCTAACCCTATTTGGGCCTAACACAGGTGCAAACTAGGCTCACAAGTGACACTTATACAGTGATCAGTAAAATATCTGTATACCACTGTATATAGTGTTCACTGTGAGGGGTTTGGGGGTGATCAGGGGGTGATCAGAGGTGATCAAGGGGTTAAATGTGCGGTGTGTCAGTGTGCTGCTTTGTGGAACTCATGTTTTTTATGTCTCTCTGTCTTCTCCTGGAACTGAAAGGACTCCAGGAGGGACAGTGACATCACTTCCCCTGCCTGTGTTTATATTACACAGGCAGGGGACAGATTGCCATTGGTTGGGACCGTTTGCCAGACACTGACCAAAAATCATTGGTCAGTATCTGGTGACTGATCGGTTCCCTACCGAATCCGGACGGAATCGGGACCCGCAGCGCGCGGGAGCGCGCTCTAGGAGCCGAGATCGCGCCCGACGTAGGTCTACGTCGTCAGACGGGATCGTCCCACACTGCCGCAGTAGTGTCCATGTAAGCAGACGTAAAGTGGTTAAAGAAGATCTTTATTAAAACCTGCAATTGTTGGGATAATAAACACTCAGTGGTCAGGAGGTAACATACAAAACATCATAATGTATAGAGTACATGGGTCATGAGTAAAGCTCGCCATAAATGGTTGAGTAATTTTCATTCAGCCAGCTGAACAAAATAAACTGAATACATTTCCCCATCCACACATTCCAAGGTGAATAAGGAAATCCTACCTGTTGTGTCTGTATATTCTGGCAGCAGGATTCCCCCACTGTCAGAATACACTGATCAGCGTTGCAGTCACTGGCTGCATGTGCTGACCGAATACTGCAGGACTGTTTATCAGAAGCCAGTCTATCAGACAAAACAACAGATAGAGTGCTGCAGTCAGGACAAGCACCCTTGTTTACATGAATGTGCCCCTTTACATCATAAACCCCCATCCCCCCTCTTTATCAGAGTCCTCCCCCTTATGTTCCCAGAGTCAACTCCCTTACATCTGGGTCCCCAGAGTCACCCTCCCCCCTTACTCCAGGGTCTCCAGAGCCACCCCCTTCACATTAAAGGTGCCCTGAGCCACCCCCCTTACATTAGGGTCCCCTGAGCCACCCTCCCATGCATCAAGGTCCCCAGAGCTCTTTCTTTATTACATCAGGGTCCCCAGAGCCCTCCTCCTTACATCAGGGTCCCCAGAGCCCTCCTCCATACATCATGGTCCCCAGAGTTGCTCCTTGTTACATCAGGGTCCTTAGAGAGCCCCCCTCCTTACATCAGGGTCCCAAGAGCCCTCCTTGTTACATAAGAGTCCCCAGAGAGCCCCCCTCCTTATATCAGGGACTACAGAGCCCCCCACCTTACATCAGGGTCCCAATAGCCCTCCTTGTTACATCAGAGTCCCCAGAGATCCCCGTCTCCTTACATCATGGTCCCCAGAGCCCTACTCCTTACATCATGGTCCCTAGAGTTGCTCCTTGTTACATCAGGATCCCTAGAGCCCCCCTCATTACATCAGGGTCCCTAGAGAGCCCCTCCTTACATCAGAGTCCCCAGAGAGCCCCCTCCTTACATCAGGGTCCCCAGAGAGCCCCTTCCATACATCAGGGTCCCCAGAGCCCTCCTCCTTACATCAGGGTCCCCAGAGCCCTACTCCTTACATCATGGTACCCAGAGTTGCTCCTTGTTACATCAGGGTCCTTAGAGAGCCCCCTCCTTACATCAGGGTCCCAAGAGCCCTCCTTGTTACATAAGAGTCCCCAGAGAGCCCCCCTCCTTATATCAGGGACTACAGAGCCCCCCACCTTACACCAGGGTCCCAAGAGTCCTCCTTGTTACATCAGGGTCCCCAAAGAGCCTCCCTCACATTAGGGTCCCCACAGAGCCCCCCTCACAGGGTCCCCATGGAGCCCCCCCTCACAGGCTCCCCACAGAGCCCCCCTCACAGGGTCCCCAAAGATCCCCCCTCACATCAGGGTCCCCACAGAGCTGCCTCTCACATCAGGGTCCACACAGAGCCCCCCCTCCCAGGGTCCCCACAGATCCCCTCTCACAGTGTCCCCACAAAGCCCCCCTTCACTGGGTCCCTACGGATCCCCCCTAACAGGGTCCCAACAAAGCCCCCCTCACAGTGTCCCCACAGACCACCCCTTCACAGGGTCCCCACAGAGCCCCCCCTCACAGGGTCACCACAGAGCTCCCCCCTCACATCAGGGTCCCCACAGAGCCCCCCCTTACAGGGTCCCCACAGATCCCCCCTCACAGGGTCCCCACAGAGCCCCCCTCACATCAGGGTCCCCACAGATCCCCCTTCACATCAGGGTCCCCACAGAGCTCCCTCTCACATCAGGGTCCCCACAGAGCCCCCCCTCCCAGGGTCCCCACAGATCCCCCCTCACAGTGTCCCCACAAAGCCCCCCTTCACAGGGTCCCTACATATCCCCCCTAACAGGGTCCCCACAAAGCCCCCCCTCACATGGTCCCCACAGATCCCCCCTCACAGTGTCCCCACAGACCCCCCCTCACAGGGTCACCACAGAGCTCCCCCCTCACATTAGGGTCCCCACAGAATCCTCCCTTAAAGGGACCCCACAGATCCTCCCTCACAGGGTCCCCACAGAGCCCCGCTCACATCAGGGTCTTCACAGAGCCCCCCCCCACACAGGGTCCCCACAGATCCCCCTCACATCAGGATCCCCACAGAATCCCCCCTCACATCAGGGTCCCCACAGAGTCCCCCCTCACATCAGGGTCCCTACAGAGCCCCCCTCACATTAGGGTCCCCACAGAGCCCCCCCTCACAGGGTCCCCACAGATCCCCCCTCACATCAGGGTCCCCACAGAGCCCCCCCCCTCACAGGGTCCCCACAGATCCCCCCTCACATCAGGGTCCCCACAGTGTCCCCTCTCACAGGGTCTCCACAGAGCCCCTCTCACAGGGTTCACACAGAGCCCCCCCCTCACAGGGTTCCCACAGATCCCCCCTCACAGGGTCCCCACAGAGCCCTCCCTCACAAGGTCCCCACAGAGCCCCCCGTCACAGGGTCTCCACAGAGCTCCCCTCTAACATTAAAAAGAGCCTCCTGATTTAATGTACTCACGGTTGCATGCTGACACTCTACTGGCCTGGAGTAGCTGGAGGGAGGAGGTGGGTGGAGCCAGCACTCTAGTCGGCACGCAGCAGAGGAGGAAGGAGGCTCTGCAGCGAATGCGGGGGTGCTCTCCTCCTCCTCAGATGACATAACTGGTTGCTAGACGCCAAACGGCGATAGCAACCAGTGCACCACAGTACAGGCCAGCGGTGCCCCGCTGCTGGCCTGGAACTCGGACACCCACTGGGGGACTCATTGTCTGGTCCGGTGTGGGTAATATTTCGACCCCCCCCCCCCTGGATCCACCCCTAGCTACAAATAGCCTTTAGAGAAAGAAAATGTTAACAGAGACTGATATTTCATTTTTGAGTGAACACCAACATGCAAAATCAACAAGGTTTTTCAATGTATTTAAAGCTCTAAAGGAGAGATGTTTACACTTGACACCCACTTAATACAGCAGGTATATTCAATGGCTTGATTGTTTATTTATTTTACTCCCCTAGCAGTAAGATGACAGCTAGGGATTCCAGTAGGGAAATTGTGTTTCTAGAGTCCCATAATCCAGATGGCAACATAGTCCTTTTGGCACTCACTCATAAATGAAACATCCACTTTCACTTTCAGAACACTGAACCTACATTCTTAAATTGAATGGCAGTATATTTAGACCAAACATTCATTGAAATTGTCCTTTATCACCTGAATTGGATGTGCTATTACAGGGTAGATAATCATGCCACAGTGATCTATACCCTTTCTCCAACAGTGGGGCATATTTTGTAGGCAAATTTTAAAATAAATAGAATTCCGTAACAGAGGTATTCCCATATGAATATAAAATGATGTTCGCTGGTCATGCCCATTAACTCTTCTTAATTAAGGCATAAATCCTTTACCTTTCAGGTTTGAGACAAGTCTAACATTGCGTACTAATGCATCCTGAAGCAATATTAATTATGTGGCACTCTATGTGTCCTTCAAATAGCATTTCCTATTATTTATTACGTACAGTGCCCACCAATTAAGAATACAATGCTCTTCTCTAGCCAGTGTTTGGTGCTAGCTCTGATTTGAGATAAAATTGCAGAAAAAGCTTTGTTATAAGAAGGGCTTCTCATAATGCCTAGCATTTTACTGAAGGCCTTTTTGGTTTCTGAATGGTAATACTGTCAAGTTTTTTGTCCTTAAGCCCTGAACAGCAGAAGGCTTGATTTCTATAGCTCACAATAATTCTGCTTAATAAACCTGAACCAGCTGTATACAATTTGAATTCAAAAGTCATTTTCAATATTTGTAAATCTGCAGCTTTCATTAAAACATTGTCTTTTCTTCTCACCCAGTGGTATTGAATACCTTCCAGGTTAGCAACTATCTATCCATCAGCTTCCAGCCTTTGTTGAAGGAAATGTGGACAATTAAACTTTACTTCACATTTGGTGGGAGTGCATTGGAATTCATTACTTCATATTTGGTGGGAAATCATCCCTTCTGGACAGATATCAGGACTCAGATTAAATAAATATTAAATATAGAATTACCTGACTCTCTTTTAAACTTCCTACTCCATGTACCCACTGTCCCAATTAAAAAACAATTTATTGAAAAAAATTCTTATGTCACTAGCAGGGCAGATGCATTAGGAAGGTAACTGATATTATGGAATTAGAACAATGGATGGCCAATTGTAAGGGCTGTAAGTAATCAATTCTATGCTATCTGGGCTTCTTGGATTCAATTATAGTTCTAGTTTACTGAATGCTATCATAAACCTGACTGTGTTTTGGAGTCTTTTTGATTTGCTTTTCTTTCTCACCCTTTTTTCTGTTACCTCCTTTCCTGACACTCTTTTTATTTTTTCTCTTACTCTGTATTGTTCTTCCGCATACAAGTTTTGCATTACCTGGAGGGAGGATAGGGCCGATCCTAGGGTAACAGACGCCTGGGTGCAGAAATATTTATGGCGCCCCCACGTGGGTGTGGTCATCTTACTAACTCCTCCCCTTGTCCTAATGGGACCTGGAGGGGGGTCTATCCAAGGAAAACAGAGAGGGCCTCTGTTAGAGAGTATGTTAGAAAGACCCCCCCCACCAGGCCCCATTAGAGACTACAACGGAGTCTAATGGGAACTGGAGGGAGGTTTATCTTACAGAGGCCCTCTCTGTGCCTACTAGAGAGAGTCTCTGATAGAAAGAGTCCCCTCCAGGCCCCATGAGAGACTACATTGGAGTGTCACTGAACAATAGAAAAATAAACAATATAATATTAATTAATAGCACTTTGATGCCCAGGCCCAAGACTAGAAGACTTCACTTACCTTAAATAATGGGTACTGGGGCTGGCTGCTGGACTTGGGGCCTGGCTTCTGGGACTGGGTCCTGGCTTCTGTGGCTTTGCTGCTGGTCCTGGGGTCCGGCTGCTGGTCCTCCTGATTCTTGGCTGCTGGTCCTGATTCCCGGCTGCTGGTCCTGGTTTTTGGGGCTGAACTGCTGGTCCTGTTTTCTGGCTGTTGATCCTGGGTCTGGCTGCTGGTCCTCCTGGGGTCTGGCTGCTGGTTCTCCTGGGGTCTGGCTGCTGGGGCCTTGGGGCTAGCTTCTGGTCCTGATTCTTGGCTGCTGGTCCTGGGGCCTTGGGGCTGGTTGCTGGTCCTGATTCTTGGCTGCTGGTCCTGATTCCTGGCTCCTCTGTGGTGTGCCGGTCTCTGTGGTATGCTGGGCTGTGGTGCCAGTCTCTGTGGTGTACTGGGCTCTGTGGTTCTGAGCTTTGTGGTGCCGGTGGTGCTGGGCTCTGTGGTGCTGGCCTCTGTGGTGCCGGCCTCTGTGGTGCTTGGCTCTGTGATCCTGGGCTCTGTGGTGCCTGGCTCTGTGGTGCCTGGCTCTGTGGTGCCTGGCTCTGTGGCCTCTGTGGTGCCGGGCTCTGTGGTGCTGGGCTCTGTGGCCTCTGTGGTTCTGTCTCTGTGGTTCCCGGGCTCTGTGGCCTCTCTGGTGCTGGCCTCTGTGGTGCCGGGCTCTGTGGTGCTGGGCTCTTTGCTGGCTCTGTGGTGCTGGCTCTGTGGTGCCGGCTCTGTGGTGCTGGGCTCTGTGGTGCTGGGCTCTGAGGCCTCTGTGGTGCTGGGCTCTGTGGTGCCTGGCTCTGTGGCCTCTGTGGTGCCTAGCTCTGTGGCCTCTGTGGTGCTTGGCTCTGTGGCCTCTGTGGTGCTTGGCTCTGTGGCCTCTGTGGTGCTGGGCTCTGTGGCGCTGGCTCCGTGGTGCGGGCTTTGTGGCACTGGGCTCTGTGGCGCTGGGCTCTGTGGTACTGGGCTCTGTGGTGCTGGGCTCTGTGGTGCTGGTATCACGTACCTGGTGCTGGAGGCCAATGGAGAGAGAGGGCTTCCCTTGCGGCTAAGTTCCAGACCCCCCTGAAGATGAGAACAGGAGAGGTCAGGCCCAAAGTAGCACGGGATCCAGAGTACAGCTGGAGTGCTGGAGTGGGATCAGCAGACAGGTGGTGCCCGTGAGGTGTTTGCAGGACTTGGATAATGCTGAGACTGGAACGTGGTCAGGTGGATAGCCAAGATCAGGAGCCAGGTGGATATCAGAGCAAGCGTAGTCAGGTGGATAGCTGAGGTCAAACACAGGAAGCAATCAGGAGACAGGTCAAGGACAAGCCGGGTCGGTAACAGGAAACAGGAACTGGAATATCACAAGGATAACACACTGGAGGAGCCGAAGATAAACCAGCAACTAAAATCACTGGCAGGCTTCCTTATATAGGCCCAGGTAAATTGCTGGTAGTGCTGCTGGGTCCTAAAGTCCTTCTCCTGCTAAGTTGCTGATAGCGCTGCTGGGTTCTAGAGCCCTTCTCCTGGTGTTTGTGCCCTGACAGCTGGGCTCTGTGGTGCTGGCTCTGTGGCGCTGGGCTCTGTGGTGCTGGCTCTGTGGCGCTGGGCTCTGTGGTGCTGGGCTCTGTGGTGCTGGGCTCTGTGCTCTGTGGTTAGCTCTGTGCTCTGTGGTTGGCTCTGTGGTGCTGGCTCTGTGGCGCTGGGCTCTGTGGTGCTGGCTCTGTGGCGCTGGGCTCTGTGGTGCTGGCTGTGTGGTTAGCTCTGTGGTGTGGGCTCTGTGGTTGGCTCTGTGGCGTGAGCTCTGTCATTGCAAACTAATCAACATGTCAGCTTCACCTTTCTTATGCAAAGTAGATGTCGTATGCAAGGCGGATCTCCAACAGGTTTTTTTTTTCTCATCAGGGGACACAGCCTCCTACACAGCTTCTCCAGAAAGAGGAGTGACGAGGAGTGTCTGCATCACTCAGCCACTAATCGCCTGCAAGTGTAACACAGAGAACCGGCAAGAGGAAAGAGGCACATCGGGCCAGTGCCGGCTCTCGACATGTGCGAGGAAGGAGCGCTGACCCCGCTGCTGGGATGTAGCGGCTCCAGTCCGTTCTCTCACTGCAGCCTCGCTGTGTGAGAGACTCCCGCGACTTGCGGAAGATTTTTAGGGATATGTGCATGTCCGCCCCCCCCCCCCTCGTGTGGCGCCTGGGCGCGGTGCACCCCGCGCACCCGCCCAGGATCGGCCCTGAGGGAGGAGACACTAGTGCTGATGTCAGGCCACTGTCTGATACCGGGTCAGTAGTCTCACCCATTGTCATATGGTTTTATGATTCATTTTATTTTGGTTTTTAATATACACATCCAATAAATACTACACTATGGAGACTTCATCTGGCTCCCGATGAACTTTATTAACCACAGCTACATCTGGATGGTGTGAGTAGCTGAACAGCCTTCCCCACCACAGATGGCGGATCTACACTGAGTTTGTGTTTGCTGCTGTAATGGCAGCCAGCTTTTCCAGTGAGTGTCCATTTCACGGGGGTGTGGTGGATGATTCTGAAGCACTGTACTGGATCACTTCTTCACTTTTCAAGCCACCACCAATTTTTGTGCACATCTGTGCACTGAACTTTGTACTTTCACCAATATTTTTTTTTTTTGCTTATCCTATCATGGGACTTTGCATTTAAATCTAAATTTTTCCCTATATTGGTTTTTTATTGCTGTTTCATTTTTTTCACTTTAGCACTTTTTTGGACTTAATTTTAATTTGTTGTTGATTTATAACACAGTATTCACATTTCATGGTTGTTCTTTCACTTTTGGTGCTACACACTTTTCTTAAAATCAATTAGAACTAGCTTTAAAGGGGATTTACCCATACACAAAGATGGTTTATTCCATTCATGCATCCTGTGCAGATGTTTATTGGAGTTAAGTCAATCAGCAGCTGAATATGGAACTAATTTATTTTGCATCTAGACAGCTACAGAAGCTACTAGATTGAACATGTCTTATGATCAATGCAAAGGATTGACCCATAGCCATCTGCAGTCAGAAACCAAGACAGCATGCCAAAACCATCTTAGAGGCACTCTCAGGTTTGGGAGTTGTAATTACTGTAGTTGGATATGGGAAAGTGAGAAGATTCGGCTACCCAATGGTCAAAAATGGTCCCCCCGAGAGCTCATGAACTGTCGTACCGTAGGGGTAGTCTACTTTATGGAATGTTCTTGCAGGGCGTTTTACCTTTTCATACACGTATAAGGGACTATGTCTATAAAATCAGCAATGGGAAATTGGAATCAGCCATTAGCCGCCACATCGGTCTCTATCATAATTTTCAACTTACCTATATGAAATTTTTTGCCCTCGAACATGTGAAAGAATCTCCTAGAGGAGGTGATATAGATCGGAGACTCTTACAATTGTAGACCCAATGGATTGTCCTTTTGGATGCCACTAGATCACCAGGCTTAAATGAATACATAAGCTATAAATGCTTTTTATGACTTTAGAACATCTCTACTGGCCATATACGAGGGTATGGATACCCCCTTTTTTCTATCACCTCATTAGGCAATGAGGGGTTATTTCTCTATTATTAAGGAGATAGCATATATGTTAGACTGTTCATTAGATGGGTATATAACTGCATATCAAGTATGGTCCTATTCCTTTTGTAATGAATATAATAAGACCGGATCGCAACAGTAATGAGATATATAATATTCATAAGACATTTTTATAAATACAGTATATATATATATATATATATATATATATATATATATATATAAAAATAATTTTTTATGGAGACTTTGCCTTTGTGTATGGCAGAGGATGCAAATTGGCCCACATACTCCCGCTGTTTTCATGTTGAAGGTGTAAGAAACTGGAGAGGTATCCCCTTTGGGGTTTGGGGTTTGTGTAGGAGGATGGCCCATAGTTGTGCACATTATTACCCTTATTGAAAATCAATTGCCAAATCTATTGTGAATATTGTTTGTTTTACTTTTTTCTAGGAGGAGATTTTGGTACGTAGAGGTGTTTGTGAATTCTATACTCTGACCATTAGGGGGCACCAAACTTTTCAAATTGTTGTTTGGATTAGGTGTCCCTGTATATAAGTGTATACTTCCTGAATATCTGCATTCTGGGTAATTTGTAGTGACATTGTGGTATGTGACCACATGAGGGCACCTTGTTCTTGTTTTGCGTAGTCATTTGGAGGGGATGTCCCCTTTGTCTTTGGGGATGTGCTGCATATATATGTGTTGTCTTCTTAGATGCACTACAGTCCCGTGGGTATTGCCCTCTTTGCAGTCTTGTGGCAGGACGTGGGGGTTGCTTCCTCCTCCCCTATATGTTCCCGGTCTCCTAGTGAGATCGGGTGACATGGGGGAGGGCACCGCACATCCCGCCGTTACTGTGCATGCGTGGGAATTCATGCATGCGCGGTAGCATCATCCCGCTTGACTATCTCCAGCGGTTATCCAGAGATGTCAGCAAAGGCGAAGGGGTGAGGAGGCAGGTTAGAGCGGCTGCCGTTTTGGCACCAAACTAACCATTTAAATGGCCCTGAGTCTGTAATCACAGCAGCACTACTGTGAGGACACATGGGATGTGACAGAAGATAGCCCTTGGTGCCCACCTTTTGAGGTATATTGCTTGATATAGGGATGGGGATCCTAGAATCTTCATTGTGTATGGGTTTTATACACTCTCCCTCCCTCTTTATGTTCCCTTTATATGCAGGTGTGCACAATTAACTTTTGTGGCTATATATATGTCTGAATACTGCCTTCCCTAAGGGATCATTCTGAACACAGGTTGGTTTTGTTTTGTTGTTTTGCTACTGCACTTTTAGTCACCGTCTGCAGTGGGGAAGTTTTTTAGGGTACAACTATATAATGTTTTTGTCCCCATTCCAGGGTCATCTGATTAGGATCCCATTTGGATTGTTATCACAGATGTTGTTCAGACATGTGCTTCTTCCTTTCCTCATGCCAAATTGATTACAGCGGGGTCTCTTGTGGAGGCCCTTCTTTTCCCCATCTTCCTTGCACTTGATGGAATAGTACTTCATAGCTCTTGCAATAGTCTTTTTGAATGTTACGAATATATCTCCTAAAAGGAACCTGTTTCTAATGGATCTGGTCCTCTTCTTAATGGGAGCATATTTGATTTGTAAGTATTACTATACTATTTTATAGATGCTTGACTAGCAAGAATTGGATACGTTGCTTTGTTGAAGTAAAAATTACTTTTTTGTATATTATTGTTGATATCAATTTGCTGTTTCTACCACTCTTAATATTTTTTGTTTATTTTTATTTTTAGTAAATTGATATTGTGAATCCTCTTCACCCATTATTCCCTGAGGAAGCCATTAAGGCGAAATGCATCAGATACCTCAACCTTGTGCAATCACCTGGGAGCATTATTCTCGTGCACCTGTGTGAGGCTGGGTTGGGGAGGGTGTGATCAAGAGGTCCTTAATATCATTTATGCACTTTTGTACTATTGAAAATAAAGAAAAAAGGTGTGCAATACTAAAGATGGGGTTATCAGCTGCTACCGATACTCCAACCTGGATGGAGTGATGTGAAATGGAAAAATGGTATAAGGTGCGCTTGATATAAATATGTACTGTCTGAAGGTACAAAATAAAATAGGGTGTATATCCACAAACATAAACACAACTAATAACACAACCAAATGTGACATGTGCAGTACACAAATATGTGAAAGTCTCTATTGAAAGGAACAGGAAGTTGACAAATGCAAAAACTTCCAAATAAAGTCCAAAAAATAGGTGCAAATAAATGTTCTTAATGATGAAGTGCTCATAAATCAGGTTGCAGGTGCTGAATACACAGGTCCCTCGTGTCACCAAATTATGAAGGAGGAAAAGGTACCCTTACCGACTAATGACTTGAGCATCCATGATGTTAAAAAACCCATGGAATATTGCAAGGAATCTTCAGACTAAAAATCATTCACCCTGTGCAAACAAATGTGAATGGACTCTTACCAGATGTCACATAAACAATCGCTTAAAGGACGGGTTAAAGATGGACGTCTCGATTCCTCCATTTATCCAATAGGTATTCCTGCCTCTTAGGTGTTGAGCATAAAGCTGGTGCTTAAGATGGCTCCCAATAGGCATCCGCAGGATAGCTCCCCATATGTCAAGAAAATATAGGCAGGCAATAGTGCATTATCTTCTTAACAACAGAATTTATTAAAGGAAACACACTTACATGGATGGAAAAAAATTGGACAGGTAACAGATGTTCACGGCCGCTCTGCAGCGTGGTCCGCGAGTAGTGATAGCGCGGCTTCTCCACCCCATTTGTTTATGTTTGTGGATACACACCCTATTTTATTTTGTACCTTCAGACAGTACATATTTATATCAAGCGCACCTTATACCATTTTTACTTTTGTACTTTACTATTGTTTGTGTGGTATTTTATTATTGTTATGAATAAAATCAAACTTTTTACATAAATGTGTCAGTGATGTCATTTAGAGTGGGTTTTCCAGCACTGGTATAGCCCCCCCCCCCCCCCATGTCTCTTTTTATAGGTTCATCCTCACATAGTGGAATATTATTTGATTTGGAGATCAAACATTTTAACTTTTGAGCAGACAGCTTCCACCTCAATGAGGTAGGACTTCATATGTTTTTACCTTCTTTGCAGGAATGGATTGAAAGGGCCCTTGATTGGCGGAGGTCAGGGAGCTGATATAGAGTTATTCCTGAATGTGGTGGTATGTCTTTGTAGGCTGAGTTGTCAGGTGGCTGATGGAGTGGCATTGTTTTAGAGTTGAATCACAGAGTGAACAGAATTCTACATTGGCTATTTACTTGGATTCAAGGTTATGTACTCTGTTCTGAATAAAGTTGGTGGCTTGAAGCCCAAGTAGACCCCCGAGCCTAAACTTTGTGGCTGGGGGATAAATTGCCTCCTGGATTAAAATTTGTGGCAAAGTAAAGTTGGAGATGTCCCACTTAGCACTGCAAAAGGATTCTGGATTCAGTGGTGTTTACTTTTTATTTATGTGCTATTAGAATTTATCCCTACAATTTTCATTGTATTAGTACACTGTTTTCAAGCTGTGGCATATTAAAGTATCTCAACCTGATGGATATCAATAAAGTTGTTGCTCTGTTTATTTCAGATGTATATGATACACAGTGTTTTATCAAGTTAAATGCCATTTTGCTTGATTCGATATCTATTTTTTGTTTAGCTTTATGTCTTTTTTTTGTCTGTGCTTTACACAGCAGTTCTTAATCTATGACTGTTGTTCTACTAGCTATCTTTAAAGTGGTTGTAAACCTCAGTTATGAAATCTAAACAATATAATGTGTAATTCTCTCCAAAGTTCTAAGTATCATTTCTTTCTGGTGCTTCCTTCTTCTGTTATTAGCTTGTGTCACTTCTGAGAAGTTTCCCCAACACATCAGAGATAAATTTGTGATGGGGGAGGGAGCTCAGCATGAGCTTGTCTATTCAGGACTAAGTTCTGTATCCTTCCTTCATTCCTGAGCCATGTTTCGATGGAGGGGGTGTCCCTTTCCTCCAAACAGCTCTCATACAGTTTACAAGTGCTCTAACTGCAGCTCTCCGCCCCCTCCTCTGTGCTATTGACAGATCCATAAGGACTTTATCACAATTCTGCACTTTTGAAGGGATGTAGGGAAGAAAAGACTACAGATAAAACGTATGTAGGAGGATTTATTTCATCTCTGAGTATTATCTGAGGGTATTCACTTCACTGGCTATATGAGAGGGTTTATAACCACCATAAATGAGAAATTTGTCTATTGTGTTTTGTATTTTTAAAGGGTTTGATAACACAATGACAAAAACATTTTTTTGGAGGGACTTTTACTACCTTTTCCCACCTCTTATCATTACCTAACTGATTATCATGTAATAAAAATTGTTTGTATTTTCCGTACCAAAATTACTTTGCCTATTACGATCTTCCTTCAAACATTTGTAATGCAAAATAAATGCAGCAAAACAAACGTGTTTCAGTTATGCCTCAGTTTTAAAATGTCTCATGATAATTTTATCATTTTATATACAAAGAAGCATAATTTATGACTGCATAGGTAAAATCATATTCTTTTGCAGTCTGGTTTAATTGTCTACGAGACACTAGTAGGCAGATAACAATAATTTGTCTATTGTCTGTGGTTTAATTTCTAGCTAAACAAATATTTGTCTTTTGTAATGAATGGAAAGCACTAGATGAGAATTTTTTCTGTGATGAGCTGCTCGTGTTAATTAGGGGGAGGGCAAAGTAATGAAAAGTTGGTGAAAGGTATATGGTTTCTGAAACAGTATTGTCTTTTTTTATCATTATTTCACAGAGGATATTTGCATTGATATAAAGTGGATGTCCAGACTGAAAAATAAATACATAATTGAAAGGAATATTTAAATGTAAGATGGGGAATAGATTCTAGCTTCACAATCTGAACTCTAAACATCATACCTTTTCTTTTAGAATTAGCTAAATGAAATTGACAGCTGTTGCGTATATTGAAGGAAAACTATAATGCTGAAGGCTCAATTGTATTTTTTTTTTTTAAGTTTATACATCCTAAACTGTGTTTTAAATTTTAGAGAAAGTGCTTTATTTCACAATTTAAAACCTGGTAAAAGGGAGCTGGGAAGAATCAGCCAAATGCTGAAACCAATGGACTTATGTCAGTGCAAACATTTACATAAAGGTGTAAATATATACCCTTTAGTCTTATCATTAATCTTGCCATTGTCTTAAAAATTGCAGGATCAGCTATGAGACTTGATCATTTGAATCCAATCTATAAGCAAAAGAGAATTTGCTGTTCTATAGTATATATAATATAGCAACATGTTTAAAATCTGTTCTTGTTAATTAGTAGGAAGGCAGAGCTTACATACACATGAAATGCAGAGAAAAAGAGATGGCGGTGTAGCCTGGGATCTCAATCTTGCTCTGGCCAATTCTGTCCCACTGCTGCTGCTATATCGCACAGCCCCACTCTCCGCCTACATCCCAGGATAGAGGAAGTAGTGAGTACTGCTCCTTTGCCTGGATTATCAGACAGAATAGACCTATCCCACCAGATAAACTCTAGAACTCAGGCTCCTGGGCCTTCAAGATGGCGCCACAGCCCAGTGTGGCGATGGCGCAGAGGAAGAAGACTCTTTTGCTGACATGGCTCTCATACAGGATCTGCAGGACCAGGTAGATGTTGCTTTATCTAAGATTGATGACCTCGAAAATAGATCTAGACGCTATAATTTCCGGATCAGAGGTCTCCCAGAATCTATCAAGGACATTCATCCAGTAATCTGCTCCTTTATTAAAGATCTCCTTCCTGACATACCCGAACATTGTTTGAAACTTGACAGAGTTCATAGGGCCCTACAGCCCCCATGCTCAGTTGGCCTACTAAGGAATATTGTGGTCAAATCCCATTATTATAAGCTTAAGGTAGAAATTATGAAAATCTCCAGGAATGGAGACCTTTCTTCCACTACTATCCAGAAGTGTCGATCTCTGAAGCCATTGGTGCTGGCCTTATCTTAGAAAGCAGTTAAGGCAGTTTTTTACCTGGAAATAAGGCATTGTTAGGGGGGTGGATTAAAGATAAGAACGCACAAATAAAGGATATAACGAGAGAGGGGAGGATATGCACTTTACAAGAGTTGAGACACAAAAAATAAATCATGTTAATCAATTAAAAGATATTACCAATTGAGACACTTTATAAATAAACTACCTCAACCTATTAGGTCAAATGAAAATCTATTACCATTTGAAAAGCTTCTTGATCTACAGAGGGCACCCAGACATGGTATCTCCCAGGTCTATAGGATACTCACTAGAGTCACAAACCCTGAGAAGTATTAAATATTAAACGGCAGATTCAGGGAATTACAGGAGTGGAGATTCCTTATACACCAGAAACCTTCCTACTACATAAAACGAATTTGACTATTAAACATTATAAAAAGACGGGTATACCACATTGGATAAATGCTGCTAAATCTCTGATACCTAAATGTTGGCTGACTACACAGAGTTCAGTAATGAGAGATTGGGTATTAAAGGTAGAAAAGATTCATCATAATGAATAATTATATCATCATTAGGGATGAGCTTCAAGTTCGAGTCGAGGCTACATTTGACTCGAACATCGGTCGTTCGATCGTTCGTCGAATGATTAACAAATGTGCTTCTTCGCAAGAAATTTGAGTTTCTCATAATGCACTGCATGCATGTCGTGCGTGCAGCACGGTATGTGATTGGCCAAAGCATGCACCCTGACCTCATGCTTTGGCCAATCAAATGATCTCGACCATGACTGGACTAAAGGCAGGCTGCCTTTAGCCAATCATGGCTCAGGGTCCAAGTACACACCCCACACTACATGAAGGCTGCTCGCGCAGCCGCAGTGTGTAGTGTCATTGTGTGGGCAATGAGACAGGGACAGACACGCGATTCAGGCAGGGAGAGACTCATTTTATTTGGAGTCAGACAGTGCAGAGAGACATTCCTAGCATGTAGGGAGGGCCAGGTTCCTGTGTGAGGTAGGGAGAGATTAATTTCTGTACATCATATCAGACAGTATAGCGCCAGTGAGTGAGTAGCAGTGTAGGGAGGGCCAGGTTCCTGTGTGAGGTAGGGAGAGCTTTCTTTCTTTACTTAAGATACCAGTCAGAGTATTGTTCATCGGTCAGTTTCTGCAACATTCTATAATATTCACGGACCTCTAGGAATAAAGATCACTTCAGATATCAGCCAGAGTAATCATTGCTCAGTTGTGGAACATTCTATAGGCATCACAGACCTATAGGAATAGAGATCACTTCGGATATCAGCCAGAGTAATCATTGCTCAGTTGTAGAACATTCTATAGGCATCACAGACCTCTAGGAACAGAGATCACTTCAAATATCAGCCAGAGTAATCATTACTCAGTTGTGGAACATTCTATAGGCATCACAGACCTCTAGGAATAGAGATCACTTCAGATATCAGCCAGAGTAATCATTGCTTAGTTGTGGAACATTCTATAGGCATCACAGACCTCTAGGAATAGAGATCACTTCAGATATCAGCCAGAGTATTCATTGCTCAGTCTTGGAACATTCTATAAGCATCACAGATCATCCATCTATAGGATTATAGATTACATCAGATATCAGTAAGAGTATTAATAATTGGTCACTTGCGTACATCTATAACCACCACAGCTCATCTACAGGGCTATCAATTACATCATATCAGGTCATTGAGTATCTATTGGTCAGTTGCATATACCCTATATTGACCTGTATCAACATCATGTCCGAAAGGCCGACAAGGAGAGGCCAACACTCACAGGCCACAAAAAGACGGCAAGCAGCCTCTGTGTCCATTGTGAAAAGTGGTGGTCACAGTGGACATAATGCATCCTCTGCAGTGCTGCCCTGCTATTCATGTGGAAGAGTTGGTGGAGTGGATTAATAAGCCATCCTCCTCTTCCTCTGACACCCACGCTCCCAGTAGTTTTCCTTCCACCGTAGCTGCCAAAGCGGCCCGTTCCACAGGCTCCTTCTCCACAGCTACTCCTTCAGTTGCCCCACCATCATGCACGGAGGAGTCACCTGAACTATTCGATCATAGTGTCAGTGACATGCTCCTGGAAGATGCACAGCAATTTGAAAGCTGTGATGTTGTTTCCCAGGTTGATGAAGGGAATAATGTGAGCCTAGAGAGAGGGGGTGACAATGATGGACAAGAGACCAGCAGTCATGTTGCCACAGCTGAAGCATATTGCCAAATTTGCTCCAGTGATGAGGAGGGAGGGGGTGATGAGGTCACTGACTGTACTTTGTGCCTGACAGGATAGAGGAGGAGGAGGAGGGGGAGGATGAGGAGGACGCACAACTCCAACAAGGCAGGATGTGCTCCAGGGGCCGCCATAGCAGTAGCCAACCTGTTGCATCACAGCACAGAGCTCCACAGGTGCAGGGTGCTGCAAAATCACTGTGGACTCCAAAAAGTTCATTAGTGTGGGCTTTTTTCAGCACCTGTGCAGTATACCGCAGCATTGCTGTTTGTAACATCTGTCTAAAGCGGATCAAGCGTGGGCAGAACACCAGCCGCTTGGGCACCACATGCTTGACAAGGCATATGACGACCTGCCATGCAGTCCGTTGGCAACAGCACCTGAAAGAGGCACCAGAGCAATACATCACCTTGCTCCTCATCTGCGATTTCTAACCCTACTATACCTCATGCCTTCTCAAATACCAGCATTGAGAGGGATGATGGTATAGCAATGAGTGGCACAGAGACTTGCACCATATCTGCTAGCAGTACATCACCGCTTAATTTGAGCTGCAGGCAAATTTCACTACCCCAGTTGCTGAACCGTAGAAAGAAATACTGTCCCAGCCATCCAAATGCTCAATGTCTTAATGCTAACTTGGCCAAATTGCTAGCATTACAGTTGCTGCCTTTTCAACTGGTAGACTCGGCTCCCTTTCTCAAATTTGTGGAATGTGCTGTACCACAGTGGCAGGTCCCAAAAAGGCATTTCTTTTCACGTAAGGCCATTCTGGCTCTCTACCATCATGTGGAAGGTAGTGTTGTGGCCTCTTTGGACAAAGCGTTCAGCAGGAAGGTGCACATTACTGCTGACTCTTGGTTCAGGGACGTTAAATTTCTTTCATGGCGCACTGGTTAACTCTGCTGGCAGCTGGGAAGGATGCAGGACAGGGTTCAGTGCTGGAGCTTGTTTTGCCACCACGCCTCCAAAAAGCTGGTGCTGGTTCTGCCACATCTGTATACTCCACCACCTCCTCCTCCTCTTCCTCCATGTCCTCTTCTGCGCAATTCTCCTCTGCAGCAGCAGTACTCCCTAAGCGTTCATGGGGCTACGCAAGCAGTCAGGCTAAAAGATGCCATGCTGTGCTTCAGTTTGTGTGTCTAGGGATAGGAGTCACACCGGTGCAGAGATTCTGTCAGCTCTGCAAGGGCAGGCTCAGAGATGGTTGATGCCACGACAGCTTGAGCCAGGAATAGTTATATGCGATAATGGCACCAACCTTCTCTCCGCCCTCCGACATGTTCCATGCTTGCCACATGTTCTGAATCTGGTGGTGAGGCAGGCCAAGAAAGTCTGTGGCTATTTCCGCCGTTTGTTCAATGCCAGTGCTCAGTTATCTGACATTCAGTGGGAATTTAACCTGCCCACCAACCGCCTCATTTGTGACATGCCTCAGGTGGAACTCAACATTGGCAATGCTGCAGGAGCTACATATGCAACAGAGGGCCATCAATGAATACCGGAGGAGTATGGCACAAGGATCGGTCTAGGGGAGTTTGGCTTTTGTTCGCCACACCAGTGGCTTTTGATTAAGGATGCATGCATTGTCCTGTCACCATTTGAGGAGGCCACAAGTATGGTGAGCCAGGATGATGCATGCATCAGTGACACTATCCCACTAGTCTACCTGCTGGAGCACACGCTGCGTGGAATCATGGGCAGGGCACTTGTGGCAGAAAAGTGGCAGGAAGAGGAGGACTTCCTTTCCTCACAAGGCCCCCTTTATGCAGATATCATTTCTGCAGGGCCACAAAACACACAGGAGGAGGAGGAGGAGAAGGATTTAGGTAGTATGGATGTAGAGGATAGCATACAGCAGTCTTCAAGGGATGTTTTTGATTCCCCAGAAACACCAGGAGTTGTACGTGGTTGGGGAGAGGTTGCTCCTGCTGACAATGTCATCCTTAGTGACCCAGAAGACTCAGAAGCTCATGCCTCCTCCAACTTATATTGCATGGGCTCCCTGATTCTGCAAAGCCTGCAAAAGAACCCGAGGATTCGTGCTATCAAGGAGAGGGATAATTACTGGTTGGCAACCCTTCTTGATCCACGTTACAAGGGTAAAGTTGCAGAGCTCATCCTGCCTTCGCAGAGGGAGCAGAGGATGAAACATCTTGAGGAGGCCTTGAAAAAAAAATGTGTGAACCGCCTTTCCAGACACTGGGAGGTCAACATTGTCCGGAAATGTTTCTGAGGCATTGTTCAGCAAAAGGAGGAGCGGTGGAGAAGGCGGCTGGCTGACAGATGCATTTAAATAGTTCATTTGTCCTCAGCAGCACCCAGGGCTGTTAGATTTAAGCAACCATCACCAGCGTCTCCATCATATGGTTGATGATTATCTAGGTGCAAGAGCAGACTTGGAGACCTTTCCAGCTGCGCATCCACTGGCTTACTGGGTCCTGAGGATGGACCACTGGCCAGAACTTGCTCAATATGCAATGGAGCTTCTGGCCTGTCCTGATTCCAGCGTGTTTTCTGAACGGACGTTCAGTGCTGCTGGAGGTTTTGTGATGGACAAAAGAGTGTGTCTGTCCACAGATTCTGTTGACCAGCTGACTTTTATCAAAATGAACCAGTCCTGGATCAACAAGAGCTATCAGGCCCCTGATGCTGATATAACTGATTGAATTTGCTAGTGGTCTGCCATCCCTTGAAGACTGCATATGCTGCCTATCCTATTCCTCTACCTTTATTCTGCTAGCTTCCAACAATGTTTTTTGTTTAGGTCACTACCAACCCCCAAGGCCTAATTTTTCTGCACATGTATGACAGGTGCATACAATTGAAATGTTGTAGGTCATTTTTAACAGCAGGCCCTGTCCCTGTGCCCTGCTAACTGTGAGGGGCACCACCTACCGCAAAGGCCCAATTTTTGGCACTTGTATAGCACATGCAATTCAAATTTGCATGGAATGCTTACCAGCAGGTCCCGTTCCTGCACCCAGCAAGAGTAACTGCGAGGCCTTGGTTACGGTGTTCAGGCACCATCTACTGCAAAGGCTCAATTTTTGGTACTAGTATAGCACATGCGATTTCAAATTTGCATGGAATTCTTACCAGCAGGTCCCATTCCTGCACCCAGCAAGAGTAACTGCGAGGCCTTAGTTACGATGTTCAGGCACCACCTACTGCAAAGGCTCAATTTTTGGCACTTGTATAGCACATGCAATTTCAAATTTGCATGGAATTCTTACCAGCAGGTCCCATTCCTGCACCCAACAAGAGTAACTGGGAGGCCTTGGTTACGATGTTCAGGCACCCCCTACTGCAAAGGCCAAATTTTTGGCACTTGTATAGCACATGCGATTTCAAATTTTTATGGAATTCTTACCAGCAGGTCTCGTTTCTGCACCCAGCAAGAGTAATTGCGAGGCCTTGGTTAGGGCGTTCAGGCACCACCTACTGCAAATGCCCAATTTTGGGCACTTGTATAGCACATGTGATTTCAAATTTGCATGGAATTCTTACCAGCGGGTCCCGTTCCTGCACCCAGCCAGAGTAACTGCGAGGCCTTGGTTACGGAGTTCAGGCACCACCTACCGCAAAGGCCCAATTTTTGGCACTTGTATAGCACATGCAATTTCACATTTGCTTGGAATGCTTACCAGCAGGTCCCATTCCTGCACCCAGCAAGAGTAACTGCGAGGCCTTGGTTACGGTGTTCAGGCACCCCCTACCGCAAAGGCCCAATTTTTGGCACTTGTATAGCACATGCAAATTCAAATTTGCATGACATTCTTACCAGCAGGACCCGTTCCTGCACCCAGCAAGAGTAACTGTGAGGCCTTGGTTAAGGTGTTCAGGCACCACCAACAGCAAAGACCCAATTTTTGGCACCTGTATGACAAGTACATGGGATTTCAAATTTGTATGGATTTTTTAACAGCAGGGCCCGTTCCTACGCCAAGCAAGAGTAACTGCGAGGGATTACGGTGTTCAGGCACCACCAACAAACAAGGCCCAATTTTTCTGCACCGGTATGAGAAGTACATGCGATTTGGAATTTGTATGTATATTTGTACATGACATTTTTTGCTTTAGAAATGTCAGTATAGCTGCAGCAGGCTACATACACCATAGAGATGCACTACTTTGCAGGCACATTCAGGGGACCTCCCAGGCACGATATTTGAAGGAATTTTTGATTTTAATAGCTTCACTTTAAGCCTCATTAAAATCAGTAAATCAGTGCCCCTTTTTTTTCATTGCTACATGTTCCCCAGGTCAGTACCCGGACCCCCATACACTTTTTTGGGGCAATAACTTGCATTTAAGCCTTCAAAAATAAGGCAGTTTGATTTTCGAGGTTCGAATCCTATTGACTTCAATGGGGTTTGTTTGTTCGAACAAACTTTTCCTGTTTGCGGTGTTCTGGTGTGAACCGAACCGGGGGGGGGGGGTGTTCTGTTAGGCACATCACTAATCATCATGATAAAGATGAAATGGGAAAGTTTAGAGATGTCTGGAGAAAATGGGTTGAATATAGGAACACAATCAAAGATACAGAATTAAAGGGAATTTGAAGAGATATTGAGGAAGGATGAAGGGGACGGGAGGGGCCTGAATGGGAGGGGGGGAAATATTGTAATGTGATTTTATATGATGGTTTTTGAACTAATTGTTTTGTATATTTGAAAACGAATAAAATGTATACATAAAAAAAAAAGAAAGCAGTTAAATACTGGTGGTCCTTTCCTTTTTTGCCTGCACTTCCTCTTCCAGAATAAAACATATGGAATCTCATTGTTTGCCGAAGGTGAAAATCTACTTCTATAACTGGGGCTCAACTCTCAAGACCCTCATACATCTTCTCATAGAGGCTCTAGATCATTTTGCCCCCCCCCCAAATTGGGGGTTGTTACTCATCCTGAAAGGTTTCCCTTTTTTGTTTTGACTTTATAGACTATTTCTTATGATAGTTATCCTTTCTGATATAAAACTTTGCCAGCCATCTTTATGTAGCCTAACCAAGAGGCTCTAGTTTTTTAAAGGTTATGCCACCTGTATGTAAGTATTTTCTCCTCCTGATGCACCCTTTTACCATGTTGGGACCTCCCAGGAGGAATTTTGAATTATTGGTTACTAAAGGATCTGGTTTGTTACCTTTTGAGGTTCTGTTACAATGGTGGTATGCAGTCCTGAATGGTTTTCATGCTCCTCCATCTGCCACAACATAGTGGATATTTCCTCTTGTTGTGACAGGTTCTCAAATGGTGGATGTTACCCTTGTTAGACATTTCGGCAGGGATAGGTCCTTCTATGCTTTTTTAAAGATTGTGGGGGGTTTTGTCTTGATATTTTTCTTTTCTGCTCTCTTCTTTCCATTCTCTCCTCCTCTTTTTTCACTGAGCGGCAGTCTCCAGTAAGATCTGCCTGATCAGACACAGTCCATCTTGATTTATCTATACACACCATGGGTAGGTTTTTGTCCTATTACGTGGTTTTTCTCCTCTGTCGCTCATGACTGAATGATCCTGAAGTTTCTCCTCTCTGTATTATTTCCCTGGTTAAATGCCGTAACATTTTTCAAGATTACCGCTCTCAAAAAATTGATGTGCTTCTCCTGCAGGAAACGCATTTTCCTAAACATTACTAACTATGAAGACAAAATGAGAGGTGTAGTTATGTATTTCTCTAAACGATTAGCTTTCTCCCCTTCAAGGGAAATTAAATATCTTGATAGTTGATTTATTCTCTTAAATGGGACTTTAGATGGCAAAATGTATACCTTAATTTCCTTTTATGCTCCAAATCAAGGTCAAGCTCAATTTTTTTACTTCTAAGTTGCAAACCCTAATGCCCCATATAGAGGGAAAGGTAATGTTAGGTAGAGTCACTAATATAGGTTTAGACCAGTCCCTAGATAAATTTGGAATTGGACAATCCCTCCTAAAGCATCCCCATAAACAAAGCTTATGCATTACCAAGCTATTACACACTCATGGATTTGTGGATAAATGGAGGGAGCTTAACCCAGCTTTGTTGCTGTCTGTGGCAAGATGCATACTGTGGAGGTTATATACTTTTCTTTGCTAGTTACAGAGGAAAGAGAATACTGCTGCCAGATATTGAAGGAGTGGGCCAGTGACCAGCTGTTAGAATGCATTTGTCTTGCTCATTCCCTAGCTGATCAGGGAAGGATGTTGTTTGGCGACGTTCAGCAATTGATTCACGTTTGTGCGGAATTGGCTCTGTCCAGTACTCCTAAAGGCAGTGATGACTTTTTTCCCCCCTACAGTATGGCTCAGTTAGGATCACTGGTATGTTTATTGGAGGATGACTCGGCTTATTTCTTTGAGCACTATTCAGCATGTTCCCCACAGGTGCTAGTGGAGTGTATTAACGCAGTGCAGTCTCTTGTAAGGCAGGCAGAGTGTAAACTGAATTTTGTTCAACCATTACTTCAAAAATGGTCAGATATATTGCTCAGTCAGCTTGCAACAACCCATTTCTGCTTGCTCAAATATCTATCTTTCTGTCAGCCACAGCAACCACAGTTGCAGCCCAGTATACCCTACTACCAACTATTTGTCAGTACCCTGTTTCCACACTGTTTCATTGGGCAGCTATGTGGCAAATGAGGTTTAGTGTTGATAAATGTAAAGTTATGCACTTGGGGGGCTAAGAATATGCATGCATCATACATACTAGGGGGAGTAGAACTGGAGGAATCCATAGCGGAGAAGGATGTGGGTGTTCTGGTAGATCCTAAGCTTAATAATAGCATTCAATGCCAAGCTGCGGTTTTAAAAGCATGCAAAGTCCTTTCTTGTATTAACAGAGACATGGACTCCAGACTGAGAGATATAATTTTGCCCCTGTACAAATCATTAGTAAGACCTCATCTGGAATATGCAGTTCAGTTTTGGGCACCAGGAGGAGCTCAGCTATGAGGAAAGATTAGAGGAATTTAATTTATTCTCTCTTGAGAAGAGGAGATTAAGGGGGGATATGATCAACATGTATAAATACATAAGGGGTCCATATAGTGAACTTGGTGTTGAGTTATTCACTTTAAGGTCAACACAGAGGACAAGGGGGCACTCTTTACGTCTAGAGGAAAACAGATTTTGTCTCCAAATATGGAAAGGTTTCTTCACCATAAGGGCTGTGAAAATGTGGAATAGATTCCCTCCAGAGGTGGTTCTGGCTAGCTCACTAGATTGCTTTAAAGCAGAGTTCCGGGCACAGAATCGTTTTTTTTTTTTTCAATCTCCCCCTAACAATCACCCTTACACATCAATACATCCGCTAATCCTGGTTATAATGGTGAAATAATGAGTTTGCAAGAATAAAATCTTACTTTATATAATTTCTGATATGCGGCGCCATCTTTGCTGTGGATTGCAGAGTCCGTTGTGGGGAAATGTCTTCCCTTCTTCCTGATTCCAGTGGGTGTAGGCCGGTGAGTCAAGCGCGAATTCTCGCGCATTCCCAGTACTATGCAATCGGCATAGTACTGGTTTCCATAGGGACGGCAATGTTACAGGAAGTTGCCGCCCCTATAAATCCACCCCCCGCCTCCCGGAAGCTCTGACAACGTGCAGGAGAGGAGAGAGAGGAGCATAGAGACAAAGAGACAAAGAGACAAACAAACAGACAAAGAGCGAGCGAGCGCACCACCGAGCATTTACAGGACACAGGTATGTTTTATATTGCTTGCCCAGCATCACAAATTTTATTAAAGGGGCACCCTGCTTATCTTTGTGTGAAATTTAGGTGGAACCCTGCATATATTTTGACTAAATTTAGGGGGGCACCCTGCTTATAAAGTGCTGAATTTAAAGGGGAACTCTGCTTATATTGGGCTGTGTTTTAAGGGGCACACTGCTTATATTGGACTTAATTTTAAGGGGAACCCTGCTTATATTGGGATTAATTTTAAGGGGCACACTGCTTATATTGGACTGAAATTTAAGGGGCACCCTACTTATATTGGGATCAATTTTAAGGGGAACACTGCTTATATTGGGATCAATTTTAAGGGGCACCCTGCTTATATTGGACTGAAATTTAAGGGGCACCCTGCTTATATTGGGATCAATTTTAAGGGGAACACTGCTTATATTGGACTGAAATTTAAGGAGCACCCTGCTTATATTGGGATCAATTTTAAGGGGAACACTGCTTATATTGGACTGAAATTTAAGGGGCACCCTTCCCTTTATTGGACTGAAATTTAAGGGGCACCCTGCTTATATTGGGATCAATTTTAAGGGGAACACTGCTTACATTGGGATCAATTTTAAGGGGAACACTGCTTATATTGGACTGAAATTTAAGGGGCACCCTGCTTATATTGGGATCAATTTTAAGGGGAACACTGCTTAGATTGGGATCAATTTTAAGGGGCACCCTGCTTATATTGGACTGAAATTTAAGGGGCACCCTGCTTATATTGGGATCAATTTTAAGGGGAACACTGCTTATATATATATATATATATATATATATATATATATATATATATATATATATATATATATATATATATATAATCTCTGTCCAAAATATAAAAGTTCAAAGGGATTTTAATTATTTTTTTTATTTTAGATTTTCTAACATGGAAGGTGAAAAGCCTCCTGCAGTGGTTCCAGGAAGGCAACTTGGGAGGAGAGAGTAAGCATAACTTTAAAAAATTATATAAACATTTTTTATATTCTAGATAACGAAATTATGAATATTGCTATTGATCTTTATTTTTAAATAAAGATGCTTATAATGTGTTATAAAACCAAATTTTATTATCAAAAAAAAAAGAAGATTAAAAAATTACACATCATATCTGAAATAAAAATGTAAATTATAAAATATTAAAAATGTTAACCCTTTGTATTTTTTTTTGGGTTAAAAAAGAGCAAAATGCTTATCGATGAAATCTGGAAGGAATATCCACCGATAGAACAGGATCCAGCGTTTCCAGTGAATCCCACCAAGAAGATTTGCCAGCACACATCCGAGAGTGAAGAGGAGGGCGACATATCTCGTCTTGGCAACAAAGACTGGTGCAGGTGTGGGAACTGCATCCCAATGGCTACTCCTGTGGAATCTGTGTGCTGCCAGGAGATAAATGAGGTGGAGGGCAGCATCCCGGATGGTGAAGATTGCATCATAGAGTGTGAAACCTTCAAACTTTTCTGCACCACTGAGAAACTAGTAAAAATTAACTGCATAGCCATTCATCAATATCCACCGTCTATAGACCCTGAAAACAACAGGTATAAAATTAAATTTCAATATATGTCAAATATTTGCATACTAATATATCTTGTAAAGTTATTTATATATGATGTATAATGTAAAGTAATTCAATGTTCTCTATGCACATTTATTTTAATTGTTTTTCATTCCATCTTTCTTCAATTTTATTTTTTATTGAAAATAATTAATTTAATTATTAGAGTGATTATATTTTTTTTATATTTTTTTTTTTAGGAGACTAAGAAAGACTGCGTACAGGAGCTTCACTGCTTGGATATATGGCTACTTGGGCAAAGGAAACAGAAGAGTTGTTCCATCATGTGCAGTGAATGCCGTCAGACATGCTTTTCCTGATCCTGATGATTCATATATGGGTTTCATGTGTAGTAATGACTATGATGCTTCTGAAATGGCATCTGAGTAGTTTTTATTATATTTTTAAAATAAATTGTATTTTGATTGCAAATAACTAATTTCTAATTCATTTTTGTTTCTGTAATTTGTGCACTGGTCGTGTGTATATTATTCACTTTGCATTTTAACGTTGACATCACAGCATAATTGTCAACATTGCTTTAAATATTTAGTCCCAAAATTTCCATACTTTTTTTTTTTTTAAAGAATTTTTTTTCTTGAAGTGTTTAGGGTGTGTGGGTAGGTGGTGTTTGGTGTTGATAGATATAGATAGATAGATAGATAGATAGATAGATAGATAGATAGATAGATAGATAGATAGATAGATAGATAGATAGATAGATAGATAGATAGATAGATAGATAGATAGATAGATAGATAGATAGATAGATAGATAGATGTGGTGCATAGATATTAGTTACATTGTGTGTATTTACTCACCACAGATTATGTTATCAGATGTGGAAATCTTGTTCGATGTTCCTGGATGGCAGTAGATGTATCCGGTCTTTCTTCAGGTGCTATATTGCACGGCATTTCTTTATTTTTAGAAACCCATGTGGAATGAACATGTCCAGAAATTAATCTTATCATGTCCCCTAAAATTGGAATGACATGTGTTAAAGTCATTTTTTCGTACACATGTCTGGCTATCCACTTTTTCCGACCACGTGGAAACTCCAGGTTCATCCTTTGTAATTGCACTGTTTCGCCTGATTCCATTTTTTTTTCTATTAGTGCAGGTCTCCTTACAATATTTTTGTTGTGGCATAAAGCTGCCACTTTTGTCCGTGCCTCCATAGAGTCAAACCTGTAATGTATTCTTTTTGGTCTATATTTTAACATCATACTATGGAATGTCTCTATGGCTCCGGTTTGACAAAAATATGTAAGGTGAGGTATTTCCTTCTGGATTTGGGGATCTTTCACTAACTCAGATAGGGTGTCATAAGCTGGGCTCTTCTTTTTAAGCCATTGGAGATTCTCCGATTCAGGAAAACTTGCCTCATGTAAGCACCCATACTCCTCCTCTCCAACTTTCCATGTATGTACATTTATGACATGATAAAGTATTGACTCCCATCTCATTTTAAAATAATCCCCATCTCCTTTGGACGTTCTGCTGCACCAATAAAAGTGGTTTAGAATAGGCCCAATCCACGGTGTTAGTGGTCTGTAGGCCTTTTTCTTGGTCAATTGAAGCAACTTTCTTTTTACATTTTTCACGTAGTGCCAAATGTCGAATTGGTGCTTGATAGGTTGATAACGTGGACCACTTAACACTTTTCTAATTCCGGTATGTCTATCAGTGCAGATGAAATGGACTTCAAAATTGTTCTCCAGTATTCTGTCTAAGCATTTAATGAACCCAAATTTCTCCATGGCGACAGATGAAGTGGTCTGTGTGACCTGAACCACCTCTAAATCTACAATTTTTTTGGATATTCTGTCCATAAAAGTGTATGTACAATATTTGGCAGAGAATCCAGGACTATCGCATTGCCCATCGCCCACCAGGAACAATGGGTTTTCCTTTACCAAGCTCTGGACCTCTTCTTGTTCCTTTTTCCATGCAATGTCTATAGCTGGAAATACAAAACGTTGTTGGCTGCTATGAAAAGAAGACTTCCCAAACATAAGAATTCCAGCATAATCGCATAGTTCTTTAAATTTTGCGTAACTAGATCCTGAAAGAACTATTGATCCAGCAATGATGATGTTTCCAGCGGTAATATTCTTAATTTTTGGCTGACTCTGCCACAGCTTTAAATTATGTTGTGATTGGCATATGGAATGTGCAATTACCATCGATCCCACATATTTTTTATTGAGTTTGGTAATTTTAGCTGAGCAACTTCTCCGTGGGCATCTCATTTCCATCAAGATGGGGTTGAGGCAACTTTCAAAGACAATGTATTTTTTTTTCTTTTATTACTGTGTTTGGATCTTGACTTGCTACCAATTCCTCAAGCTCAAATTTTTCTGGTGATTCACATGCGGAAATGTGAAAACTGGAGTCCTGCTCATACTTTAATTTCCTTTTTTTTTCTATCAAAATGCTTGGTAGGGGTGAATCACTCACTGACTCATTGTCTGACAAAACATTTATAGGTGTTTGTACAGAAGCAGATGGACCTTCAATGTCCATTGATTGGACAGGGACCTTGCATTTCAACGAAGAAGGAAAAACATCTTTGAGTGGTGTGGACTCATGCAGAGGCTGTATAAAATATGTAAATTCTTGGACATACGGGTGATCATGAATTATGCTTTCCTCCTTTGCTACTTTGAAATAACTTTCCTCTGATTTATCCCATTCCAATTTAAAGTCAACTGTTTGGGTACTCACATCTGTGCAGAGTTTGATCTTCTGTGAGGACTGATGACAAGCACATTTACACTGAGATGTGCATGGTTCACTGCTTTTGTCTTCAGTCCTTCTTCTTTTTGACAGTCTTTTTTCCCAGCTGTCATCAGAAAGTATACTTGAACTGGTTTGTGGAAAAATAGTCAGCACAGCATTTGCCTGTAAAATATTTTTGGTTCCTTTGATGACGTAACAATCCCTATCAAAATGCATGGAACAGATTCTAAACTTGTCTCCTCTTTCATCTTCCAATATCAATTTTGTAAAATCTGGAATCATGTTTTCATCCATTCCAGCATTTGCTAACCAAACTTGGATGTGAGTAGGTTGTTTTGGAAATTTGAAAAAAGAAACATTGGCTGGTGTGGATTTACGTCCGGTGACATAACCGCATGTCTTCACAAAGCACTTTGGCATTTCTATAATCGAGAAAGTTTGTATTAGTTTGGACAATGCATCTTTTTGTTGTGACACTTACTTACCAAAACATAGATCTAGGTGTTTCTATTTTCCTTCACATTAACTTGGCAAAATTGTAATGTTCATCCTTAGTTCCATAAAGAAAATAAAAATGGTTTAATTTGTAGAGTAGTACATTGCCGCTTTATTTGTGGTTGTATGGTTGATGTATATTTGTGTGTTATGTTGTGATAAATCAAGACAGACTTTTCTTAGGTCATTCACCCATTAAAATTTTTTGAATCAGGTTTTCCCTTTTATCTAATTTATGAGCATGTGAAAAAAATTATATTAAATGCTTGCAATGTTAAAGGGGGGAGGGGGGGGGCTTATACTTTTATAAAGCACAGTGTATATATAATATCTCTAACTTTTTATATAGCCAATTGTTTTTATTTCATGTAATTTTAAAACTTTTATTAATTTTATTATGCCTTAAATTCTATGCAATATTAAAAAAATATGTACAATTTCATGTCATGTCTTCAGCTTTTTGTCTTCTGATTTTGTCTTCTTGGTAATATATATATATATATATATATATATATATATATATATATATATATATACATATACACACATACATCAGACATAAATTTTTAATTATTTTTCGTAGTCTAAAAAAATAATTATATATATATATATATATATATATATATAATTCTTTTTAGACTACGAAAAATAATTAAAAATGTATGTGTGTGTGTATGTATATATATATGTATGTATGTATGTGTATGTATGTATGTGTATATATATATATATATATATATATATATATATATATATATATATATATATATATATATATATATATATATATATATATATATATATATATATATATATATATATATATATATATATATATATATATATATATATATATATGTGTATATCTATGTATGTATGTATGTATGTATGTATGTATGTATGTATGTGTGTATATATATATATATATATATATATATCTCCATACACAAACATTCTCAAATATATATATATATATTATCTAAAAAAAAAAGATTTATAGACACACATAATAAAACACATATATATTTTTGGAAATATATATATATATATATGCTACTATAAAAAATATAAATTTATATATACACAAACATGCTAAAAAAATATATATATATATATTTTATTCACACTAATAAAATATATTTATATACACGCTCAAAATTTAAAATATATATATATATATATATATATATATATATATATATATATATATATATATATAAAAATTTCTTATGTATGTAGACAAAGATTGAAAAGGGTGCTGTTCAAAAACATATAAAGATATAGAAGATGTAAAATGACAAGACGCACAACAATAATTTGTGAACATATAATAATTTTATTTAATATGTTGACATTAAAATAACAATTAAAAGACGCATAAAAAAACATTTATAAAGAATATATGAAAGAGAACAAATACAAAGGAAAGAAAATTTAGAAATAAATGTATTTCCTTCTTATGTGTTGATAATCTGATAAGAAAAAAAAAATAAAAAAACAATTAATATTTTTTAGATAAAATATGTAGAATAAATAAAAAAATAAAATATTTCATTTATTTACCTGAAGTGGCGTATTAAAATCAGTGTATTTGTAGGATTGAAAGCGTGTTTCCCTCTAATTCTGAAAATAACATAATTAAAAGTAGTAAAATTTTATTACAAACATTGACAATAACAATTTGGGAAAAAATTTACTCTATGGTTGTGTATTTAGTATTTCTGTGGGTGTGTACAAATTTATAAAAACATAGTGAAAGATATAGGTCTGGAGGTTCAATAATAATTATATCGTAAATTTAAAAATGATATAATTTAATATTATATTTTTTATTTTAAACAGTCACTTTAAAAAAAAAAAAAGAAAATAGAATATTAAAATGAATTTTGTATAAAAAATTTTTAAATTGTATTTCTTACCTGCAATGTTGTAATGAAAACAGTATAATGCTGACATTCAACAGCGTGCTTGATGGTCCTTATTTGGCAAGGTTAGCCATTTTAATAAATAAGAAGGGGAGTGCAGTGGGTGTTGGAGGGGGGAGGGGAGGGGGTTGGGATGGCCATTGTTTTATTTCTTTGTCCTTGTTACTTGTTTTTGTGGAAGTGGTCTGAGAATTTGTGTTTGGGGGTGTAGTAAATGAAGACAAAGAAAAAATAAACAGTACCAATTGCTGTCCCCTTTAAAAAATGTACAATACAAGTTGTTGTCCCCTTTAAAAAATAAATTAACAGTACCAATTGCTGTCCCCTTTAAAAATGTACAATACAAGTTGTTGTCCCCTTTAAAAAAAGAAAACACACAATACAAGTTATTGTCCACTTAAAAAAAAGCAGTAACAGTTGTTGTCCCCTTTTAAAAAAAAATAGCAGTCGTTGTCCCATTTAAAAAAAAAAATTTACACCTTAAAAAAAACAAAGCAAAGTAACAGTTGTTGTCCCCTTTAAAAAAAAAAAAAAAATTGCAGTCGTTGTCCCTTTAAAAAAAAATCAAGTTTTTTTTACACTTTCCCCTTAAAAAAAAAAAAAAATTGTCCCCTTAAAAAAAAAAAAAAAAAAAAAATTGTCCCCTTTAAAAAAAAAAAATCAAGTTTTTTTTACACTTTCCCCTTAAAAAAAAAAAAAAGTTGTCCCCTTTAAAAAAAAAATCTAGTTTTTTTTTACACTTTAAAAACAAAGCAAAGTAACAGTTGATGTCCCCTTTAAAAAAAAATTGAAGTCGTTGTACCCTTAAAAAAAAAAAATTGTCCCCTTTAAAAAAAAATCAAGTTTTTTTACACTTTACCCTTAAAAAAAAAAAAAATTGTCCCCTTTAAAAAAAAATCAAGTTTTTTTACACTTTAAAAACAAAGCAAAGTAACAGTTGTTGTCCCCTTTAAATATAAATAAAAAAGGTTGATGTTCACTTTAAAAAAAAAAAAAATTGTTGTCCCCTTTAAAAAAAAAGTTTTTTCCGCTTAAAATATAAAGCAAAGTAACTGTTATTGTCACCTTTAAATAAAAAAAAAAAAAAGTTGTTCTCCCCCTTTACAAAAAAAAAAAAAAATTGTTGTCCCCCTTTAAAAAAAAAAAAAGTTTGTTGCCCCCTTTTTAAAAATAAAATTAAAAGTTGGAGTGCGCATGCGCGGCTGCTCCGATATGGCAGCTTAGCCCGGAGCTCCGCGCCTCTTCGGTCTGTAAAGGACCCCAGCGCCGGCATCGGAGCGCACTACACCCCGCACTCTGTACCGTCAGCTCCCTCCTCCTCCAGCGGCCCCCCCTTGGATGTCAGCGGGTTGCCGGAAAGAGGTTTCCCGCCGCCTGCACTTCTCCTCTCCAGAGCGGGACCCGGCCAAGATGGCGACCGCACCTTTCCTCCCCTCAGAGGATCACAGCCAGAGGGAGGTAGGAGACGTTCTTTCTTTCAATATGGACACCCCCTCAGCTTCCCCAGATCCCTGGTCCTCCCCAGCGACCCCCGCATACCTCCCACAGCCCGCACTTGCCTCACCGGCCTCTACAGAATCTCTCCTCAGCAGGACCCTGGAACAAGCCCCAGGGATCCAGGGGCTGCATCCACCTGAGGCCCTGGCTTCACCACACCAGCTGGGCCCCCACTCTCTAGGACATTTCCCTGATCTCTCACTCTTAATGGCTAAGTTCTCAGAAATGCTGGCCACTGGCCTTGCTCAAAATGCCTCACAGATCACGGGCTCCATTAAAGCGGAACTCCAGAACATTGGCACCCGGATTGAAGCAATCGAGAACACCTTGGATCAAACGGTCGCACGGGCCAATCAAAATACTGCTTGCATCCAGACTATACAAGATCAGCTGGACACAGCACTCAGTAAACTGGATGATCTTGAAAACAGGAGCAGACGCTTGAATTTCAGGGTCAGGGGGATCCCTGAGATCATCACGGACATTCCTGCCACTATCAAATCCTTTATTAAAGATATTATCCCGGATATTTCTGATCATCGCTTGGAACTCGATCGGGCACACAGAGCCCTCCAACCTCCCCGCAAAGATGGCCTCCCCAGGGATGTTATCGTCAAGACGCATTTTTACGGAGTCAAGGAAGAGCTCATGAAAAAGAGTAGGGGTAGAGAGGATCTCTCCATCCAAGGCCACAAGATTCAACTCTTTGCGGACCTCTCCCCCCTCACTATTCAGCGCCGCAGAGCTTTGAAGCCGCTCACGCAGGTGCTTGCTTCTAGATCACTGAAGTATTGGTGGTCCTTCCCCTTCAGGTTGAATTTCCAATTTCAGAATAAGACTCATGGCTTCTCCAACTTCCAGGAGGGTGAAGGCCTGCTCCTACGACTGGGTATTATCACAAGAGACCCTTCTCCTGTACCGTCCACCTCCAGGAGGGAATCTTCCAAGCGTCCCCCACCGATCAGCCCTTTGTCCTCAGTATGGAACCAGCAACAGACGAAGCGCCACCGTGATGTCCAGCCTCCCTGATGTCCTCGCTGGTCTTCAGGAATCTTCTTTCATCGGTCGTCGAAGTTCATCCTTCTTCGCCTGAACGGGGTCCCTGCTGATCCCTACCTCCCGATACAATTTTTTTTACTTTTTTTCTTTTTTCCCTTTCTTATTGGCCCCCTTTTCGGGTCTGTTTTTGGATTGTTAATTTGTCTCTTTTCCAGCAAACATTCCCTTTCATACTTTGTGCCCTAATTGACCATACTTTTTTTTTTTTTTTTTTTTTTTTTTTTTTTAGCCGGGACTATTGTTCATTATTGACTGCTTACTTATTTGCCGTACGATCCCTAGCTTCCTTCCTCCTCCAAGTACCCCTCCACTTACCTGTTTCCCACTACTCTCCACTCGTTTTTTCTCACTCCCCGCTCCCCCTCCCTCTCCTTGCACTCTTCCCCTTCCTGTGGTACCTTTCCCTTCCCTCCTCCCTTGTCCTCACCTCCCCAAGATGCCTTTTGGGCATTTGCTCTCATTATATATCCATAGGGGTGATTTTAGTGCTTGTTTACTTTTTGCTGTTTATATTTACAGGTATGCCGGCCTGGGGCCCTATGGCCGGAGAGGCCTTAGTGTGCCTCCTCCTGTTGGACGTAAGATGACTTCATCTTGCCTCCTTCAGGAATGCGCCCTGACCGGTTCAGGACGCATTTGTTCATGCGATGGGGAACGGTGGGTTCCGCCCACGGTCTCCTCATCATTCTGCAAGACCACGCTCTTGCAGCCTTCTTTTTTCTCTGCTGTTCTTTTTTCCCTCTTCTTCTTCTCTTTTTCCTGTCTTGTTTTTCTCCCCTCCAGGTTCCTGCGGTTCAACCGATTCACTACTGTTCTCATCGCGCCTGCTGAAGCTGTGATTCGACTCCTGCGGGGAAACTCTCGGGACCTTGCCGGGCCGCCTCCACCAGCGTATCTCCCACCCGTGCACCATGCAGCCTAACGTGAGTACGGTCTCCTCTCTACAGGTGGCATCACACAACACACAGGGCTTAAATTCACCTGTTAAACGCAGAAAGGTGTTTCAGCATTATCATTCCCAAGGCATGGGGGTTCTCCTGCTTCAGGAGACTCACTTTCCAGACACATATCAACCGACATATGTCCACCATAAATACCCCTTGTTTTTTCTTGCCAATGCTCCCTCCAAACAGAAAGGGGTGGCTATATTCTTTGCAAAATCTCTTCCCTTCATGCACCTTCACACCGTTCGGGACCCACAAGGTCGCTACATTCTCGTCAAAGGCCACATCCACAATGTTTTGTACACGTTTGTCTCCTACTATGCCCCTAACAAGGGGCAAGCGAAATTCCTTTCTGAGATGCTTCTCCTTCTCTCTCCCCATTTAGAGGGACGCGTTGTCATTGGGGGGGACTCTAACCTGGCACTCGACTGCTCCTTAGATAAATCTGCATCCTCTAGTGGCAAACTTCGCGGACCCTCTAAACAAAGCCTTCGAGTGGCCAGATCGCTTCACGCGCTGGGCCTTATAGATATATGGCGCGAATTGAACCCTTCTTCCCGAGATTATACCCATTTTTCTGCCCCCCACAATACGCTGGCACGCATTGACCATATCTTCATCCCCACAACAGACATTCCTTCTGCCCGGAAGTCTAAAATCAGGGATGTCCCATGGTCGGACCATTCTATGGTCACCCTGCAGCTCTCATGCTCCCTTCACCACGGGGGCCCCTCCCCGTGGAGAATTAACGAATCTATTCTAAGTGACCCCGCTATATGCGCCATGATAGAATCTACACTTCGCGACTACTTTGCTCTTAACGATCTCCCTGACACTACCCCTTCCACCCTCTGGGGAGCCCATAAGGCAGTACTGCGGGGCTACTTAATTCAGCTAGGGGCGAAAATCAAAAGGGAGAGGCAGATTGATATCACTCGTTTAGAGACGGAGTATACTCGCCTCCGTAAAGCTCACAAGCGCTCTCCTACTTCTACTTCCCTGGCAGAATTACATGCCACTAAATTATCGCTTAACCTGGCTCTTACCTCCAGAGCGGAAAAAAGTCTCCGTTGGCAGGAAGCTCGCTCTTATGCATTTAGGGATAAACTGGGGACAAAACTGGCTTCAAAACTCTCCCCTAAGTTTAGGGCGATTTCCCTGCCCAAAATAAAATCTCCCGCTGGTGTCCTTTCTAGTAATCCTAATACTATCATGGATGCCTTCCATTCCTTCTATTCGCGGCTTTATGCTGCTCCTTCCCCCCATAAGGGGGACAACCCTGATTCTTTTCTAGACAATGTGCCACTCCCCTGTCTCACGTCTTCACATAGATCCATCTTGGAATCCCCTATTGAGGAACAGGAGGTGCTGGATGTTATCAAGGCTCTCCGCCCCAACTCCACCCCGGGCCCCGACGGCTTCTCCAACACTTATTATAAGACATTTGCGTCGGTCCTATCTCCTTATCTGGTCAGGTTTTTCAATGCCCTCAGGGGCGGCGCTCGCCTAGAAGAAGCCTCTAACAAAGCCTACATTTCAGTGATCCCCAAACCAGGAAAAGATCCTTCAGAAGTGGGCAATTACAGACCAATTTCTCTCATTAATAATGATCTTAAGATTATGACAAAAATTTTTGCCAACCGCTTATCCAGCTTTATTGCCCAGTACATTCATAAGGATCAAGTGGGATTCATCCCGGGTAGACAGGGACCTGACCAGATACGGAGGGTGGTAGATGCTATCTCTTTGCTGAACTCTGGGTGGGACGGAGGTCCTTCTCAGTCTGGGTTTCTACTTTCCTTGGATTTGCAAAAGGCCTTCGACTCCCTATCGTGGCCATTTCTTTTGCGCACTCTCGAAAAATGGGGTTTCGGCCCCACTTTTCTCGCTACGCTCCAAGCCCTATACTCCCACCCGGTGGCTCAAATCCGGATGCAGGGGTACTACTCTGCCGACATTCCAATCCGCAGAGGAACGAGACAGGGGTGTCCTCTCTCCCCACTCCTTTTCGCCATAGCCTTGGAATCCCTAGCTACGGCTATCCGTCTTCACCCAGATATTCACGGCCTACAATGCGGGTCGGAGACCCACAAATGCGCACTGTTCGCGGACGACATAATGCTTTTCATAACCTCACCGCTGATATCCCTTCCCAATATAATTTCTCTCCTGGACACCTTCGGGGCGGCATCGGGTTTGCGGGTCAATATGACTAAATCTCTAGCACTTAATGTCACCCTCCCTGAGCCATTGGTGGAACGCCTTAAAGACCATTTTCCCTTTTCTTGGCACTCGGATGCCATTCCATACCTAGGTGTCTCATTGACTCCCACAATAGATGGACTCTATTCAACTAATTACCCACCCTTGATACAAAAATTGAAACAGGATCTCTCTGATTGGTCCCGTTGTCACATTTCCTGGTTAGGCAGGATTAATGCGATTAAGATGACTCTCCTGCCACGTATTCTCTATCTGTTCCGATCGCTTCCAATCCCGGTGCTGAAGTCCCACATCCTGAAATTGCAAGGGCATATTTTCAAGTTTATCTGGGGAAGAAAGGGGCATAGGATCAATAGACACACACTCCTGCGCTCCAGGAAACAGGGGGGCTTGGGAGTTCCAGACCTCTGGAAATATTATCAAGCAGCGCAACTGGCCCAATTTTCCATCATCTATTCCAGGGGGGCGAAGCCTGATTGGTACTATATGGAACGTCAAGCGGTCCCCCGACACACAATTGATTACCTGCTCTGGAGACCTGCTCATTCCCGCCCTCCAGTGATGGCCCCCTCCCTTTCGCATTCTTTTTCCATTTGTGATAAAATACACAAATCATTCAAAGTCACTTCCCCCTGGGCTCCTCTCACTCATATTTTCCATAACCCGGCCTTTCCTCCTGGTGTGAACATAGCGGCATTTAAATGGTGGACTGACAAAGGCCTGTACAGAATTGGTCACTTTTTAGATAGCTCGGGTCCCATCACTTTCTCTCATTGTACCACGAAGTTGAAGATGCCACCTGTCGAGAGATTCCGGCTGACCCAAATCTCACACTTTCTCCACTCACTTAGGTCCAAATTTACTGAACCCCTGCGGGTAACGCCCTATGAACAGTGGTGTGCCAATATTGTTGAAGTCAAAGGGGGAATCTCCCTCATCTATGCTCTTCTAAATGACGCAAGTACCAAACCTACCTACATGCTCAAATGGGAGCAGGACCTCAAACTAGATTGGGACCTCTCTGAGTGGCACGCAAACGTTGGACGTTCTTTCCGGGGTATTCACAACATCGGTCTCATGGAAGCTAACCTTAAGGTTCTCATGAGATGGTACATGGTACCCGCTAGATTGGCCACCATTTTTCCCTCCACGCTTCCAACCTGCTTTCGTGATTGTGGCCTGACTGGCACTATTCTCCACATCTTCTGGGAATGCCCTAAACTTAGGACGTTTTGGCGGCGGGTTTATCATATAATCCGACAGATTACTGGTCTCACAGTACATCCGTCCCCGGCTCAGGCCCTGTTGAGCCAACGCATTCCTAATGTCCCTAAACACACACAGATCCTCATCTTCTACATCTTCCTCGGTGCCAAGATGACGATAGCCAGGCAGTGGAAACTGCCCTCAGTTTCACTTCAATTGGCTAAGCGTAAAATCTCATGGATAATGGCACAGGAGAAGATGTTTAGTATTCTGGACAATTCCAGAGAGAGATTTGAAAAGATCTGGGAACCCTGGGCAGTTCACGTTAATGTGACTATTTAATGATTCTCAGACACTGGTCTGAGGCTGGACCTTTCTTACTTTTCCAAAAAATTTTTTTTTTTTTTTTTTTTTTTTTTTATTATCGTTCTCTGTTTCCGCAGCGTCTTCAGGAGTTGGATCGCGGGAACCTCCTTCACTTCTTGGACTCCCTTTGCTTTCTCTCCCTTCTCTCTTCCTAACCTGTCTGCTTCTTTTCCCCTTTCTCTTCCTTCTCCCTTTTCACTTTTTGTTGTATTGTATGTTCTACGGTACTCATAACAATCTGTGGATGATCTCTCCAGTGAGGGCCTCTAGGACAAGGTCCGGAGTCCCTTTTTCTGGTTCAGTTGGGTTAGGCTTGAGATATTTTCGAATCCTGTAGTTCAGGTACTTTTCTAGATTCACCTAGGGCTGGTTGATATACGACCCTCTTGTAGTGCACCTTTGTTGTGTTGATTATTTGGGTTACTATACGATTACGTAGCTGATTGGTGGAGCACCGCCTCCGAGACACAGAGTGCTCCCTTTTGGGGTGTCTCGGGAGTGGTGACCTACTGTTTCGGGGGCAACCCCCCGCACTTACTAGATGGTGACCTTCTGCTGAGATATATTTGTAGCAAGGTTTGCCCCTTTTTTTTTTTTTTTTTCTCATGGTTTATCTCTTGGTGTGATAACTGCATTGTTTGCCAGAGGCCCGCTTGACTATGATGTAATATGTTCTTCTACAATTTCTTGTTACGAGATCGTCTTCATTTATGTATCATTTCAACTGTTAATTGAATTTGTTATTCTCTAATAAAAATCATTGAAAGAAAATTAAAAGTTGTTGCCCCCTTTTCTGTAATCAAATTTTACATTGGTAACCCCTTTACACATTTTTATATACCTGATTACATTGCACTTACCTTTTGGATTTTTATTAGTGCAGCTTGATATGGGAATATCCAATTCTGACTCAGCGGAGGGTAAGGAATACAATGCAGTAATTATTAGAAATTGAATTTTGTGCCCGGAACTCCGCTTTAAAAAAGGCCTGGATTCTTCCCTAGGTGTACATAATATAAATGGATAGTAATATTTATTGGTAAAGTTTATTAAGGGAATATCCGATTGCCTCTCAGAGAATCAAGAAGGATTTTTTTCCCCTGCTGTAGCAAACTGGTTCATGCTTTGCTGTTTTTTTTTATTTGCCTTCCTCTGGATCAACTGCGGGTATAGGATAGTGTGTATGGGATTGCATGGTTGGGTTTTCTTTACTGTTTTTTTGTTTTTTATTGGTTGTGCTTGATGGACTTGTGTCTTTTTTCAACCTGACTAACTATGTAACAATGTAACTTGCTGCACCTACCCTGCCTTTAACCTATTGAACATTACCTCTTCTCTTCTGCCTGCGGCAATCCCACAGAAATCCTCCTTAGCAACTGCACCTCTTTTGCACCATTCCTCAGCTCTTCCCTTCCATCAGCTGCACCCACTGCTCACAGCCCTGCGTTCACATGCAGAACCTCAATGGCTAAACACAAAAAGAAACTGAACTTTTTCCTAACTCTCACAATCCTACCAAGTCTGCCTCCATGCCAGCTGATCTGCTCTAGTCTTCCTCCACACCAGCCGATCTGCTCCAGTCTGCCAGCCATGCCAGCCAATCTGCTCCAGTCTACCTCCAAGCCAGCCGATCTTCTACAATCTGTCTCCACGGCAGTCAATCTACTCCAGTCTGCCTCCACACCAGTTTATCTGCTCCAGTCTGCCTCTCCACCAGCCTGCCTCCACGCCAGCTGATCTGCTCCAGCCTGCCTCCAAACCAGCCGATCTGCTCCAGTCTGCCTCTACGCCAGCCGATCTGCTCCATCCTGCCTCCACGCCAGCTGATCTGCTCCAGCCCGCCTCCAAACCAGCCAGTCTGCTCCAGCCTGCCTCCAAACCAGCTGATAAGCTCAAGCCTGCCTCCACACCAGCTTATCTGCTCTAGCCTGCCTTCAGGTCAGCCGATCTTCTCCAGCCTGCCTTCACATCAGCCGATCTGCTCCAGCCTCCCTCTACGTCAGCCGATCTGCTCCAGTCTGCTTTCACACCAACCGATCTTCTCAAGCCTGCCTCTATGATTGCCAACGGGGTTAGGCCAGCCACTGATGGTCCTGAACCTGATGGCCTGCCTGACCTTGCTGATCCTCTGCCTGCTGCCCAGCCTGATTTGTCTCTTCCAGCTGCTCAGCCGGATGTGCCTCTGCCTGCTGCCCACTCTGATGTGCCTCTGTCCATTTCCCACCCTGATGTGCCTCTGCTCAGTTCCTCGGCACATATAGATTTTTTGCTTTGGAGCACACCTAAACTTCGATTTTAGCCCTCCACAGGCAAGCATCGTTAATTTTAGCACTCCCCCCCCAGCTGGTGGCTAAACAAAGGACTGTTCAGGATTGGCCATTTTTTCACTTCAACTGGGCTGCTCTCTGTTGGTTCTTGTGTTAGTAAGCTGGAAATGCCTCAGTCAGAGAGATTTAGATTCTCTCAAATTTCACATTTCTTACATTCAATATGAGCAAACAAACCTAACCCCTAGGGATTATGGCCTAAAAGCAGTGATGTGCATGGATCACAGGCCAAAGAGGAGGTATCTCCACAATTTATGCATCCTTAGCTGAGGCTAAGGAGAGACCTACTTAAGTGTTGGAATGGGGACAGGATCTAGGGGAGGAATGGGAGTTAGACGTTTGGCATCAATGTTTTCTTTTGCTCCTTTAAAGGAGTCTGATTGAGGCAAACATTACAATTCTCTGTTTCAATACTTTTTAATACTTTTTGTAGAGTTTTGTAGAGTAAAATATCAACATAAATGAGCAAGTTGTATACTTGTCAAAGGGAAAAAGAAAAAAGTAAAAGACAAGACATCGTACAGTGTCAACAAAATAACTAGAATAAGCACTAACTGAAGAAAATCCTGGAGTGGCACACTAGACTCATTAGTAGGAAATATGTCAAGCTAATACAGAAAAACTGAGAAAAACAAGGTATAGAAAACAGATATGTATAGAACCATCTAGGATCATTACATTGAGGCCTCGCCATGGTCTACCAAAGAAGTTGAGTGCATGTGCTCAGCGTCATATCCAGAGGTTGTCTTCTGGAAATAGATGTATGAGTGCTGCCAGCATTGCTGCAGAGGTTGAAGGGGTGGGGGGTCAGCCTGTCAGTGCTCAGACCATACGCTGCACACCGCATCAAATTGGTCTGAATGGCTGTCATCCCAGAAGGAAGCCTCTTCTAAAGTTGATGCACAAGAAAGCCCACAAACAGTTTGCTGAAGACAAGCAGACTAGGGACATGGATTACTGGAACCATATCCCGTGATCTGCTGAGACCAAGATAAACTTATTTGGTTCTGATGATGTCAAGCATGTGTGGCGGCAACCAGGTGAGGAGTATAAAGACAAGTGTGTCTTGCCCACTGTCAAGAATGGTGGTGGGCGTGTCATGACTGCTGCCGGCACTGGGGAGCTACAGTTCATTGAGGGAACCATGAATGCCAACATGTACTGTGACATACTGAAGCAGAGCATGATCCCCTCCCTTCAGAGACTGGGTATTCCAACATGATAACGACTCCAAATAAACCTCCAAGGCGACAACTGCTAAAGAAGCTGAGGGTAAAGGTGATGGACTGGCTAAGCATGTCTCCAGACCTAAACCCTATTGAGCATCTGTGGGGCATCCTCAAATGGAAGGTGGAGGAACGCAAGGTCTCTTACATCCACCAGCTCTGTGATGTCATCATGGAGGAATGGAAGAGGACTCCAGTGGTAACCTGTGAAGCTCGGTGAACTCCATGCCCAAGATGGTTAAGGCAGTGCTAGAAAATATTTGTGGCCACACAAAATATTGACACTTTGGGTTCAATTCAGACATTTTTACTTAGGGGTGTACTCACTTCTGTTGCAAGCAGCCCCCCTGCCCCCCCGATTTTGAGGACATGTGGTCTGGTATGGTTCAGGAGGGGGGCCAGCCAGGCTGTGTGCTCGGATAAGGGACTGGTATGGATTTTAGGGGGAACCCCACGCCCTTTATTTTTTTTTAGTTTTGGCACGGGGTTCCCCTTAAAATTCAAACCAGACCCGAGGGGCCTGGTATGGATTTTGGGGGGACCCCACGCTGTTTTTTTCATTTTTTTTACCTGTTTTGCCAACAACACATTACAGCCGTGAGCAAGTTTAAATGACATTTTTTCCGTTAGAAATGTCAGTATTGCTGCAGCAGGCTATATACATTGCACAAATGTGCCACTTTACAGGCACATTAAGAAGGCCCCCAGGCATGATATTTAAATTTTTCATTTTTATTGTTTCACTTTAAGCATTAATAAAATCAATGCTCCTGTAAAAATGATCATTTAAAAGAAAAATGTTTGCATTGATTCATGTCCCCCAGAGCAGTACCCGGGTCCCCATACACTTTTTTGGGCCAATAACTTGCATTTAGGCCTTTAAAATTAGGACTTTTGATTTGTAATGTTCGTGTCCCATAGACTTTAAGGGAGTTTGCATGTTCGCAAGAACATTTGCCCTGTTCGAGATGTTCTGTGAGAACTGAACAGGGGGGTGTTCAGCTCATCACTAATTATTAGCCTATAGAGGGCTGAACTCAAAGTCACCCCCAAAAATCTAAGTGAAAAAATTATGCAGCAGGCTAGTCCATATTGCTGAAATTTCATTGCAGCAACTCAAAATTTTACTCAGTAGTTTGTAAGCCCCCCTTGTGCTTGTATGCTTGCCTGACAACGTAGGGGCATAATCCTGATGAGACGACAGATGGTGTCCTTGGGTATTTCCTTCCAGATCTGGACCAGGGAATCACTGAGCTCTTACACAGATTGAGGTACAGTCTGGCGGAGTCGGATGGACGAAAGCATAATGTCCCAGAGGTGTTCTATTGGATTTAGTTCAGGCAAGTGTGGGGGGCACTCAATGGTATCAATTCCTTCATTCTCCTCATTGGCTGCATACTCTCACCACATGAGTTGTGCACCAGGAGGAACCCAGGACCCACTGCACCAATGTAGGGCTTGACAATGGGTCCAAGGATTTCCTCCATGGATATGCCTCTCCAAATGAAGCAGGATAATAACTTCTACGCAGGATGTGGAAACCTTACTGAAGACCTGAACAAAATAATGGGGTGGGCATCTACATGGCAAATGAGATTTAATGTTGGAAAATGTAGGTAATGCATTTGGGTGCCAGAAATATGAATGCAAGTTACTCACTAGGGGGAGAACCTTTGGGGGAATCTAAGATGGAAAATAACCTGGGGGTCCTAGCAGATGACAAGCTCAGCAATTTAATGCAATGCCAAGCTGCTGCAAGCAAAGCCAACAGAATATTGGCATGTATAAAAAGTGTATTTACTTCAGAGATAAATCGATAAATCTCCCACTCTACAAGACTCTGGCCCAGCCACATTTCACGTATGCCATCCAGTTCTGGGCGCTGGTCCTCAGGAAGGTTGTGCTGGAACTGGAGAGAGTCCAGAGAAGGGCAACAAAGCTAATAAAGGGAATGGAGGACTTCAGTTATGGGGAAAGACTACAAGCATTGAATTTATTCTCTCTAGAGAGGAGACACTTGAGAGGGGATATGATATCAATGATCAAATACCGTACTTGTGACCCTAGCATAGGGAACAAACTTTTCAGTGAAAGGTAATATAAAAGGAATCGCGCCCATTCACTAAAATTAGAAGAGAATTGGTTTAACCTTAAACTGCGTAAAGGGTTCTATACCGTCAGAGCAGTAAGGATGTGGTATCAGCAGTGGTATCAGCAGGGAGCATTGATAATTTCAAAGAACTATTAGATGGGTACCTTAACCACTTCTGGACCAGAAGGATTTGCCCCCTTAATGACTAGGTCATTTTTTTGCGATTCGGCACAGCATTACTTTAACTGACAATTGCACGGTCGTGTGGCACTGTACCTTAATAAAAATTGATGCCCTTTTTTCCTCACAAATAGAGCTTTCTAGATAGGAGGATCACAGGCACTCTGTGCTCATTTCAGAGAGAATAATGGTCTGCTGTGTTTACAACAGCAGACTGTCATTCTCTCTCAGCGGGGAGTGATCGTGGGTTCCCGGTGGCAATCGCGGCTACCGGCCCTGTGGATTGGCATCCCCGCTGCCTCCGGCTCCCAGGATCGCTCCCATGAACCACCGCACAGGTACGGTGGTTCGCGCCGCCGAGCCAGCCTGCCGCAGTATATCTACTATTGACATAAACACTTATACACACACTCATCATAGGTTGAACTGGATGGACTGGTATTTCTTTTCAACCTCACTAACCATGTAACTATGTAACCAGTGGCCTGCTGGAGGTCATTTGGTAGGGCTCTGGCAGTGCTCATCATGTTCCTCCTTTAACAAAGGAACAGATACCAGTCCTGCTGATGGGTTAAGGACCTTTCATGGCCCTGTCCAGCTCTCCTAGAATGACTGCCTGTCTCCTGGAATCTCCTCCATGCTCTCTAGACTGTGCTGGGAGATACAGCAAACCTTCTGGCCGTGGCACATATTAATGTGCCATCCTGGAAGAGTTGGACTGCCTCTGCAACCTCTATAGGGTCCAGGTATCACCTCATGCTACCAGTAGTGACACTGACCCTGGCCAAATGCAAAACTAATGAAAAACAGTCAGAAAAGAGGAGTAGGGAAAAAAATGTCAGTGGCCTCCACCTGTAGAACCATTCCTATTTGGGAGGTTGTCTCATTGTTGCCCATCTAGCGGACCTGTTGTTAATTTCATTAACACAAAAGCAGCTGAAACTGATTACCAACCCCTTCCGCTACTTAACTGATCAGATCAATATCACAGGTGTTTATTTGACTTGATGCTGCACTTTCACCCTCTTCCTGCCCAGACCAATTTTCAGCTTTCAGTGCTCTCACACGCTGAATGATAAATACTCAGTCATGCAACACTGTACCCAAACAACATTTTTATAATTTTGTTCACACAAATAGAGCTTTCTTTTGGTGGTATTTAATAACCACTAGGTTTTTGTTAAGTGAAAAAAGAGTGAAATTAAAAAAACATTATACTGCTACATATCCTTGGTAAAAATAACCCAAATTAGTGGATATTATTTAGTCTGTGTAAAAATGTATAGAGTCTACAAGATACGGTGACCCCTTTTTGCAAAGTAGGCCTTCCAAAGTATTTAGAGGCATGGTGAGTGTTTTTAAGTTGTAATCTTTTTCCCACAATTCTTGGGAAAATGAAGAAATGTATTTATTTTATTTTTTTACACAAACTTGTCATAATAAGTTTTCTCCCACAGCATAGGCATACTTGCAATTACACTCAAAAATATATTCCGCTACTCTTTCTGAGTATGGCAATATCACATCTGTGAGACTTGTACACAGCCTGGCCACATAGAGAGGTCCAACATGCAGGGAGCACCGTAAGGCGTTCTAGGGGCATAAATTACACATATAATTTCCTGATGACCTATCACACTTTTGAAGGCCCTGGAGCACCAGGATGATGGAAATGCCCACAAAATGACCCCATTTTGGAAAGCAAACACCCCAATGTACATTCTATGAGGCATTGGCTGCAGATCGGTACTCAAGTACTCTGATGGGCTGCAGATAGGTACTCAGGTACTCTGATGGGCTGGAGACAGGTACTCGGGTACTCTGATAGGCTGCAGATAGGTACTTGGGTACTCTGTGCTGGAGACAGGTACTCGGGTACTCTGATGGGCTGCAGATAGGTACTCAGGTACTCTAGGCTGGAGACAAGTACTCGGGTACTCTGATGAGCTGCAGATAGGTACTCGGGTACTCTGGGCTGGAGACAGGTACTGCAGCCCATCAGAGTACCCGAGGACCTATCTCCAGCACAGAGTACCCAAGTATCTATTGCCAGCCCATCAGAGTACCCAAGTACCCATCTCCAGCCCATCAGAGGCTGCAGATAGGTACTCGGATACTATGGGTTGGAGACACGTACTTGGGTACTCTGATGAGCTGGTGACAGGTGCTCTGATGGGCTGGTGACAGTTACTGTTTATTACTGGGGCAATCTGTGTGTTTTACTGTGCACTGTAAGCGGTAATTGCCTGTTACTGCAATCTCTTTCTCACACAGGACTGGTTTGTGAGGTGGAGAACCCGGTAAAAGGCAGTTACCGCGGTTTGCTGAAATTTGGGACCAGCTGTGATTCGACACAGCCGGTCACATGGTAAAGAGCCAATTTCATTGGTTCTTTAGCCTGATTGTGGGTGGGCAGTGTCAGAGTGACATGCCTCATCTCCGATCTTGGGGCTGCGCTCCTTCCCTAAACTAAACACCAAATGAGAGCTGCTTTCACTATCTTGTGTTTGAAACAACTTAACATTTATATTAGTGCAGCATTCCCTTACAATAAATACAAAAAAATCTCTATACCAAAGTGTAGCAAACAGAAAATGTTATGAATATGACTAAAGGAGAATTATGGCTACAGCTTTTTTGGCCCTGTTATTCTATCACAGGAGTACAGATCATTCTGCACTACTGTGACCCGTTTTTAGCTGACAGTGGACTAAAGCCTACTGCTGGCTGACATCACTCAGCCAGTCCAGGCTCTAGATAGATCCCAACTTTACAGTTAGAATCCACACAGATCCCTGGACCGGCAGCTGGCTCAGCCTCTCAGCAAGCCAATGGGAGACCAAGCCAGCCGTTTCCGCCCCCTTTACAGCCCAGCACCCCGAAGAGTGCTGGAGGGGCAGAGCAGAGAGTTGGCAACTGACAATCATCAGCTCTCTGCAGTGAAGAATGAGAACAAAGCGATCAGCAGCCTTAGTTCTCAGTTCTCAGTCTTAGAAGCAGCATAATTTTTTTTAAGAACCCATATTTTTTTTAATATCCCGCTCTGTGTAAAATCATTATCGTTGTATCAGTAAAATAAAATAAAAATAGTTAAAATAATACCAATTAAAATTATTGAAATAATTCCTGATATACTGTATATATACTGTATATATGCAATGAAACGTTCTATGTGACACCATGTGAAGAAATGTAAATATACAAATAGACAATTCAATTCCTGTGTAATCCCATGCAGAAGTCATAAATATACAAGTGCACACAAACAATATTTACTGTGTGAAACCCTTACAGTCTTTCCACACGGAAAAAAAAAATAGTCCCTCATAAGATCCTTTTTGCAGTATGAAACTTTTGTGCAATTTATCAGCGGCTCTTCCAAATGTGCACCTCAGTTTTCAAAAGCACACATCTCGTGCCTTTGGATGTGCTCTCACTTTACTAGATGTACCCCTATATCGCAGGAGGTTAAAAACAGCATGAAGAGCACCTGGAGGTGATCACAATCCTCCTCCCCTAACGCATTTTACAATTAACAGCACTATCGAGTCTCTATATTTCCCTGCATGAGAGGTACTTTATCCAGGGAAGGTTACCAACAGACTGATGGTGGGGAGGATTGTAGTCACCTCCGTTTTGAAGACTGAGTTGGACATTTGGAAGATCTACTGATAAATTGCACTAAAGAGAATGTTTTTATTCTGGAGTTATTTTATTTTATTTTTTTTAAGGACTTTTTTTAATGTGAAAGATGTGTAGAAATTTCACACACAAATATTGTTTGTGTGCACTTGTATATGTATGATCTCTGTACGGGATTACACAGGAAATCAATTGTCTACAGACTCTACAGTATTTATATGTTTTCATTTCTTCACAATGTGTCACATAGAGCGGGTTTCATTGCATATATATATATATATATATATATATATATATATATATATATAAATATATATTACCAATAGTATTGGGATGCCTGCCTTTACACGCACATATGTTTTAATGGCTTCCTAGTTTCCTAGTCTTAGTCCATAGAGTTTCGTTTTGGGTTTGCCCACCCTTTGCTGCTATAACAGCTTCAACTCTTCTGGGAACTGGAAAGTGTTTGTGTGCTCCTCAGGCTCCATGGAGAGGGGATGTGCAGTGAATCCATGGCTGCTGCTAGCGTGCTGGCAGGGGACGGAGCCCAGCTGGCTCCTGTGATAGCTCAAGGAAAGAAGGGTGACCCACGGAAGCCGCACATCTAAGGTGTCCTACTGAAATAAGTGGAGTGGCAACCTCAGCCTAGACTCCGAACAGGCCACACCCCCTGGTCAGAGTCCAGGCTGAGGTTGCCACTCCACTCATTTCAGTAGGACATGTAGGATGTGCGGCTTCCAGGGGTCAACCTTCTTTCCTCAAACTCTTCTGGGAAGGCTGTCCACAAGGTTTAGGAGTGTGTCTATGGAATGTTTGACCATTCTTTCAGAAGTGAATTTGAGAGGTCAGCCACTGATGTTGGACGAGAGGTCAGGACTCTCTGCAGGACACTCTAGTTCCTCCACCCCAAACTCACTCTTCCGTGTCTTTATAAATCTTGTTTTATGCACTGGTGCTCAGTCATGTTGGAACAGGAAGGGGCCATCCCTAAACTGTTCCCACAATGTTGGGAGCATTAAATTGTCCAAATTGTCTTGGTATGCTGATGCCTTAAGAGTTCAATTCACTGGAACTAAGGGGCCGAGCCAAGCCCCTGAAAAACAACACCACACCATAATCCCCCCTCCACCAAATTATTTAGACCGGTGCACAAATAAAGGTCTATAAAGACATGGATGAGGGAGTTTGGGGTGGAGGAACTTGACTGGCCTGCACAGAGCCCTGATCTCAACCCAGTAGGACAACTTTGGGATGAATTACAGTGGAGACTGCGAACCAGGCCTTCTCGTCCACATCCGTGCCTGACCTCACAAATGCACTTCTGAGAGAATGGAAAAACATTCCCATAGACACACTCCTAAACTTTGTGGACAGCCTTCCCAGAAGAGTTGAAGCTGTTATAGCTGCAAAGGGTGGGCAAACTCAATATTGAACCCTACAGAATAAGACTTGGATGCCATTAAATTGCATGTGTGAGTAAAGGCAGGCACCCCAATACCTTCGGTAATATAGTGTAATATAGTGTATATATATATATATATATCGGGTATTTTTTCAATAACTTTTATTACTTTAGTGCTATACAACACAGAGTGAGATTAATCATTTTTAAAGCATATTTGCTACACTTTGGTAAAGAGATTTTTTTGTGTATGTTGTAAGAGAGCACTGCACTAATATAGTTGTAAACTTTTTCCTTAGAGCAGAAAAAGGTAGGAATCTGCAACAAGTTTTGCTAAAATCCTTGCAATGTACATTAATCTAAATAAAAGGTTGCAGCGCTAAACAATATTATGAAAAGTTTCTGAAAATCATGCTCTTGAAGAAGAGCAAGGCGCGAAACGGCCATAGAGCAGAGTTATATGCCAGAGGTCCATAAGCCTTTATATGTAAGTGCTATATATGTTGTTGCAGTGTATGGATCCCCATTTGTGTTTTGTATATTGTTTTTAACTATTGTGGACATTTTTAATAAATACTACACCATGAGGAGATCTTTTTTCTCTCCTGCCTGTTAATTTGCCATTCTGGATTTAACATCTGAGGAGAGCATGTCCAGTGAAGGGATAAGAAGATAATTCCCCGCCTGATTCCTCTGGCTTCATCTTTCACGCTTTCAGCTGTCCTGACAAGACAGCATATGGGTCTGGTGTTCACTTTTTATTTTGGTGGAAAAACACTAGCTGGTGTCAGTATTGAATTTGCACAGACACAGAATATCGTCATCCGTTTGGATTTATGACTTGATTGGACTTACGTTCCATTGATGGACTTGATTTTCAGACACTTTTCATAATATTATTTAGCGCTGCAACCTTTTATTTATATTTCACTGGTGTTTGTATGTTCACACTGTTTTGCAAGCTGCTATTTTTTGTGGATTAGGCGCTGACATTTTTTCTTTTTGTTAATGTACATTAATCACCTAGGGATTTTTTTTCTCAACCAAAGTGGAGTTATTCTGGAGACAAACTCGTTTGGTGACACTGGGACTGGTGTGGCCAGAGATCAGGAACACTGTTGAAGGCTCAAACTGCTATGATGATACTGGGACTGGTATGGCCAGCCATCAGGAATACTATTGCTGGCTTACACTGGTCTAGGGACACTGGGATTGATGTGGTGGTGATGAGAAATACTGGTGCTGCCTACACTCCTCTGGTGACACTTGGGCTGGTGTGGCAGCGATCAGGAGCATTGTTAATGGCTTCAACTGCTCTAGTAACACGGGAACTGGTATGGCTAGCAAACAGGAACATTGTTGCTGGCTTACACTAGTCTACTGACACTGGTACTGATGTGGGGGCGATCAGGAACACTGTTGCTGGCTTTTACTGGTCTGGTGACACTGGGACTGGTGTTCAAGTGACCAGGAACACTGTTGCTTTCTTACACTGGTCTTTTGACACTTGAACCGGGGTGGTGACAATCAGGGACACCTTTGCTGGCTTACACTGGTCTGGAAACAATGTTTTTGTATGGTGGGGATCAGGAACACTGCTGCTGGCTGCACTGGTATGGTGGCATTGTGACTGGTGTGGCTAATGATCAGGGACACTGTGGCTGGCTGCACTAGTCTGGTGACACTGTATTGGTGTGGCTAGTGATCAGGGACACTGTGGCTGTCTCTATGAAATGTAAAATAAATGTTGGTGACGATCACTGTAGGAAGCATTCTGGTTCTTCTCACAGCTGAGTGAGAGACTGTCCTTCTTGAAGAACATTGTCTAAAGTCTTACTGAACCCACAACAGTAAAATCCGTAAGACTGCTATATACTGCTGATGAGAAAAGGCATTTAGAAGTTTATATTTACCAAAATAATTGCATTTCCATGTTCTGTGTACTGTGAGAGTGTAACGCTCCTGCGTTTTTATTATAGGCTGGATTTGCAGCTGCAAAATCTCCACTCAGTAGTCATGTAGAGATGTGTTGAATACCAGATCCAACTCTCCAGGACTCATCACCGTGGGCCTGTCAGCTTCAACATACAGATATATACACACTCAATGAGATGTTCCTGGAGTGATAGTATGTATATGATAGTATGAAGGTGATGTGCTGAAGGGACAGGTGTGAACAGTGACAAGGATGGTAATCACTTGATAGGTTTTGTATAGGAGAGTTCAAGATGGTATTTAGGAATGCAGATAGGTTAGTATCGAGTATGCTAACAGGTGGTGAGGAAAGCAGATGACAAATACAGGATAGACTAACCCAGTGCAAGGATAGATAGTAGTAGACAGGAGAGCTTAGCAATCTATGCAGCAGTGCAGATGATAGATGGTAGTAGGCTCAAGAGCTAGCAATCTATGTAACAGTGCAGATGATAGGATAGTATGGATAGGTGGTAACAGTCCTTAATGTGCATAGGTAGATAGTGCAATATGGTTATGGAGGGTTCCCCTGCGGGGTACTTATCACTTGTAATGTTAGTAGTTTAGAGAGGTCCAGTAGATAAGGAATGGTCCGGTAGCGAGATACAGGGATCAGTAGCGAGGTTCCGGTCTGCTCCAGGTAAAGGGAATAGCTGGAGGTTCCGATCGAGAGACAGGCTTGAAAGCATGTGGATAACAAGGCAGGTTGAACGAACAATGTGATTGAGACCGCCGGCGGTTGAAATAGCCGCTCTGCGGCGCTCAGCAGTGACATCATCGTTCTTAAAGGTATATGCGTACCACCTGAAGAGATAGGTGGGACGCATTACAGAGGAAAGTGGTGATTAAGGGTACCGGAGGTACTGGAATCTTACAGTACCCCCCCCCCCCCCTTAAGGCCGGCTCCGGAAGGCCTATAGGACAGGTTTCTCTGGGTGTTTTGAGTGAAAGTTCCGTATAAGTCTAGGCGCATGAATATCAGAGGTATCTAGCCAGGTGTCGTCTTGGGGTCCATAGTTCTTCCATCTTATGAGATACTGGAGTCTTCCTCTATGGATGCGAGAATCCAAAATTTCCTTGATCTCATACTCTTCTCCGCCTTCAACTTGTATTGGAGGTGGAGGCGAGATGGTAGGCCTTATTCCTTGGTTAGGAACATGGGGCTTCAGTAGCGACACATGGAAGATGGGATGGATCTTGAAATCTGCTGGTAGGGTGAGCTGTACTGCAGCTTTTCCGATAAGTTTTTTAATTGGGAAGGGTCCCAAAAATAAAGGTCCAAGCTTCTTGCTAGGGATTTTTAATCTTAAGTTCTTTGTCGATAGCCAAACAAGGTCCCCAATAGCATACTGAGGAGAAGGTCTTCTACGAAGGTCGTAGTACTTTTTTTGTTGACTGTGAGCGTGTGATATAGTGGTATTGAGTAAACCCAAAGAGTCTTTTATTTGGGTAAGGTAATCCGAGGCTACTGGGTTACTCGATGGCAGGATGCGTGGTGGAAGAAGAGTGGGATGAAACCCAAAGTTCAAGTAGAACGGACTTTGCTTCGTAGTACTGTGGGTTGCGTTGTTGTAAGCAAATTCTGCTAGAGGAAGGAGATCCACCCAATCATCCTGCAAGTATGATGTGTAGCAACGTAGATATTGCTCAATGCACTGGTTGACTCTTTCAGTCTGTCCATTGGTCTGAGGATGGTAGGGAGAAGTGAGCTTTCGCTCAATGCGTAAAATTTGACAAAGTGCTTGCCAAAATTTAGAGATGAATTGTGAACCACGGTCGGACAAAAGAGTTTTTGGAATTCCATGCAACTTAAACACATGTTTCATCAGTAGTTCTGCTGTTTGTTTAGATGAAGGTAGTCTACGGATAGCAATGAAATGTGCCATCTTTGTCAAGTGGTCCACTGACACTAGGATGGTATTAAATCCTTTAGAGGGTGGTAGTTCTACTATGAAATCTAAGGACACAACTTCCCATGGAACCTGGGGTATTGGTAGACTACAAAGTAGTCCAGATGGTTTTGTAGTGTCAATTTTGGACCTTGCACAGATGTCACATGAAGAAACAAATTTTTGTACAGACGTCTTCATATCAGGCCACCAAAACTGCCTGGTGAGCAAATTAAAGGTTTTCGTTATACCCATATGTCCTGCCATGGGCACATCATGCGATAACTCCAAGATCTTGGTGCGCATAGTAGGGGGTATGTACAGTTTGTCATTGTAATAGAGGAAGCCTTCTGCATCAGTACTTAGTTGTGGTGGAGGTGAATCCATTCTTATACTGTGCAAAATCTCTTCCTTCAAGGAACGGACAACACCAATAATGCGTTCATAGGGTATTATGGGAATGGAAGGGATTTCGGCGCAGTTATCTTCGGTTAATCGTGATAGCGCATCCGCTTTTTTATTTTTGTCTGCAGGCGTGTAGGTCACTAGGAAATTAAATCTTAAAAAGAATAATGACCATTGTACCTGCCGGTGAGAGAGAGTCTTGTTAGTCTGGAGGTATTGAAGGTTTTTATGATCTGTATATATGAGTATTGGTAACTGGGTACCTTCGAGCAGATGTCGCCAATTCTCCAGTGCCAGTTTTATAGCAAGCAACTCCTTTTCACCCACTGGGTAATTCACCTCTGGGCTGCTTAGTGATTTTGAAAAGAAAGCAACTGGGTGGAGTGATGAAGTGTTTGTTGGTCGTTGGGAGAGAACTGCTCCTACTGCCATATTTGACGCATCTACCTCTAGAATATATTGGAGGGATGGGTCTGGATGGCGTAGTATGGAAGCAGAAGTAAAGCTTGATTTTAACAAGCAGAAAGCTTGATTTGCTTCTTATGACCATTTGAATGGTTTTTTTTATACTTGTCAGTTGTGTGAGAGGTCTCACAATAGCGGAAAAGTTCTTGATGAACTTCCTATAGAAGTTCGAGAATCCAAGGAATCGCTGTAGGGCCTTACGAGTTGTTGGTATAGGCCAGTCTAGAATACAGGATATTTTACTCATATCCATCTTAATTCCAGTTTTGGATATGAAGTATCCTAGAAATAATATTTCTTCTTTATGAAATAGACATTTTTTTAATTTCACATATAGTCTGTGTGAGAGCAGTCTGGACAACACAAGTCTTACATGTTTTATGTGTTCAGGCATAGATCGAGAATAAATAAGTATATCGTCTAGGTATACTACAACACAGACATCAAGTAAGTCTCTAAAGATGTCGTTTATGAATCTTTGGAAAGCTGCGGGAGCATTACATAGCCCGAATGGCATCACAAGGTATTCGAATAGTCCGTATCTGGTTCTGAATGCTGTTTTCCACTCATCCCCGTCACGGATTCGGATTAGGTTGTATGCCCCTTTCAGGTCTAATTTGGTGAAATAAGTAGCCCCACGCACCTGTTCAATAAGTTCAGGGATGAGCGGCAAAGGATAGCGATCCTTTATCGTAATCGTGTTTAATTGCCTATAATCGATAATAGGCCTGAGACTGGAATCCTTATTGCGGACAAAGAAAAGTCCTGCAGCAGTGGAAGAAGTAGAGGGTCTAATGAACCCCTTTGTCAAATTCTCATCCAAGTATTCCTTGAGATGAGAAAGTTCATCCTGTGAAAGGGGATAAACATGACCGAAAGGCAATTTGCTGTTAGGGAGTAGATCGATAGTGCAATCGTAATCCCTATGGGGAGGCAACACTTGAGCATTTTTCTCAAGGAACACTTCGGACAGATCCTGATAGCATAGTGGTGCAATTTCATCTGACACCACAGACAGAATCTTCCCATAAGATGGGAGGTTACACGTATTCTCACAATAGTGAGAAGGGAAAACCAAAGTCCATTTTTTCCAATCTATGATTGGTTGGTGTGTGTGTAACCAGGGAAGTCCCAAAATAATAGGAAAATGGGGTGAGGATAGTATGTCAAAGGTGATGGTCTCCACATGTGATTCGTTGGTAGTGGCAAGGAGTGCCTGTGTCTGGTTGGTGATTGGACCAGAAGACAGTGGAATACCATTAATGAAACTAACAGAAACAGGCTTAGATTTTGAAATAATAGGTATTTTATTTAAGGTAACAAAGCGTGTATCAATATAGTTTCCACAAGATCCAGTGTCGACCATAGCCTTGGTGGTGATCCTAGTTTGGTCCCACTGTAATATTAAATGAACAAAAAGATAGGGGTTAGAAAAGGAAGTCGTTAATCCTCCCAGCAAGACATGTGAACACTCACCCTCTTTTTTGCGGATAAGGGGACAGGTGTTTATCAAATGATCCGAGGATGCGCAGTACATGCAGAGATTTCTGGATGTTCTTCTAGCTCGTTCAGTAGTCGTTAAAGGTGGGCGTATGGTTCCTACATCCATGGGAGTAGGGTCAACGGCCGAAATCTGAGAAGGACTAGACAATGGCATTCCCATCTTTTCAGCCCTTCTTTCTCGCAGTCGTCTGTCGATGTTGATACTAAGTTGTATCAAGGCCTCCAAGGAGCCAGGTAAATCCGCTCGGGCGAGCTCGTCTTTAACAGCTTCCGATAACCCGAGTCTGAATTGAGTTCGCAAAGATGTGTCATTCCACCCTGAATCAAGGGTCCATCTTTTGAACTCAGATACAAAGTCTTCTACAGGTCTCCTTCCTTGTTTTAAGGCCCTCAACTGAATATCAGCAGTACTCTGCCTATTGGGGTCATCGTATAAACTAGCGAGTTCCGCTAGGAATAAGGAATAGGTGTTGAGAATCTGATCATTATTCTCAAAGAGAGAGTCTGCCCAGGCCCGTGGATCACCCGTCAAGTATGAAATAACGGTACAGACTTTTATTTGATCAGTGGGGTATGTACGACGTTTTAACAAAAAAAGCAATTGTCATGCGTTTTTGAATTCACAAAATTTTTTCCGATCACCTGTAAACACTAGAGGAGAGTTTATTTTAGGTTCAGGAGGCTGAACAGCAGTAAGCCGTGAGAGACGGGTTACCTGCTGTGTCAGAGTCTGATTCTTTTCTTGTATGTCAGTCAGAGCAAGTATTAACGCTTTTACTTGTTGTGTTAATTGTGTCACTTGAGTGGGTAATTCTGCTGAATCCATTTTTAAGGTTCGTTCAATCTGTAACGCTCCTGCGTTTTTATTATAGGCTGGATTTGCAGCTGCAAAATCTCCACTCAGTAGTCATGTAGAGATGTGTTGAATACCAGATCCAACTCTCCAGGACTCATCACCGTGGGCCTGTCAGCTTCAACATACAGATATATACACACTCAATGAGATGTTCCTGGAGTGATAGTATGTATATGATAGTATGAAGGTGATGTGCTGAAGGGACAGGTGTGAACAGTGACAAGGATGGTAATCACTTGATAGGTTTTGTATAGGAGAGTTCAAGATGGTATTTAGGAATGCAGATAGGTTAGTATCGAGTATGCTAACAGGTGGTGAGGAAAGCAGATGACAAATACAGGATAGACTAACCCAGTGCAAGGATAGATAGTAGTAGACAGGAGAGCTTAGCAATCTATGCAGCAGTGCAGATGATAGGATAGTATGGATAGGTGGTAACAGTCCTTAATGTGCATAGGTAGATAGTGCAATAAGGTTATGGAGGGTTCCCCTGCGGGGTACTTATCACTTGTAATGTTAGTAGTTTAGAGAGGTCCAGTAGATAAGGAATGGTCCGGTAGCGAGATACAGGGATCAGTAGCGAGGTTCCGGTCTGCTCCAGGTAAAGGGAATAGCTGGAGGTTCCGATTGAGAGACAGGCTTGAAAGCATGTGGATAACAAGGCAGGTTGAACGAACAATGTGAGTGAGACCGCCGGCGGTTGAAATAGCCGCTCTGCGGCGCTCAGCAGTGACATCATCGTTCTTAAAGGTATATGCGTACCACCTGAAGAGAAAGGTGGGACGCATTACAGAGGAAAGTGGTGATTAAGGGTACCGGAGGTACCGGAATCTTACAGAGAGACCAGATTTAATGAATGCAGGGTCTGTTAAGATACACCAGATCATTCATTATCGAAGATCCTTGATAAGTTGACACTATTTAGACTTTGTTCAAGTAAATGCAAATAAAAAAGAGGGAGAAACAGTCACAAGAAACCCCACACATCTGGATTCATCTAAATTCAATGTTCTCAAATACAGGGTAATGATGTTCTTGAGTCCTTGTTTTAGAAGCTTTTGCCCAATGCCACAGTGATGTCTCCTGATACCCCCAGGAAGACGTAAGCTGTGACGAAACGCGTCGGTACCGGCGTGCTGACCTCACCACGCAAAACCCAGAAGGACAGGAGACAGTGTAACTGGCTGGCTGTATTGATTTTAGCGCTTTTTTTTCTACTAAATGTGAGTTTTTTTCTGTACATACACGTTAGGTGTTGCCCTTACTTAGAACTGAGAAAATATAAAACCAAGTCAAGGGACAGAACTCAAACACCAACAGTATGTGTCATTCTGCTTGGATATGTTGTGTGTGATTTGGCCAGTAACACAGAGTTATACTAAATATGTGGTTGAAGTCACCTTCTCTATAGGCACAGGCAATAACTCACTGACCTACCCACAAAATGGTAACTTAGGGGCCTTAGGACAAAGGTGGGTGGTATGGTTCTCTAAATTACTTTATTAAACATTTTCTGGCAATTAACATGCCAATGCATATGCTTTCTCTGCCATCATGTTGGGAACTGTATGAAACCCTTGAGGATTTAGACATTTTCTTACCTAGCTGCTGGGGTAAAGAGGTTTTGGCTAACTGCCAGTCAATTGGCACATCCACATATAAGAAAGAGTAAGTTTGGAAAAGAACAGGGCTCAGTTCTAAAATATTGTGTTGTTCTCAACCCACTTTAAAGAGATTAGTCACCCTGAATGATAAGTGTGTCAAGGTTGGTGACTGGTAAAGGAGTCATCTTTTAAAGCAATACAATAAACTGTGACTCAGACAAAGAATGCATGTCACAATGTAATTATGAGCCACTACTGAAGCATCACTAAGCATTTATGTCTATAGACTCCACACAGAGGGTAGCAAGAAAAGCTCTCAGGAAAACAGACCACTGGAGACTGCCAATACTCTGATCTGGGCCCAGGAGTGTACTTACTGTTTGAACCACTATTAGCTGAGCATATCTGAAATGAAATGTACTGTGGTGCACTGATTATTGCTGAAGTCATTCTCATCATAGAACTGAGACCTGTCTTCCCCATCCCCATTTGTCACAGTACTGAGCCAATAATCATGCACCAGTGCTGTCAGATGAAAGGAAATACAGTATATTCTCCTCTATAAGGTGAGAGAATATCAAATCGAATGTTGACATCAAGGATACACAACAAGATATAAGGACAGAACACTGTCAACCATAACAGGACATACCTGATCAAGGACCTTCATGACAGGTTTGCAGGGAATTATTTTACCACTTGACCTCCGTAAGATTTTTTGCAATGGGGCACTGCGTTATTTTAACTGACAACTGCGTGGTCATGCAACGCTGTACCCACACAAACTTTTGGTACTTTTTTTCACAGAAATAGAGCTTTCTTTTGGTGTTATTTGATCACCACTGCATTTTTTATTTTTTGCGCTATCAACAAAAAAAGCCTAACAATTTTGAAAAACAAAAAACAATATTTTTTACTTTCTGTTATAAAACATATCTAATAAAAAAAAATGAAAAAAATCGAATTTCTTGATTTATTTAGGCACATATTAAATATTTTATTATATCTTTTAATGTGACAACACTGAAGAAATTACACTTTGCTACAATGTAAAGTAGTGAGTTTACAGCTTGTATAACAGTGTCAATTTGCTGTCCCCTCAAAATAACTCAACACACAGCCATTAATGTCTAAACGGCTGGCAACAAAAGTGAGTACACCCCTAAGTAAAAAAGTCCAAATTGGACCCAAAGTGTCAATATTTTGTGTGGCCACCATTATTTGCCAGCACTGCCTTAACCCTCTTGGGCATGGAGTTCACCAGAGCTTCACAGGTTACGACTGGAGCCCTCTTCTACTCCTCCATGATGACATCACTGAGCTGGTGGATGTTAGAGACTTTGCGCTCTTCCACCTTCCATTTGAGGATGCCCCACAGATGCTCAATAGGGTTTAGGTCTGGAGACATGCTTGGGCAGTCCATCACCTTTACCCTCAGCTTCTTTAGCAAGGCAGTGGTAGTCTTGGAGTTGTGTTTGGGGTCGTTATCTTGTTGGAATACTGCCCTGCGGCCCAGTCATCGAAGGGAGGAGATCATGCTCTGCTTCAGTATGTCACAGTACATGTTGGCATTCGTGGTTTCCTCAATGAACTGTAACTGCCTAGTTCTGGCAGCACTCATACAGCCCCAGACCATGACACTCCCACCACCATGCTTGACTGTAGGCAAGACACACTTGTCTTTGTTCTCCTCACCTGGTTATCGCCACAAAAGCCTAATAATCTGAACCAAATAAGTTTATCTTGGTCTCATTAGAACATAGGACATGATTCCAGTAATCCATGTCCTTAGTCTGCTTGTCTTCAGCAAACTGTTTTCGGACTTTCTTGTGCATCATCTTTAGAAGAGGCTTCCTTCTGGGATGACAGCCATGCAGACCAATTTGATGCAGTGTGTGGCATATGGTCTGAGCACTGACAGGCTGACCCCCCCCCCCCAATACAGTACAATACAGCAACACCAAATTTAACACACCTGCTCCTGATACCTTGAAACACTAATGAGTTAATGACAACAGGGAGGGAAAATGGCTAATTGTGCCCAATTTGGACATTTTCACTTAGGGGGGTTCTTACTTTTGTTGCCAGCGGTTTAGACATTAATGGCTGTGTGTTGAATTATTTTGAGGGGACAGCAAATTTACACTGTTATACAAGCTGTACACTCACTACTTTACATTGTAGCAAATTGTCATTTCTTCAGTGTTGTCACATAAAAAGATATAATAAAATATTTCCAAAAATGAAAAGGGTGTATTAACTTATGTGACATATTGTATGTATTTTGCTACATATTTTTGGTAAGAAAAATCCCATTGGGCGTACATTGATTCGTTTGCGCAATTGCGGCAGACATTCGAACACTAACTGACACTTTTTGGGAACCAGTGACAGTAATACAATGATCAATGCTAAAATATGCACTGTCACTATACTAATAACACTGGCTGGGAAGGGGTTAACATCAGGGGTGATCAAAGGGTAAAATGTGTGCCTAGCCAGTGTTTTGGTGTACTGTGTTTGGTGCTTTTACTTGGGGAAGTAATGGATTTTATTTCCTGCTTCGCAGGGAAAGAAAATCTATTACTTCCCCGCTGATAGGACAGGGCTCTGCTTCGTTTACATAGGCAGGGTTCTGTCCTGTGTAAATTTATGATGGGCGCCAGATAATCCATTGGCCAGCACCCGGTGATCGACATCTGCTGTGTTTAATCACAACACGGCCAGGACGTTGGCCATAGGAGTGCGCACCCCCTACCCGAAAGTGTCAGATCATGTACTAGGTATGTGGTCTGGCGCAGCCAAACCGACTTGCTGCTGTGTATCTGTGTTATATGGTTGGCAAGTTGTTAATGAAAGCCACAATTTTGAAGAGATTGAATATGACTTTTGCAATTACAATAACGGCCTATTCACACAAAGCCTATCTACTACAGGTCATTAAATTTGATTTGACAGATGTTAATGTGTCATGTCATGTTAAGGAAAATCATACATTGAATAGGCTGCCAATGCACCACAACAAAGCAAAAATTGGACTTGCACCATTTTTGGTAATGCAGCACATGGCATTGCATTACTATGAGGTGTGTCCCCATACAGCATTAGTGTGGAATTGAAAATGAATGGCACCTCAATACATTATCAAGTACATAATGCATTTCCTTGCCTTGTAGTAACACATATGCTATTGCTGTGCATATTTATAAAAGAGGCCCTGCTACTCTGAAAAGTGAAAAACATATAGTATTGCTTACCTTTGCTTTATTTACCCATTTTAGCAATTAAAAAAGAAAACATTCAGTCTGATGTGGTATGTCTGAATGGCTTTCATTCTTGTGTTTATTCGTTTTGTTTTGTCTGTCAAAGCACTGGAAGAGCCTAATGATATCACATACATATACTAAACATACATTTGAATACATGTTCAGTATACATGCAGGTATTCCACTCAGGGTAACTAGTTCTATTTTTACAGCGTCACATTTAAAGAGTCATTGCTGCTGTCAGCTTTCTGCTGCATCATATAATTAAAAGAAAGTTATTCTTCTTTTGATGATAATAGGATAAAACTAAAGAGCCATTTCTCTAGATTCCACATGGCATAAAACACAAACGTATTTCATTTAACTAGAAATTTTGTTGCATGTCCCCATTAGGTAAGGTTTCTAAATGCAGCACTGAAATGACCAGTCAGATAATGCTGGGAACAACATAAAGGTCAAAGCAGGTATGCACACAATTATAGATGACAGCATGGATAAAACATTACAATAGCAATGTTTTTCTTCTGTTGCCAGTGACTGTAATTAGAAGAGAAAATGGCACACTTGGCATGTTATGACAGTGATTTTAGCATTTTGAAATTGTATAAAATTGTACAGCATGAAAAATGCATACAACAAAATACATTATGCTATCTCTAAGATACAAGATAGAAATATGATGTGGCCTTATGGACTACAGTGGAGTGAGATAAGAAGGGTGAAGATGGATTCCTCCAAAGCAAAGCTTAAAAAAGAGAAATATAGATATGTACAGCAGTAAAGTATATTATCTATAGTATGCAGCTTGTGCATCACGAACATTGTAAGCATAGGCGAGTAGAAAGAGATGGTCTAAGACTGAGTACTGCACGAATATCACTCAGCTCATTCTTCCCATCCAGCACTATAGATCAAACTCATGAAGATAATAGAGGGGTCACAGGTCAAGGAAAATGAGTATAGTTACATAGATATATTTGCAAAATCGCTTGTTCATCAAGTCAATTCACAACTGCTGAAGTTTTGGTCCAAAGGAAAGCAAAGCAAAACTCCCAGAGCAACTGGTTACTATTTTGCCATGCAGCGGAAAATAAATTCTTGACCCCAAAACATTATTCAACATAATTGTCATAGATCGACATACTGATCATTTAGACTTCAGTATTTATAACTTTGCTTATTATTATTTGCAAGAAAAGCTGTATTTTTTATATAATATTATTGTTTTGGTCTTTTAATGATATCATGTGTTGAAGTATATCACAGTTTAACTGCTCCAACTGTAAAGAACCCTCCCCTAAACTTATGGTATGAAAATAAGATACATTTCTTTGCACACAACTGCACCAGTCCAAGACTAGAAGCTCTTATTAGGTATTAAATATATATATATATATATATATATATATATATATATATATATATATATATATATATGGGTGTCAGCAGGTTGAATCACCCAACTAGGTTATTATATCTTTTAAGGTGAAATATTGCTATTAGTTCCCAGATCTCCACCAAAACAATCAAAAAACCAAACTTTTATCTCACTGTATTCTCTGTAATGTAAAATAGATTTAGAAAACATACATGATAGTGAAACTCTTTGGTTAATGCTGCTCCAGTCGGGAGGAAAACGGTTAACCTTTTTCCCGCATTTTCTCCTGAGCTCTGCCTTCCTCTCCCTGTGTTGTAAATAAAAGGGAAGAGGGCACTGCAGACACACATTCAGTCTGCATGGAAGGAAACACACAGCCAGCCAGCAAGATGTAGGAGAGTGTTTCTGTTCCCGATTACAGCAAAGCTGTTACTCGCCTGTGTCCAGGAGCCTTCTGAAATGTAGAATGATTGCTGAAACTTGCAGTCCCTCCTGAAGACTCTGCCAAGTATGGAATTGACCAGAGTGGGTTTGCTGGGGTAATAGCAAGCCTTAGTTAGGGAATAAGGATGTTAGAAAAGTGTTTGCATTCATTATTGGACTGTCAATGTCATCATGTCAATTTATTCAATAAAGCTTTTGAAACGCTGCTTCTACCTGGTCTGAGATTATTGCAAGTAACCAGCACACATAGTTTACAGCTCAGGGACTAAACACATTGGGGTACGAAGACATCCATATAAAGAGTTTATGCAGTAAGAGGACACAAGTGGTTACCAAGGGTAACAAGGATTTCTTTAGCAACCTGTCATAAACGTGTACATGTGACAGGTGGGATAGCTACTTGCAGGAGGAGTTGTTGTCGGCCCTCTCTCCTTAGGCAGGTCCGTCTTCCATAGCAACGGGAGCAGAGCAAAACCACAGAGGCCCCCAACGTGCACACAGGTACAGAGGAGGAAAAGTTAAGTTAAGTGCACGCATGGAGTCTGCGCTAGGTGCACAGTGGGATCCCATACCATTACTGGGAGTGAGGTAGCAGTGATATGCTGGACAGGTGGAGAGGGCATTGGCTCTGCGTGTCCCTAATAAATGCACAATTGACTGTGTTGGTGTATATGACATCAAGAGAGTTTACTAGAGTTTGTTCATGTTTAGTCATCTGTCTAGGTCATGAGTGTGGCTCAAGTCAAGGTACCCCATGTGTATGGCAGTGACCCTGTACAAAGTTCCTAGCATAGCTAGTAAGAACCCACCCTGGGTAGGCCTCCTGTAACCCATGCTTGGTGCCCAATGAGGAGAGATACATGGAGAGCGTGATGGTCAAAACCTCCCACCTAGCCTTACATGTGGTGATAAATTATTTTAAGAAATTATGTTATTATTGTCAACTTGCAACAATGTCACATCATGGATCGTGTTCTGTTAAATCTTATGAAATATACAAACACAAAACAACAAAAAAAAAAATTGGGAGAAGAGGGGAAGGGAATATCAACAGAACAAAGGAAGAAAAAGAAAAAAAAAAAGGGGGGGGGGAAGAATTTAAATCCTATCCTGCTTCTATCATTGTAGAGCAGGTGGCATTGGCACACCTACAGCATCAATCCATGTTGACCACACTTTATCAAATTTTTTTGGGCAATTCCTACTACCGTATGTAAAACGGTAGTATGGAAGTGCCTTAGTAACGGCGGCTATCCAAGTTAACCGGGTGGGAGATTCAGGTAACTTCCACCGCAGAAGGATTTCTCTCCTGGCATAAAACAGGGCGTATGTGATACACATTTTAACATATTTATCCCCAACCACTTCTGTAAGATTGCTCAATAGAGTTACCTTTGGGTCTAAAGGGATCGTAATATCAAAAATTTCCCCAATAGTGTCCGTCACCGCTTTCCAAAAGGATGCCAGCTCAGGGCATGACCAAACAACGAGTAAAAAGGTACCAGTATCACGCCCACATCTAGTGCAAGAGGGATCATTCGTAGGGTATATCCTAGCAAGACGTTGAGGCATGTAATAAGCTCTGTGTAAGAATTTAAGTAGTATAAATCTATCCCTGGCCGCTATCATTGAGGGAATATACGTATTACCCGAGTCCTCCCAGTCTTCAACCGTCAAGTCTGGAATGTCCTCCTTCCATTTATTATAGATTTTCTCAAGAGGCTGACTATAATCGGTTGAGAGTATAAGATATATAGCAGAGAGAGTTTTCCCTATAACCTTAAAAGTTAACATTTTCTCCAAGGGGTCCGATTCCAAGAAAACCGGGCCTTGGAACTGAGCCCGCATAGCATGGCTAAGCTGCCGGTAACGAAATTCCATAGTGCTAGGCAGTGAATGCATAAGCTGGAGAACCTCAAACCCTGGAAGTCTTCCATCTTTGATAATATGTTTCATAGTCACAATCCCTTTGGCGGCCCATACCTGGGGATCAGGAAGTTGCTGCAAATGTGATAAATTAGGATTACACCACAACGGAGTGTGGGGGGATATATATAGAGGTTTCTTATATATCGCCCGTGCCCGAGTCCATATTTTTTTTTTTTTGTTTTGTGTTTGTATGTATGGATAATTTTTGTGCAGAGTAATGTATTGTAGCTGTAACTATCTGTCTTGTTTACATGTTTAATAATAAAAGAAAAATTTATTTGTAAATCTTATGAAATATCAGCCCAACCCAGCCTTACACCTTTGACAATTGAACTGCATATGATTATCAACATGCTGATGCATTTGGTTGACTGATGGAATATGGCTATACAGTTGAAATACTGACCTTGTTAGTAATTAGCTATGGTTATATATACTGTAAATAGTACAATAACGAAAGTTGATATAGGTTGAATAGTTCCCATGTATGGCCAAAATAAAGAGGGCTGCCAGCAGTGTACTGTGGTGGAATTGCTGTTGTCAAGTCAACCTATGCTAATATGCACAACATGCTTATTAGTGTAAGTCCAATCAGGTTGGAAGTTTTTGGATATTCCATTTTGTTTATTATTTTAGTATGCAGACAAACCTGATGTCATGGGTTTTGGACTATGAGGCTATGTAAAAGGATGCATGTGTGTTTATCTTTAAAAAAAAAAAAAAAATCGTAAATGCATGGTTAATTTTCACCAGTCTGTAACCATAACAGCCAAACAACAAATATTTTTTGAAGGAGGGGAGCAATAGCAACTCCCATGTTTCTCTCATGAAAGGTTTACTTTTAAGAATATGTGCAGAGAGATGTACTGAATGTACACTATATTGTCAAAAGCTTTGGGACACCTGCCTTTACACACACATGAACTTTAATGGCATCCCAACCTTAGTCAGTAGGGTTCAATATTGAGTTGGCCCACCCTTTGCAGCGATAACAGCTTCAACTCTTCTGGGAAGGCTGTCCACAAGGTTTAGGAATGTGTCTATGGGAAAGTTTTATCATTCTTCTAGAACGCATTTGTGAGGTTAGGCTCTGATGTGGACTTGAAGCCCTAGCAGTCTGCACTCTAATTCATCCCAAAGGTATTCTATCCGCTTGAGGTCAGGATTCTGTGGAGGCCAGTCAAGTTCCTCCACCCGAAACTCACTTATCCATGTCTTTATGGACATTGCTTTGTGCACCAGAGACCTATTCCAAACTCTTGATTAAGTCCCTGTTTTTGATATGTGCATTATTTGTGTCCCAAAGTGTTCTAGCCTTTTTGACTTTGCCTCAACTAATGATGGTATATGCAATTTTTTATAAATAGGAAAGAATATAATGGGGTTAAAATCAATATTTTTACTATCTATGTGCCACTGCAGAGATTAACATTCACTTTCTTTTGGAGAAACACAACAGCAAGTTAGAGGAAATCTTCTGAAGTCAAGAGAATTCCTCTCTTAGACAGTTGTCAATGGAACGGGTGTGCCCAGTGAAAGATTGACCCTTATCCCTTGTTCTAGTGACAACTCTACAATCTTGAATTTCCTCTCACTTTACGTGATATTGGTCACACAAGACAATGCTAAATCTGCCCAATGGGGCTTTATCCAAAACTAGAAAAAAAATGTTTGCCTTTACAAACAATTTAAATCCTTTATGATTTGTATGATGTTCATCACATTGCATGTTTCTGCCTTGATAAAGCAGTACTTCATTGCTTGAAATGCTTGGCTGTTTATCTGACATCAATTGATTTCTAATGTACATTTTATTTTCTAAATGAAAAGAGTTTTTTTTTTTAAATGCATCACTCCAGACACCTGGGAATTAAAAAGATTAATCAAAACATAAGTTTAAATTCCCCTACTTTGTTGGTAATTATTGGTGCATACTATACTTGTGCTGCTTGCACAATTGCCTGCACAATTAAATGCACCCTACAGACTCATTCCCAAAATATTCTTCTAACAATACTGTTGTTTAGAACTAGAAAAAGGGAAGCATTTATTCATAGGTTCATCTGGTGCTGGGTAAGCACGGGGTGGAGTATGTGCATAATGCAGTTATACCTCATCTATACTTTTAAAAAGATACTTTCAAATTGAGATTTTCAGAAAGATATGATTAGTAGCACATCTTAGTGCAAAGTCTGTGTCATGCCGTTAACAAGTACATGTGTCATTATATAATGAGGTCTGTGACAGGCAAGGAGCGGTTACGGTACATCACCACTACAATGTCATTGCACAGCAGATGTTAGAATAATCTGTTTCTCATCTGTATCTCTATAGACTGCAAAATTGCATAAAAAGAGGGAATAATTTTACTGTACTGCCGTTTTTTCTTTTTTTTATAAGCTTTCATTGCAATAAAAACAAGTAATAAAAAAGTTACTATAAACAAACAAAATAGCAAGTAAATGTATTTGAGTCACCTTCCTGCTGCTAAAGATACTGTTTTGTACGTATCAACAACCTCTCCCCAAAACCCCTTGAGTCCCAGAGGATGCAGGGGAAAAAAGTGGTTCACCTAAATTGTAAGCATAACATTGAGAAGATAAAGTTGGTTTTAGTAGGGCACAAGGTCTTTTCTTTTTATCAGAGGAGACTGTAATGCAGTATGGGAATGAAAAGCACTCGCGCCAATCTTTGTAATTGATGAAGAAATGGGTTGCTGCTGTGATTAACCTATAGGGGTGAAAAGCTGGAAATGTATGTAATATTAGATATTACGTCAACAGCGCATACCCTGTAGCAGGGTGGTATGGGAAAAATTGCTGTATGGGATGGTATATGGATATCAAATGTGTTGGTATTGACACCAACAAGTCTACCTATAACTTAGGGGTTGCTGCTGCCAACAGCCCTAAAAATGTACGTATAGTACTAGGTTGTATAATAAATGTTACCTACAGCGTATACCTGAATATAGGGGGTGTCTGATACCACCTATATATTATTTCCATGTGCTTAATAAACCACAAAAAAAAATGAATTGTGCATATACTGTGCTAAATTTGACTTTGCAGTCACAAACAATAATAATGCACACGCTGAATCCCGTGTGCTTGTTTAACCAACTATAAAAAGTGCATAGGCTGTGCTTATTTTGGTTATTACAAACAAAATAATATATACATTATATAAATAAATATTAATAAGGCAGTGATAAGAAGTTCATTAGAAAGTCCAATAGAACAGAGGAAAAGTGCTTAGTGCAAAAAGATAGTGTCCATATATTCCAAAAATAAATAATAATTCCAAGTGACTGTACTAATTTCAGTGTCGGTGTGTATATTCAAATCAACAGTGCAATAGTGGTGTCACCCTCTGTGCTCCTGTATACATGAGGTAGGCAATGCAAACTCACCAGATGTTGTTGACCCCCAATGTCATACTGCAAGTGGGTCGAATGGGCTTATGTGGTGAGTGACCAGCGGGTCCCAGCCGTCCGTGCTCGTGTGGTCCTGGATCCTATTGGTTGGTGTATTGAGACAAAAGTATCGCACTCCTCATGGTGTAGTATAAAACTCCGTATTTATTTTTTAAAAGAACAAAAAAGTGCAATAGTGTTTAAAAATAAATCATATAAAACGTTGGTGGTACAGTTTAAAATGACAGTGGAATACCGCAAAAAACCTGAGTGATTGGAAGCCTTACGGGACGCCGGTGAGGGTTCGCCCGCTCTCTACACGGAGCTTCCGGGTGTGACTCGGCTTGCGTTCCACGTACCACAGTGAAAACGAGGCTACGTGCGGTTCAACTTGACGCGTTTCATCATCAATGCGTGACGTCTTCGAAAGAATAATCTGTTTCTCATCTGTATCTCTATAGACTGCAAAATTGCATAAAAAGGAGGGAATAATTTTACTGTACTGCCGTTTTTTCTTTTTTTTATAAGCTTTCATTGCAATAAAAACAAATAAAATTGTTTTTATTGTTTTTAAAGAAAAAAAATAGCAAGTAAATGTATTTGAGTCACCTTCCTGCTGCTAAAGATACTGTTTTGTACGTATCAACAACCTCTCCCCAAAACCCCTTGAGTCCCAGAGGATGCAGGGGAAAAAAGTGGTTCACCTAAATTGTAAGCATAACATTAAGAGAAGATTAAGTTGGTTTTAGTAGGGCACAAGCATCCAAGGTCTTTTCTTTTTATCAGAGGAAACTGTAATGCAGTATCATTTATCCCTTGAAGACCACTCCTGGGAATTTAAATATTTCTCTGGGACATCTAGTGCACCAAATTAAAATTTTTACAACATACTATTTTGACTGCTAGCAGCTCGGAGGACATTTGGAGATTCTATCACCCTGTGGAGAGAGACAATATGCACTTCTCTCGTGTACATAGAGGGATGTCTAAGATTGGCTTTTTTCCCTCACCTTTCTTACTTCCCAATATTGAATCCATGACAAACTATGTCCACTTCAGACCATGCTACTGTCTCATTGACCCTGAAAGGGTCTGGGCAAGAGGGGCTTCTGGTATGGAGATTCCCCTCATACTTACTGCCAGGGGATACTTTCCAAGTCAAAGAGTGTGGGCATGAATTTATTTCCTGTAAGTTGAGAAACTGCTAAAGACTTTTCACTTGGTAGGACCCTAGTCTATGCATCTTCTCAGAAAAAAGTTAACTTGGGAAAAATACACTGAGAACTGCAAATAGGCCCAGAAGGCTTAAATACTTTAAAGACCACTACAGTCTACAGAATATAGGGTCACATGGCTTCAGGCTAGACATAATTGTGCTCACTAGGTAGTAGTAAGCCCTCCATGATTAACAAATGTATGCACTGAAAGTATTGTAATTATTTTTAAATTTGGGAATGATCCACTACATTTCTAACAAATTTAGCTCATGGAACCCCTCATATGAACTATCTGGCCAATTAGTAGGGTAAAATACACTCAGTTTCCTTAACTATATCAGATATATTCATGGATTAATACTGATTCCTACACACCATGAAATTGGCCAGTGTTCTGGGAAATTATTCTTTCTTAGACTATGTATCTTTGCCCTCTCTGTCATTAGAAAATGTTGTGAATAGCAAACTAGCTATAACAGCAATAATAGCTTTACCTCTTCTGGGAAGGCTGTCCACAAGGTTTAGGAGTGTGTCTATGGGGATGTTTGACCAGTCTTCCAGAAGTGCATTTGTGAGGTCAGGCAATGATGTTCGGCGAGAAGGCCTGGCTCGCAGTCTCTGCTCTAATTCATCCCAAACGTGTTCTATCGGGTTGAGGTCAGAACACTGTGCAGGCCAGTCAAATTTCTCCACCCCAAACTCGCTCATCCATGTCTATATGGACCTTGCTGAGTGCACTGGTCCAGAACATTTGGTGAAGGGGGGATTATGGCGTGGGTTTTTTTTCAGGGGTTGGGCTTAGCCCCTTAGTTCCAGTAAGGGAATTCTTAAGGTGTCAGCATACCAAGACATTTTGGACAATGTCATGCCCCCTAACTTTGTGGGAACAGTTCAGGGATAGCCTCTTTCTGTTCCAACATGACTGCGCACCAGTGCACAAAGCAAAGTCCATAAAGACATGGATGAGGGAGTTTTGGGTGGAGGAACTTTACTGGCTTGCACAGAGTCCTGGCCTCAACCCAATAGAACACCCTTGGTGATGAATTAAAGCAGAGACTGCGAGCCAGGCCTTCTCATTCAATATCAGTGCCTTACCTCACAAATTTGCTTCTGGAAGAATGGTCAAACATTCCCATAGACACACTCGTAAACCTTGAAGACAGCCTTCTTCAAGGTTTCAAGTTGTTATAGCTGTAAAGGGTGGGCCAACTCAATATTGAACCCTACAGACTAAGACTGGGATGCCATTAAATTTCATGTGCGTGTAAAGGCATGTGTCCCAATACTTTTGACAATAAATGAATATCTGACCTGGAGTATTGACAGGTTTGATAAAAAGGGCATATCTCTGAAACACACTGCCCACTAGTCCAATAGACTTATCTCCTTCACATTTGCTTCCAGCTACTGCAGACACAGTTTACTTTGACAACTGAGTAGGTCTAGGCTCCCAGGCCATTTGGTTTCTTTATTTTTGTAGTGTTGATTCATGTAAACTTTGTTTATATTTGGATATGCATCATTTGACTAGATACTTTTTTTTTATTTTCCTGTGTTTAACCCTTTTCTTGTGCCCTTCCTGACTGTCTTACTGTTTGGGATGGTTGGCATACACCCCTAGAAGCCTGCCCTATGTCCTCCTTAATGTCAGCACTGCAACATTCCTTTCCCATGTGCTCCTCTTGTGCCTGGTGAGGCTTTACATAAATGATGTTAAGAAAGAGCAGGCCCTGAAATACCAGGAATTCCTTTCACACAGCTGATCACTGACTTGACTATGACCATCTGACATGACTACACATCCTATTTTCTGTTTCAGAAGGTCCTGTAAGCCAGGTTACCTTGATAGGAACTGCTGCATCACTACATTGAGGATGTGTGCCAGGCAAGGCATGAGAGTGGCCTTTCACTGCAAAAGAGCAGAATGCAGGTTGGGAATGTTGTCACGCATGAGCTTTCCTGGCACACAGTTATGGGGGATCACCACCTACCAGCTTACCCCTCCAAAGCTGAAAGAACCTATCCCAGTGTGATTCCTGTCACCTAGGCATATCACCTGAAAAACAGCATGGCGGCATTTTGCCTGAGCTTTGCATATTTTCTTGGTTGCTTGGGGGGGTTGGTGGTTATGAGGATGACTTACCAAAGAGGAAAATGAGAAGGGTGTGTAGGTGACTGCTACGTTACCATCAATAAGATTCAGGATGCAGAGTGGTACAACCAGCTTCAGCATCCTTCCTAGTTGCTAGCAGAGTTACCCAATGAGATGTAAAAAATAAATAACGTTCCTATCCATGCTTGCTGGTTTATGGTCATGTCATGTGGAACATGCCATTGACTGCATGGTCCGGTAACATAGATACATTAGATCCCACATGATGGTGAAAGGGAGGAATGGCCTTCTGGTAAACTCCGCCAGATGATATGTAAGCAGCTGTAAAGCCAGCAAATTTGTCAAGCCTATATTGAGACCCTTGGCATGTGGGGGCTTGCGTGTATATATTTTAAATTACACTGCAGCAGCTGGGGCAGAGACAACTGCCTGCTAAATAATACAAATGGAGATGGTAGGGTGGGATTTGCACAATCAGAGTGAGGCTGCAGCGCAAGCTTGCCCCTACTCTGCAAAGCCTCACACTGACCCTCTTCGCCACTTGAAGGTAGTTCTGTCACACCCCTTGAAAGCCTTCCATCCCTATTGCTTGAAGTTTCAGATTGAGAATTTTGGGTAGTATTGGGATAAGTAGAAAGAGAGATGCAGTATGGAGATGAGGAGTGCAGCCCTTTTGCTACTGAACAGTGGCATTCACATTGTCACCTACCTTGGTTGGAGGCCGAGTTGATGAGAGGGCTTCCCTTGTGGCTCTGGTCCGAGCACCCATGGAGGTGGTAACAGAGGTACAAGGCTCAAAGAAGCACAGGTGCCGGTAGCTTGATAGCAAGTGACTGCCAAGCACAGGTGTCGGTAGCTTCATAGCAGGCGACTGTTACAGTCAGGGACGTAGTCAAGGACAGCTGTGGTCATGCATGATAAGACAGTAGGGTGGACAAGAGGCAGGTCAGATTGGTATCAGGGAAGCAAGAAAAGCAAGGTCCAGTAGTAAGCTGAAGTTGGGTCGGAACCAGTAGATCAGGCAGAGAACAGGCAGAGAATAGTCAGAGGGAAGCCGAGGTCAGGATCCACAGAGCAAGGTTGAGAAAAAGCCGGGTCAGTACTTACAGTTACAGGTGGAGGTGGCGGCACATTTCTCCCAGGAAAGCAATCAGGCACAGCTGGTTTAAGCAGTGAGACATGAAACACTGGGAAAGTCATGATATACTGGTGGTATGAGCAAGCAGAGGTTAGAGTCTGGTTGGCTGCTGAGGCCCAATGTAGGGTTAACAGGGTTTGGATTGTATCAGTTCCACTGGCAATAGGCTGACTGTAAAGAAATAGCTCCTGTACCTCAATCCACCAGGGGATTATGAGCTTGTAACCAGGGTATGCCAAGAATTACTGGAAACATGGGGGAACTCAAGATGCCAAAGCGTAGAAGTTCTTGATGACCTGAGTCTGATGGTGGTTAAAAAAGTAACAGTCTCCTGGGTAACAGGTTCAAATTTTGGATGTGTTCCATCTGTAAGATAAATGTTACGTTGTTGTCCCTTGGACACTAGAGAAATTTGTAAATCTTTTGCAAGTTTAATGCCCATGAAGCAGCTACAAGTCCCGGAATCAATGATGGCCTGGAATTTGTTTTCCTTTCCAGCCACCTGTAAAAAAAATAGGAAGGAGAAGCTGGTTGAGTTGCACCTGTAGCTGAGCCAGTAGCGGAGGTGGTGACAGTAGCGCACAGGTTCTGTATCTGTCCCTTGAGCTGGAAATATCCCTCCTGCAGATTTGTCACAGTTTGGGTTAGAGCCGCCATTTGTTGACACAGAGTCTCTAGAGAGGAAGCACCTCTTTCTGACTCAGACATGGCTGGATGTTTCTGTCACGTAACTTGGTTGGAGGCTGAGTTGACGAGGGGGTTTCTCTTGCGGCTCTGGTCCGAGGACCCCTGCAGGTGGTAACAGAGTTACGAGGTTTAAAGAAGCATTGGTGCTGGTAGCTTGATAGCAGGTGACTGCCAAGGATGGGTGCCGGTAGCTTGATAGCAGGTGACTGCCACAGTCAGGGACGTAGTCAAGGTGTGCCAGGTTAATTCACAGTAAGACAGCAGGATGGACAGGAGGCAGGCTGGATCGGTATCAGGCAAGCAGGCAGAGCAAGGTCCAGTAGCAAGCTGAAGTTGGAACCAGGAGATCAGGCAGTGAATAGTCAGGGGCAAGCCAAGGTCAGGATCCACAGAGTGAGGTTAAGAATAAGCCAGGTCAGCAACGGGAGATCAGTCAGCACAGGCAAGAACACGAATCAGGGAAGCTGAAAGAACATCCAGCAGTTAGCATCCATCAGGGTCTCCTTTCAATAGGCCTTTTGGCGCCAATGTATGAAGACATGCGCACTGGTGCGCGTTGGTGCTCAGAGATGTCAGTGCATGCTGGACATTAGCCAGAGCTTGTCTGTGTGCTGGTGCACGTGAATGAGCATAAGCTGAAGAAGAATTAGCATTAGGTGCACAAGGATTAGCATTAGCTGAACTAGCTTCCTGACACATGTGCTGCTACCGCTGAGCTCTGAAGTAAGCATTCATGTGTCTTTTCATACATATAGTACCCAAATGACTGATATATGTAACATGCTGGATATGTTGCTGGAAGAGACTGCAAATGACTATGATGCTGAGCTATTGAGAGCTGATTTGGGAATACCAGTGGCTTAACATTTAAAGCAGAGCAGTAGCTCCCTCCATTCCTCTGTGAGCTGTTCCTGGAAGACATCCTGCCTTGCTGATGTTGAGCCTCTTCCTCACTTTCATCTTCTGCTGGCACCCAGATACATTTGGAGACCCCATAATCATCCTCGCCCTTCTTATCGCTTAAGCCAACTTAGAAGTAGGCTGCAGCTGCACTTCAGTGCCAACTGGTTTCTCCCTGCCTTTCATTGCCTTCTTTTATGCTTCCATTGCTCTCCTCCTCAATCTGAGATTCTTTTTTGGACTAAATTTCACCACAATAGTAGACAGTGCTGCAAACAAAGTTCAACTTTTCTAATGTCACCGACATCTTGACGTTGCTGCTGCTGACCCATGAATAAAGAATTGTAAAAAATAAAAAAAACTATATAAGAATCAAAAATACTTCACAGAATAAAATTAAACAATGAAATAACTAATCTCAGAACACCCACTCTAATAGTTACATAGTTAGTCTGGTTGAAAAAAGACACAAGTCTAGTTCAACCAATAAAAGGGCAATATATATATATATACACAGTGGTGATCGAAAGTTTGGGCACCCCAGGTAAAAATTTGTATTAATGTGCATAAAGAAGCCAAGGAAAGATGGAACAATCTCCAAAAGGCATCAAATTGCAGATTAGACATTCTTATAATATGTCAACAAAAGTTAGATTTTATTTCCATCAATGACACTTTCAAAATTACAGAAAACAAAAAAATAGCATCTGCGAAAGTTTGGGCACCCTGCAGAATTTATAGCATGCACTGCCCCTTTTGCAAGGCTGAGACCTGCCAGTGTCATGGATTGTTCTCAATCATCGCCTGGGAAGACCAGGTGATGTCAATCTCAAAGGTTTTAAATGCCCAGACTCATCTGACCTTGCCCCAACAATCAGCACCATGGGATCTTCTAAGCAGTTGTCTAGAAAACTGAAACTGAAAATAGTTGACGCTCACAAAGCTGGAGAAGGCTATAAGAAGATAGCAAAGTGTTTTCAGATGTCAATATCCTGTTCGGAATGTAATTAAGAAATGGCAGTCATCAGGAACAGTGCAAGTTAAAGCAAGATCTGAAAGACCAAGAAAAATATCAGACAGGACAGCTCGCAGGATTATGAGAAAAACAATTCAAAACCCAAGTTTGACTGCACGATCCCTCCAGAAAGATCTGGCAGACACTGGAGTTGTGGTACACTATTCCACTATAAAGAGACTTGTACAAATATGGTCTTCATGGAAGAGTCATCAGAAGAAAACCTCTTCTACTTCCTCACCACAAAAATCAGCGTTTGAACTTTGCAAATGAACATATAGACAAGCCTGATGCATTTTGGAAACAAGTTCTGTGGACCGATGAGGTTAAAATTGAACTTGATGCCATCTGTGAAAAAGCTGAAGTTAAAGAGAGGATGGCTTCTACAAATGGATAATGATCCTAAACACACCTCGAAATCCACTGGGGATTACATCAAGAGGCGTAAACTGAAGGTTTTGCCATGGCCTTCACAATCTCCTGACCTCAACATAATTGAAAATCTATGGATAGACCTTAAAAGAGCAGTGCATGACAGACAGCCCAGAAATCTCAAAGAACTGGAACTTACTTTTGTAAGGAAGAATAGGCAAAGATACCTCAAACAAGAATTGAAAGACTCTTGGCTGGCTACAAAAAGGGTTTACAAGCTGTGATACTTGCTAAAGGGTGCAGTACAAGATATTAACTCTGCAGGGTGCCCAAACTTTTGCAGACGCCATTTTTTTGTTTTCTGTTATTTTGAAAGTGTAAATAATGGAAATAAAATCTAACTTTTTTTTTACATATTATAAGAATGTCTAATCTGTAATTTGATGCCTTTTGGAGATTTTTACATCTTTCCCTGGCTTCTTAATGCACATTAATACAAATTTTTATCTGGGTGCCCAAACTTTTGATCACCACTGTATATATATATGTATATATATATATATATATATATATATATATATATATATATAGATGAAGGTTTTTTTGGTAATACCTTTTTGCTGAAAAATATATAGACCTACAATATGTTTAATATATCTTTGATGTTAGCTCAAGGTATCTTCTTTGGGTTTGTCAAATGAGGTAGATTGAAGAATTTCTGCAAAGCAAGTCAAGGATCTAGCACCACCCACAAAGCACTGTATCAATCTTCACTGATTATGTGTATGTTTAAAGAGGATCTTTACCCTGGGAACAAAAAATTAAAATTCAGCAGCTAAAAATACTGTAGCTGCTGACTTTTAATAAAAGGGCACTGACATGTCCAAGGGTCTTCACTTGAGCTGGTTCTTCACCAGTTTTTAGGTGCCCAGGGTCGGCATCTTTAGTGTGGAAAGCCAACTGTGACTCCTTGTGGCTTCACAGCTGGCTTCCCACTGTGCATGCATGAGCTGCACTACACTTCGTGAATGGTCCTGTAGAACTATGACATGTCCCAGAATGCCATGGGCAAAGAGAGGGGGGCCAAACTTTCACTCAAAATGCCTAGGTGATCTGAGCAGAAGTTGGTGCAGGTACCTTTCAAAACCAGGTACCCGCTCCCCCTAACAAAAAGGGGGGGGGTTGAGGAGGAGCAAAAGTGGAACTTATGCTTTAGGGTAAAGGTATGCTTTAAGCAGCAACTAGGAAAGGGTACTGTAGTCAATATCTTTGAGGGTATATGTAGCACATAGATGTATATGTATCTGGTGAGGGAACCTGTAATTTTAGACTTGACCTTTATATCTTTTAGGATATGTACGGTATAATAATAAATAGGAATTTTATTGACATTCACAGTGATACTGTTTACCGTATATAACAGTTTTATTTCCTGTCCTCAGTATACAGTTTTGGTTTATAGATTACTAACTCCAACGCATTGAGAAAGGGCTGTTAGGAAAGTTGACTTTTATAGTGAAGGGGCTAGGATTTTGGCCAAAACACATTATTGGCCAAAGATTTACACCTGACCAGAGTTTAAGTCCCAGTTCACACTTGTGCGATGCGGGAAGGCTGCGAATTCGCAGCCTGTTCCCGCATCGCAAACGCACCCCTGGCAGTTCACACTGCCATATGCGATACGCTGGGGCTGTCAATGAAATGTTAACGACACCCCCAGTTTGATCGCATATCGCAGTGCGATCTGACAGTTTGCACAGGATCGGATCGCACAAGTGTGAACCACTGTGCGATCCGATCCTGATGCGGCTGGAAAAAAGGGTCATGTGCGTGTTTGGTGCGGATACAGTGCGAATTCAGCCATACAAATTGTATGGCTGAATTTGCATCCGCACCTCCGATCGCATGTAATGAAGAAGCAGTGCGCTCCGAATTACATGCGATCGGCGCACTCGCAAAAGTGTGAACCGGCCCTTAAGTGTACATTATCAGGTGTTTGGCTTGACATTCCCATTGAATGACTCTGAAAGTTTGATTTTTGGCCCATCTGTGAACATCCCTATTCTTGCCAGAAGACTGAAGACTGTTGACTTGCAATATAATGCGCAATTCAAAGTCAAAAGTACATTTTACTATCTACTGTATCTTCAATTCACCTTAAGGAAAAAGTTTTTTCTGACTTGCTGAGTGACTTTGACAGGTAACCTTTTGGAGTTAAAAAGTTTACCAATGTGAGCATAAAATTCATTGCATCATTTCCAAGCAGTGCTGTGTGGGCTGATTGTGTTTGTGTAACATTTTTCCTAACTGCAAGAATAGTTGTTTTTTTCTGCCTGTAAGAGAGATGAGCTATAATGTTATGCTGTGTTTGTTGTTCTCTCCGACATCCTGTACTATACTTTCCAGTAGAATAATGAATATTTTTCTTATTAAATTGTTAGCTGTCTATGCTGTTCATTATATGTTTATGTGGGTGTAGTGTGTTTGAATGTCAGGCAGATTAGTGCTCATATTAATATTGATAACTGTTTTGTTATGCTTTCTGCATTTCCTATGTACCTTGAAACACCTAAACAAGGTAAAATAAATTTTATATTCACTTTTTTTTTCACAATAAACCTGGCCTTTCACAGTCTTAGCCAGTGCTCCCTAACCTATGCACCATGGCAGCAGAAATTATATGTGACCTATTGCCCATGTAGCTTTCTGCGCTCACCTGTCCACAACCTATGACCTTAATATTAATGCATCAAAGCAAGATACTAGATGAAGAAGTAAGAGATTAAAAACAATGGAACATTTATACTTTATAGTGCTGGTAGTTGTGGAGACACCAATGGAAAATGTAAATGTAAGGGTGGGCAAGGAGCTCCTGAAGCAGCACATACCACTTATGAGGTTATCTGGCTCAGTGTAAGGTGACAATAATGTACAGAACATTAGAATTAACTTGGGTAGGTAAGGAAGAGACCAGGGTTGAGGGTCATATTAAAGAGGAAGCAAAAAGAGAAATATACCTGGAGATAGGCAGCTTCTCAAATGAGCAGCCTGGGTACCTGCAATGCAGCTATTGCCATTTTCTGGGTGTCAGTTCACGTACGGAAGTTTAGAAACTACTAGTGGTATTGCACTGACTACTCTGGTTTGGGAATTATCTTCACTATGATTATCTTCACTATGATGAATGACATTGCAACGTGATACATATGGCAGACAAAGGGTAGCCTGTGTCCTTTCAAGTACATGATTGGGGTTCTTAGCTATCATTAAGTCTGTCAAATGCAATTTTTTGGTGAAAAAAATCCTGAAAAACTCTCCAGTTCTGAAATATTACAGTCAGCACCAACTATATCAGTTGGTATTTCACTGCAAATGTGCCAGTGGTCTTGCAAAGACAGAATGCTCTAGCCTTTTACAAGTTGATCTGTGACTGATCTTTTCACTGTGATTGAATTCTACCATTTATATCCTCAAGCTCCTGTATGAGCTGTGACTGGCAAACAGAGAACAAAGGAGAAAGCATAAATTTGCTTTAGTTCAGGAGGTAGAGACAAGGTTGCATATTACTAGCTCGGGCCCTACAAAGAAATGACCAAAATGTGGCAGTAACAAGAGTTGTGCAATCCACAAAGTCACCCCTTTAATTTAAATGAATGCAGTGTGTTCACCTCCTTGATGGTTTAAGGAATAAAAAATGTGGACACCACATGAAAAATACACTGCTCAAAAAAATAAAGGAATACTTTGAAAACACATCAGATCTCAATGGGGAAAAATATCATATCTATTCTGGATATCTATGCTGATATAGACTAGGTAATGTGTTAGAAACTAAAGGATGCCACATAGTTTGACGGAAATTACAATTTTCAACCTACAGAGGGTTGAATTCAAAGACACCCCCAAAAATAAAAGTGAAAAAATGATGCAGCAGGCTAGTCCATTTTGCTGAAATTTCATTGCAGCAAATAAAATGGTACTCCGTAGTTTGTATGGCCCCCATGTGCTTGTATGCAAGCCTGACAATGTCGGGGCATGCTCCTAATGAGGCGACAGATGGTGTCCTGGAGTATTTCCTTCCAGGTCTGGACCAGGGCATCACTGAGCTCCTGAACAGACTCTGTTGCAACCTGGCGGCGTCGGATGGACCAATACAAAATGTCGGAGAGGTTTTCTATTGAATTTAGGTCAGGCGAGCGTGGGGGGCCATTTAATTGTATCAAATCCCTCATCCTCCAGAAACTGGCTGCATACTCTCGCCACATGAGGCTGGGCATTGTCGTGTAGCAAAAGGAACTCAAAGCCTACTGCACCAGCGTAGGGTCTGACAATGCGTCCAAAGATGTCATCCTGATACCTAATGGCAGTCAGGGTGCCATTGTCTAGCCTGTAGAGGTCTATGCGTCCCTCCGTGGATACGCCTCCCTAGACCATCACTGACTCACCACCAAACCGGTCATGTTGAACAATGTTACAGGCAGCATAATGTTCTACACAGCTTCTCCAGACCCTTTCACATCTGCCAATGGTCTCAGGGTGAATCTGCTCTTATCTGTGAAAAGCACAGGGCGCCAGTGGCAGACCTGCCAATTCTGTTGTTCATTGGCAAATGCCAATTGAGCTCCACAGTGCTGGGCAATGAGCACAGAGCCCACTAGAGGATGTCAGGCCCTCAGGCCACCCTCATAAAGTCTGTTTCTGATTGTTTGGTCAGAGACATTCACATCAGTAGCCTGCTGGAGGTCATTTTGTAGGGCTCTGACAGTGCTCATCCTGTTCCTCCTTGCACAAAGGAGCATATACCGGTCCTGCTGATGGGTTAAGGACCTTCTACAGCACTGTCCATCTTTCCTAGAGTAACACGTATTGATGTGCCATCCTGGAGAAATTGGACTGCCTTTTCAACCTCTCTATGGTCCAGGTATCGCCTCATGCTACCAGTAGTGATGCTGACCCTATCCAAATGCAACACTAGTGAAAAAACTGCCAGAAAAGATGAGTAGGGAAAAAAATTTCAGTGGCCTCAACCTACAAAAGCATTCCTGTTTTGGAGGTTGTCCCATTGTTGCCCATCTAGTGCACCTGTTAATTTAATTAACACCAAAGCACCTGAAACTGATTAACAACCCCCTCTGCTACTTAACCGACCAGATCAATATCCCAGGAGTTTAATTGACTTGATGCTAAACTCTGATTAAAAAGTGTTCCTTTAATTTTTTTTGAGCAGTTGTACAATGGAGGGGAGTGAGAATGGACATTGCCACTGAATATATTTTAAAACAAAAGTGAAGAAGGCCATGTAACCTCAGCCATACCTGCTGACTATTGCCAGGCCAATGCATAAAAATCCTTATTAGTATACATCAATTGAATGTGTGTATATATACATTACATGACAAAACAGTATATGCTTCTCCTTTTTGTCCATTCAGCAATATCAGCAATAGATAGATTGTTATTACCTTCAGTGCCCTGTGCACCATGCCCCAGAGAGAAAAAATACGCTTTTTTATTGTTCATCGTGTTAATTCTCACATATTTTAAAAGCAAATTTTCTATAATGTACTGTCAAAAATAACTATTGTTTGTATTGCTATTACAATGTTAATGTTTTAAAAAGGAAAGTGTGCTATAATTATATATCTGCTCTAGAGTTCCTTTAATGTATACAATTGTAAACATGTACTGTACATCTAAATTACTACTTATATACTAATGCTCCCACAAATGTTATCATTTTTCTACATCCACTTTTTGTGGCTGTGCATATATTGATTATATTCTGATAATCTCATTGTTAATTCATGCTAATTTAGTTTAACCGAATGAAAGGAAGTAGTGGTGGCAAAAAAAAAAATCTACGTAGAATTTTCTGTTTTCTCCCATGTATTACATACATGCACTTGTAATATGAATATTTTTCTGGTAATACGTAGTTTCAAGTATAATCTTTTTTGGCACGTTTCATAAGTATGCTTTATTATTTATGTTACTGCTAAATTTGTACCCATTATTCCTAGTAAAAATGTAACTAAAATGTGTTAATCTTTTCTGTAATTTAACTTAAGTGAATCCTGTGAGTTTTTTAGTTTGGCAAGAGAGCTAATTTTGTTGTTTGCCTAACATCCATTGTTTGGCCAGCGCAGATACCACTTTGAGCAGTGCTGTATTAAAATGGATGAGTGCACCATAGTGAAAGGTCAATAAAGTGATACAGAGCGAGACCTGAGAATTTTCAATGATGAATGAAAACTGAAAAAAGCAGAGAAACCCCTCTGCTCCCTTTCATCCAAAAATGAGAGTAAATGATCCAATGCAGGTGCACAAATTGCTCTACTCTAAAAGCAGAAGGATTTATTTCCAACTTTCATTGGCAATGCTTCCATCTTGTGATTAGTTAACCTTCTGCTTGGACTCATCTGGATACTTTCCAAGCAATAAAACTAATTTAAATTATACACATGCACACATAATTATATAAACATGGAAATAAGCATAATTATCTTTCTGAGATACATCGAGAAGGAAAAAAATGTGCTTATTTGTGGTTTTAGTTTTTTTTTAGTTTTTTTATGCACATTGCATTTCTTTCTCATTCAAAAGGATTTAACTTTGCCAGAAATCTGTGTTTTCACATTTTCTTTCAGACTTCAAAGCAACAAAGCATGTGTGGATGGTCTGTTTCATTTCATCTATCTATATGGATGGCACGGACCAGAGCTCCAAGAACGTTGTCATTAATTTTACTTAGGACCAGACTGGTGCAACTCTAAGGAACACATGATGACAGGAATCACTCAAAAGACCATGTCCAGTGATGTTACAAAGTAATTTGTGGTAGTCATGCATTACTATACTTCACTAGATGGGTAGACACATTCTATTTCCCATAGCAGTCGTTTTAACAGCTGACAAGTGTAATCCTAGTTATAGATGACTTTTTTTCACAAATCAAGAAACAGCAAGATAGAAGAAGAGGTTATTAATGGAATCTGCAGGAACAAATTCACAGAAACCTCTATGTTTTTTATTGCTATCATGCATTGACAAAGACATGGGTCAAAGATTATACAAAATGATAATTTGTTTGCTAATTTGTTTCTATAATAACTAATATAAGGCTACAACCTGATGAAAATTCCCCTCTTAGAGCCCATTCACACTGCCGCGACTTGTCAGGCGACTTGTCAGCCTGACAAGTCGCGGTCGGTCACGGTCCATTGAGTAGTTCTAGTTCTAATAGGAGCGACACAAGTCGTTCCGACTTAGAAAAAGGGTCCTGTACTACTTTGGGGCGACCTCGAAGCGACTTGCATAGACTTCCATTATGTGAAGTCCCTGCAAGTGGCGCCAAAGTCACGGTGCACAGCGGTGCACGCGACTTCACAGGTCGCCCCCCGAAGTCGTGTCGCCTCAGTGTGAACCGGCTCTTAGACAGCTCTTACTGGAACAGGTTTTCCCACTAAAATATTTCTCTCAACTCCTGATGTGGTGATAACTGTAAAATTTGTATTTTCTTTACTTTTTGTCTTCTTGATATTGGTCACCAGGACAGATAGAGAGGGTAAATCTTCTCAGTAGTGATCTAGACTGAAAAAAAACCTGGAAGATGTTTAACTCTTTCATGCTTTATCCAGAACTTAAAAAAGTGGTGACTATGGGCCTAATTCATAGTACGGCGAATTGGCGTTTCGGCGGGATTTTGCGAACCGGCGATTATTTAAGTCTGAAATTGGCATTCAAAGAACGGCGGGCGGAAAATAGCGCCTAGTGTGAGATTCATTAAGATGCAATATGGTCAGAGCGCGACTTAAAACCACGCCAGCTAAAAGCTCGACTAAAGTTTAGCCAAATTTTCCCCTGTACCCCCAAAAATCCCAAATCACTGTGGAAGGTGTGGAAGTCAATTTGGAGATGACTTGCGTTTAAAAAATGTCAAAAACTGACTTAGAAAGAGAGATATCTGCGAAAGTGTAGAAAGGTTAAACAGCTCCTCCAGCCTCGAGCTGCGAACGCGCGAATGTGCGCATGCGTAACGCCAAATAGGCTCCAAAAATTTCGCCAGCGCGATTTTGGGTCAAATTTTTTTTGAATACCGCTTGGAAATCCGCTGTCTCGCCCATAGAAAATGGCAAAAACCGGCGGAATTGGAAAAACATGCACACTTCCAACAAGGGATCCCTTAGTAAACACCATCACATTCCATACACCTTTCCTGCTAACTCAGAAATCATAGCAGTCAAATCTACAGTGTTTATATAGAACCTCCACATTATCGGAAAAAACCCACAAAATATTACATTGGGGAATTGGTCGTCAGATATAAAAAAAATAGATGTAAAACATATTTCAAAGAAAGATTATTAGCATTTCACACATATCAAGGAAATGTCACAATTTTGACAATATTTTATGTGTTTCCAAAGAATTTTTTTAGAAATATATTGCAAATACTACATTTTCTTCCATATGGGTATGGCCAAGTGTTACCATTTTAATACACATTTAACTGAAGGTATATATATATATATCTCATACTTGGCTAATTAGCAAAGTATGCCCAACAAACAAATAGAGCTTTAGCTCACGATATTGCTACATATTGACTGGCATCTTTTGTATTTTGTTCATGTCTTTAGATTAAAAGTTTGCTGATACACATGCCTTTTTCAAACATGAACAAAATTATTGATGTCAACATTTGGAGAATTGGAGATATCCAAGTGTTGCCCATACAGAGGGCTCCTTCCGGATTCGAACTTACAAACCTACAGCAGGAAGGCAGACTCCCTAATCATTGTGCTATTTCTCAGTGAGCGTTGGGTGTTTTCCTCATGCCGGCAAAATGCTCACATGGGAAAAGGGGCCATTGAACTGAATAGGATTGGATTTTTTGCCTGTTTTGGGAGTTGATCCTTGAGCTGGACAAATCTCCCTCAAACGCCCCCAAACGGGCTACGTTCACATGTAGGTGTTTGTGGTCTGTTTTTGGGGCTTTTTTAGGTGATTTCATATAACAATGCCTGCCCAAAAAATGCATGTCAAAACGCCTGTGAAAACGCCAGCCAAAACGCACATAAGAACGCCTGATATAATTGCCACGCCAAATTTAGGGATGATCATGAGTGATGAGTCAGATTGTTGGCTTACATATCTGTTCAATCGTCACAATCTCACTTCCCAAATCCCAAAAAGTGTGTTTCAATTGTTTCCCTAAATATATATTTCTCTCTCTCTCTCGCTCTCTCATGTAATTGTATATATATGTATGTATTCCTGTATCTAAACATTCTAAATAATGACTAGCAAACTTGAAGAGAGAATTTTATCAATTCACATATACTATACACACCTACATACATACATACATGGATTTGGGCAGTTTAGGTCTCTCTCCTCCTCCTCATTTCTATTTCCCTTGTTTTGGCAACTGAGCATGCTCCAAAACACACAGGACACACACAGTTAATTTTTGGACTGGGCGTTACCATTCTGGGTGTGTGTTTGCTTGGATTATATATAGCTCACTCAGACATTAGGAAAGATTTGACCTACAAAGAGGTCCAAAATATTTGTGTGTCACATGCTTTGTGGTTCACATTTGTGGCCCTTTGTTATTTATGGAGGTGAGATTTGGCTGTGTTGTGTGTTGACTCTCTGTAAGTATTTATTGCTGTTAACATAATTCTGTCAATCTGCACATGCATCTGTTGATTATGGGCTCTTTGTCGATGTATATGGTCTAAATGTTGTACAAAGGTTGTTTTTGTTTGAAAAATACAAATCTGTGGCTTCAATGGGATACTGTGGAGACTGTGCCAAAAATATGTCATGTGAAATGTTTGAGCTGTGTATTTGTGTATTAAACAGCATGTTTACAATCTTTTTTACAAATGTCTTCATGTGTCTAAATAAAGTTTTCTGGTGTCCACAAATGTATGTATTTGTATTTCTTTTTCTAAGTTAAATATGCTTAATGGTTGTGTATGGTGACTATTCGCGAATTCGCGAATATACAAACCCACATTCTCACATTTATACATGAAACCGGAAACGAAACTTTTGGTGCGTGCACACGTTTCCGGAAATTGTCCCGGCTCTTATCGCAATCATGGCTCCTGCGCTCTACACGTCCGAAATTGTGGCATTTGTGTGTAAGGTAAGGAGGGGGTGTGAATGTGCGGGATGGGGGATGGTGGGTGGGTGGGTCGCTTATCTAGCGGGTGTGCAAGAAACTTTTGGTCTGCTGATCTGCGCATGCACTTTCTGCCTATTAGACGTGATCTAGAAGCTTCCTGTTATAGAAACTTCCTAGATGTGAACCTGTTCCCTATATATATATATATATATATATATATATATATATATATATATATATATATATATATATATATATATATATATATATATATATATATATATATGTGTGTGTATATATATATATGTGTATGTGTGTGTGTGTGTGTGTGTGTGTATATATATATATATATATATATATGTGTGTATATATATAATATATATATATATATATATGTGTATGTGTGTATATATATAATATATATATATATATATTATAGAAAATATATATATTCGAGACAATATATATACTATGTATATATTATATACAATATATACATTATATACAATATATACATTATAGAATATGTTATATACCATATATTAGTGTATATAATAGGGAACAGGTTCACATCTCTGATCTTTCTATATAGATATAGATAGGCATACCCTGCTTTAAGTACACTCACTTTATATACAATCGTGAGTAAGGACACAGCTTGTTCAGCTTGCCATGACACTGCTCACAAACCATAAGTGACAGGGATAACAAACTTAGGGAGCAACGAGAGGGTACCCAGGACTACACCATATCCATTTTGTGGCTGGGCAGCTTGCCTAGGTAATCTATCATGTCATAGTCCTGGATCCCCTTAACATGCTCCCACATGGTTTCGGAGTAAGGCTATGTCAATGTGGCCAAAATTTACAATGGAGCTGGTGTATTTTCATGCATTGAGAAAAGAAAAAAGGGATTGCTTCACTTTAAGTACATTTTCAGTTTACATACATGCCCTGGTCCCATTGTGTACTTAAAGTGGGCTATGCCTGTATATAGATAGATTTGATTAGTTTCAACGTTTACACAAAATGAAACACAATTATCTGTGACAGATTGCTCTGACGCTTTGGAATCTGTCTAGATAAAGACAAATGTATTGACCCTTTTCATATATGCAAGATTAGAAACATTATTATATTCCCTAAATGCATAATGCCAAAAATTATTGCCTTACATACATCCATACACACTGCAAGCTCGGCCCCGTTTGTCTTGTCTGACACTCTTACCATCATAAGCTGGATCTGCACACAGCAGCTAATTGGTTCACCTGAGATGGAATCAGTGATCCCAAAAATCTGGAATGGTCATGTCTTCAAAGGATTGCCTTGAACAAATCACCTCTAAAAGAAACACATGAGTGTATAATCACTTTTCTTAATGGATCACATTCCCAACACACCCATCTCACACTGCCATATGATAATGAATGGGGGTGTCCATTGCAAGTTAAATACACCCCCAGATCACATTGCTTTGTTAATTTACAGATCTAACTGGAATTTGATGGCACTGCTGTGAACCACTATGCCATCAAATTCTGCTGGGGACCTTTAAAAAGGATTATGTGTGATTGTGTGGATAATTATGCCACCTTAAATTTGCATCTCCCACATACCATGTGCAACTCTTGCAGGAATTGCGAATCAAGGATAATTCAGCACAGCATAATGAACAGACACATTGAGGAGTGTAGGAGCACAGCGTCAGATTCCCCAATCACACTATGGGGTTTTAACTCCTCCATAATTTTGCCACTTTGGAAACCAAGTGCTTACTTTATGTATACTTTTTAGACGGAACTCCAATTTCTAATAGGGTGATATCATTGCATGAGATTTCCCCTCACTTCCTGTCTTAGTGTCACCAAGACAGGAAGTGAGGGGAATATCACTGTGGGGAAATAGCTTGCAATTGTTGCCTTATAATGTCCATAGTATATATAAAAGGAAAGAATTGCTGGCTATATCCCCACGGGAGATTCCCTCATTTCCTGTCGTGGTGACACCAAGACAGGAAGTGAGGGGAAATCTCATGCAATGATATAACACTGTTACATGTTCTAGTTATGTAGCAAACTTAAGAATATACAAAGCAAACCTCTTTTTTTTCCATTTTGGCAAAATCATGGATTAATTACAAAACTATCTTTGTTTGTCCCGTGGCTTGCAGGAAAAACATTTTGCCTTGATTCCACCATCAACACAGACAGGGGAAACCCTCCTGCGGAGCCATTGTGTTCACCCGGTGCTGCCCCTGCCAGGAAAACACAGTGATTATTGCTAGTGGCTACAAGAGATGCTAGCGATAAGTGTGTGTAAAATCTGACAGACTGGTTGTACGTTGTCCTCCAGGTGATCGAGCAATCCACTTGGGTACCTTCAGCCTGGCCATACATAGTTTAAATCTGCATCTCAAATGAAGCAATCCCATTTACATATAACACTCCATAAAGGAGAATTGAGGGGCTTATCAGGTCTGCGTCAAAAATTAACAGCCACACCCAATCAGACAGCTCATGTTAAAAGGGACCTGAAAAGCAATCTGCATGGCTTGCTTTTCCAAGCATTGGCTAGTTTAGTGAGCCTGGACTAATAATAGTCACTGTAATGCTACCCATACTGCTGTCCTTTTAACATGGTGACAAAAGTTGATACCTATGCTACATGTGTGTAAAGTTACTTTCACCCTGCTAAATGGACAGCAATAAGGTTGTAAATACAGTGACTGCCTGTCCCCCCCCTGATGGCGGCCCTGGGTGTGTCATGAAAGGCCAATTGAGAAAATGGCTATATCATGTAGAGGAAATCACCAGTGTGGGGCAACCTATGTCATGGAGGTAGATTTGGACATCGATGTATATGTATCACCAGAAATGGAATTCTTTGTTCTACAATATCTCAAAGACGACCTAGCATGTTATTTGAAGACTGTACTATTTTGGACATACTTGGACTCAAACATACACTGCTCTTTCCACAGCTCCTCCTCCTCTGGGGGTATGATAAGGTGAACATGCATCTTCACCAAAAGCACAAGATGATGTGTCGTGTCCGGATGAGGCTGCAGCGGAGATTTCAGTTCCAGGCTGATCTGGTGGATCTGCAGCGGGCCTGGAGTGATGCCAAAAGGCGCTCACCCAGGCTCCTGATAAAGGCTGTGGAGCAAATCTCCGGTAAGTAAAAATATACATTACATGTGACCAGATAGGTTACAATTTTTTGGGTAGGTGGACATGTGTTTAGCTATGCAACAACACTAATACCAACACACCCCCCCCCCCTCCCTCTCGCTCCTACCTTTCCTACCTCCATCAAGTTTCTCTTCACAACCTTTAATACTACTATGTACATTCGTATTTTTTATGTTTCTTTTTTTTCTTCTGCTTCTAGCCAAAGCGGACGGCCGGCACCCTCTTGTGCTTTTGGTGAAGAAGGGGAGGAGGAGGACGGCCACACTCCAATATGCCTTCAGAGACAGCGAGCCATTTGAGCAGCTGAAAATTGTGGATCGTAAGTAGAAAATAAAAATGGTAGAAATTTCAAATCTCTAATCACATTTTACAGAGCCCCCTTTACATTGGAGTCTCCAGACTTACTACACTGTAAGAGGGAAGTGTGAAGACTCTGATGTAAGGAGAGTTCTGGGAACCATTATTTGAGGGGGGAAGCTGTGGACTCTGGTGTAAAAGGGAACTCTGTGGTCCCCAAAACTCCCCCATAAATCTGAGCTTACAGAGACCCTCTTACACTTCCCTTCCTCAGTCCACCACAGTCAAGGGCACAACAAGTCCCACTGCAGAAGGCTACCTGCTTGGACTTGTAATGCTCTCTGTAGGGGAATGAGGAACTACTGCCTGCTATGCTAAGACTTGTAGTGCCCTCTGTTAGTGACTAAGGATTCCTCAGTCCTCAACATTCTAGGGCACTATAAGTCTCAGCATAGTGGGCTGTCATACCTCAGTCCCTCACAGCTCGGGTCAAAAACAACACAGTTAAACATCTAAAGGACAACTCCAAACAAAACTACCAATAATGGACAGAGTCCATATGCTCTATAATGTCAAATACCCGCTACCACTCACCTTCCACCTCCGGTGCTGTCATTGTGTAGGGCAAAGGGCTCCATCTACACCATGTTTGGCTTTCATGTCAGATAGGCAGGACTTGCTCAGCTCCACTCTCTTCCTTGGCAATTGACTCTGGCGTCATTGTGGATCTTTCCTCCTCTAGAAAACCCCCAGGGGCCCTCTCCTTGTCCCCCAGCCACCCAGGGCCTTCTTCTCCTCCTCCTCCACCAACCATTTTCAGACTCTTCCAACTTCCCTGGGGCTACTCAACCACTTTGCATAGTGGACACAACAAATCTATGACCAGCCTGCAAAATATCAAGTCTGGGCCTGGTTACCTGTATGTTCCGGGTCCAGGGCGGAGCTCTCCTCCCAGAGCAACAACTGATGATAGCAGAGTGAGTTGACCGGCCAGTCACTTCCTACTGGTGCAGGTACACACCTACCGATTCCTCCACATCTTAGGATAACATGATCAGACGGCCAATCCCCAGGCAGAGAAGGAGGAGTAAGTGTCAGCGGACAACAGACACCTGGCAGACGCAGTGAAGGGACTGCAGCACACTGCTGCAACTTTTTGATCCGAGGATTGAAAGCAATCTTTTACTTGGGAGATTTCCCTGACTGCGCCCTTCGAAATGTTGGTGCTCCGCCACTGGCCGCAAGGCCCCTGTAGGTGCGAGGCCTTAGGCGCCCGCTTAATTTGCATGGTGCCCTCCTGTTTTAAAACATGGTCAATGCATCTCATTGGTGTAAGTGCACTTCTATGTTCTGAATTGTAGGGGCATTGAGTATGGTGCTAGCATGATGAGAGGTTACTGCCTATTTGTGTCCATAAATAATATATAATGTTTTTCTTTTATTTTAGAAACCAGTGATCAGGATGTGGAGGCTCAGCCTTCTCAGGCCCCCTGTAAGTAATGTGGATGTGCTGGTGTGTTGTGTATTAGGTCGAACTTGGAGGAATGATTGTTTGTTTTGTTTTCTTTTGTGGTTGATGTAACTTCAGCAAGAGAGGAGCCTCAGGCAGGGCCAAGTCGTCTGGATCCGGGCCAGGAACACATTGGTGCCCAAGAAGAGGCCAATTGGTCTGAACCGGATGAGGACCTGGGCTCTCCTCAAATGGGAAGTAAGTATTCTACATGTGTTTGTGTGTTCAATGTGTCCTGGGAAATCTAAGGGCTGTAATATCTATATTTTGCCATTGGGGTTATGTAGCAGCTGACATTGAGGATGTTAGTTGTGGAGGACTGGTGAAGAGGGGCTGCTGCTTACCCAGTCCAAAGTAACTACTACCTTCAATGTTTCCCAACTACTTTCTGTGTGCCTTTATCAAATAGCTTTGGTTCAAGGATTGTATTTGTGTCTTTGTGTTTCTAGGAGATACGACGCCATCCCCCCATGAAGGGACACCATCCCCCCATGTAGGGTCTCCCCCATCCTCCCCCACTCCAGGCTCCCCTGAACTAGTCTGTAAGTACCTAAAATTAGATTCTCACATGAATTGTGTGTGCTAGGATGATGTGTATCTAGGATAATCTAAGTTGGAGTCTAAGCAAGTGTAGTTTTGCTATATGTGACAGGAAGGTTGGTCATGAAACACTCTTGCTTAACCTTCATGTTTGAAAGGTGGTTTTGGGGAGCTTTACAGGACATGTTATCTTTTGTAAGTTATCTCAAGCCACCCTATTCTAAATTGGTGTTAGTTTCTCTACATTGGAAATGGTGTGCTTTGTACTTGTAAATTTTTTGTGGACATTGTAATTTAATCATGTCCTGATTTAGTCAACACTGAAAATGTGTGTTTGTCAATCTTTCATAAATACTCTTCCTCGGTAATGTAACACATTCCAGTTCACAATTTGTGTTCTTTTTGTGCAGTTTCTCCAGAGCCAGCCACGCCAGCCACGCCATCCACTTCAGGGGCCCCAAAAAAACCTGATGATGGTAAGTTGTGTGCTTTTCCAGTAATGTGTCTACTTAGTAAGTGGAGAAATGCTAACTGTGTATGTCCCCGCTCAGGCTTCAAGTTGTTCTAAAGGCAGCAGGTTCTTTATGTGAATGCATTCTATGCATTAGTATTCCAAGTGATAGGTGTGCATATTCCCCCTAAGACTTACTGGGACCATTTTTTACGGTCCAAATTTTTGCACTAATACTTGTCTGGAACAGACTCCCCCTCCTCCTTAACTGAGGTGACAGCATGCCAATATTGCCTCCTGATGCTGTCACTCCTAATCATTGAGACCATTGGAAGGGAGGGGGGCAAGGCTGGCTCACAGCCTAGTGCCTGAACAGGCACAGGGTGCTTGGCTTCATCTCATGTGCCTCCATAGCAAGCTGCCTGCTGTGGGGTCAAACAACAGGAGGGAGGTGCCTAGAGGTGTGTACAGGGGCCATGTAAAAAGGAGGATTGTTATTTCTCTTGTCCCCAAAAACCTAGAGAGTGTAAGTCTAACCTGATTAGTTTTCCGCAGCCCTCCCAAAATGATATGTTTCCAACACTTAGAACAGGCAGGGCTGAGGCACAAAAAACATCCGAAAAACACAATCAGCACCAAAGCAGGGAGTACGTATCCTTAACGCTACAAGCTTTACCCAGTAGAATGACGCTTGCACTGTACAAATCTGCATCACCACCATATCAAAGTCTAAATCTAACTGTCAGGGAACTGGCAACCAAAAAAAATATAAAAATTTTAAAAAACCCCTTTTTTTGGGACCCAAAAAAACAAAAAAAAAAAAAGCCTTGTTTTTGGCAACCAAAAAAAATATAAAAATTTTAAAAAAACCCTTTTTTTGGGACCCAAAAAAACAAAAAAAAAAAAAAGCCTTGTTTTTGGCAACCAAAAAAAATATAAAAATTTTAAAAAACCCCTTTTTTTGGGACCCAAAAAAACAAAAAACAAAAAAAAGCCTTGTTTTTGGCAACCAAAAAAAATATAAAAATTTTAAAAAAACCCCTTTTTTTGGGACCCAAAAAAACAAAAAAAAAACAAAAAAAGCCTTGTTTTTGGCAACCAAAAAAAAAAATGTTTACAAAAAAGCCTTGTTGTTTTTGGTAACAAACTAAACCAAAAATGTTTACAAAAAAGACTTGTTGTTTTTGGTAACAAACTAAACCAAAAATGTTTACAAAAAAGCCTTGTTGTTTTTGGTAACAAACTAAACCAAAAATGTTTACAAAAAAGACTTGTTGTTTTTGGTAACAAACTAAACCAAAAATGTTTACAAAAAAGCCTTGTTGTTTTTGGTAACAAACTAAACCAAAAATGTTTACAAAAAAGCCTTGTTGTTTTTGGTAACAAACTAAACCAAAAATGTTTACAAAAAAGACTTGTTGTTTTTGGTAACAAACTAAACCAAAAATGTTTACAAAAAAGACTTGTTGTTTTTGGTAACAAACTAAACCAAAAATGTTTACAAAAAAGACTTGTTGTTTTTGGTAACAAACTAAACCAAAAATGTTTACAAAAAAGCCTTGTTGTTTTTGGTAACAAACTAAACCAAAAATGTTTACAAAAAAGCCTTGTTGTTTTTGGTAACAAACTAAACCAAAAATGTTTACAAAAAAGACTTGTTGTTTTTGGTAACAAACTAAACCAAAAATGTTTACAAAAAAGCCTTGTTGTTTTTGGTAACAAACTAAACCAAAAATGTTTACAAAAAAGACTTGTTGTTTTTGGTAACAAACTAAACCAAAAATGTTTACAAAAAAGCCTTGTTGTTTTTGGTAACAAACTAAACCAAAAATGTTTACAAAAAAGACTTGTTGTTTTTGGTAACAAACTAAACCAAAAATGTTTACAAAAAAGACTTGTTGTTTTTGGTAACAAACTAAACCAAAAATGTTTACAAAAAAGACTTGTTGTTTTTGGTAACAAACTAAACCAAAAATGTTTACAAAAAAGACTTGTTGTTTTTGGTAACAAACTAAACCAAAAATGTTTACAAAAAAGACTTGTTGTTTTTGGTAACAAACTAAACCAAAAATGTTTACAAAAAAGCCTTGTTGTTTTTGGTAACAAACTAAACCAAAAATGTTTACAAAAAAGCCTTGTTGTTTTTGGTAACAAACTAAACCAAAAATGTTTACAAAAAAGACTTGTTGTTTTTGGTAACAAACTAAACCAAAAATGTTTACAAAAAAGACTTGTTGTTTTTGGTAACAAACTAAACCAAAAATGTTTACAAAAAAGACTTGTTTTAGTGAAAACCTCAAAAAAAATTTTGGAACACAAAATATGTTTATTAGGGTTGAGCGGACACCTAGATGTCCGTGTTCGACGGGTTCGGCCGAACTTTAAAAAAAAGTCCGGGTCCGTGTCCCGGACTTTTACCGAACTTTTCCCGGACACCGAACCCCATTGAAGTCAATGGGGACCCGAACTTTAAGGCACTAAAATGGCTCTAAAACACCAAAGGAAAGGGCTAGAGTGCTGCAAATGGCAGCAAAACGTAATTAAGAGCATGGCAAGTGCTCTGCAAACAAATGTGGATAGGGAAATAACTTAAAACAACAAAAAAAAACAGAAAAATAAAACAATGTTCTTCTTCATCTCTGAAGGACGAGGCCCATATGGAGTAGGAGGGAGGTTGAGGTGGTGGTGGATGTGGCGGTGACATAGGCGTGCGCACAGGGTGTGCTGGGTGTGCCTGGGCACACCCTAATCACCTAGGGCACATAGCATTGCCAGTGAGGAGATGGGAAAGATCTCCCTGGGACCTGCTCTGCTCTATTTCTCCTTGCCTACAGGTACATGGCCCCGATACATTACTCTCCCTGCTGGCAAACACATGCATGTGTATTTCAACTTTGGGGTGCACACCTTAATGCAATAGGCTGCGCACACCTATGGGCGGTGTAGGTGGAAGCGGCGGTGGAGGAGGACCAGGGCCGGATTAACAGCATCATGGGCTTGGTGCTGAGGATTTTGAAGGGCCTTAGGGCCGTGCCTTGCCATGCACCCAGAGGAGGAAGGGTGCAGCCATGCATGCCTAATTCAACATGGGATGCTGTCTCTGAAGCCCATAAACACATCCATGCATCGCCAACTGTCCCTCCTTGTCCGGCCTTCACGCTGTGTGGGGAGGTTCTGAGGGTGCTGCCTGGGGAAGCGAGCATAGAAGCCAGACTTCTGTGTTTACAAGTGACAGAAGAGCGGTAACAGTGAATATGGCCAACCCGGGGCCTATATAAAAGGTAGGGGCCTGGAGCTGCAGCTCCAATAGACCCTACATTAATCTGGCCCTGAGGAGGAGGACGAGGTAGCCAACACTGCTTCTTTTCACAAATTTTAAATGAGGGTACACCCCAAAAGAGTGAGAAAGAGCAAAAATGGAACAATGGGTGGGTAAGGTCGGTATCCATTGCTATTCTGCATAAGGTACGGAAAAGTCCCGTGGGATCCATGCCTGGTTCATTTTAATGAACGTGAGCTTGTCCACATTGTCTCTGGACAGGCGGCTGCGCTTGTCTGTTATAACGCCCCCAGCCGTGCTAAATACCCGTTCAGATAATACACTGGCTGCAGGGCACGCCAGCACCTCCAAGGCGTAAAGGGCAAGCTCAGGCCATGTGCCCAATTTGGAGACCCAGAAGTTGAAGGGGGCAGACCCGTCATTCACTACATGTAGGCGTGTGCACACATACTGCTCCACCATGTTGGTAAAATGCTGCCTCCTGCTAAGACGTTCCATCTGAGCTGCTGGTGCTGCTGTTTGTTGTGGCGTGCTGACAAAGCTTTTCCACATTTCGGCCATGCTAACCCTGCCTTCTGAGGTGCTGGCGGTGCCCTGGTTGCGTTGGCGACCTCCTCCTCCTCCTCCTCTGCCTTGTGCTTCCACTGTGGCCCCGCTGTCAGATGGGAATGCCAGCAGCATGGCGTCTACCAGCGTGCGCTTGTACTCGCGCATCTTGCGATCGCGCTCCAGTGAGTGAATTAAGGACGGTACGTTGTCCTTGTAACGGGGATCCAGCAGCGTGGCCACCCAGTAATCAGCACAAGTTAGAATGTGGGCAACTCGGCGGTCGTTGTGGAGACACTGCAGCATGTAATCGCTCATGTGTGCCAGGCTGCCCAGAGGCAACGAAAGGCTGTCCTCTGTGGGAGGTGTATGGTCCGTGTCCTCTGTATCCCCCCAGCCACGCACCAGTGATGGCCATGAGCTGGCCTGGGTGCCACCCTGCTGTGAACATGGTTCCATCTCCTCCTCCAGCTCCTCCTCCTCCTCATCCTCCTCATCCTCCAGAACTGTGCCCCTGCTGGACAATTGCGTCCCTGGCGTTTGCGTGTGCAGGAACCCACCCTCGGAGCCCCTTGCGAATGACTGCCCTGAAAGCCTTGGAAATGTTACCTCTTCATCCTCCTCCTCCTCCTCATCCTGTGCCACATCCTCTTCCATCATCGCCCGAATTGTTTTTTCAAGGAGGCATAGAAGTGGGATAGTTAAGCTGAGAACGGCGTCATTGCCACTGGCCATGTTGGTGGAGTACTCAAAACAGCGCAACAAGGCACACAGGTCTCGCATGGAGGCCCAGTTATTGGTGGTGAAGTGGTGCTGTTCCGCAGAGCGACTCACGCGTGCGTGCTGCAGCTGAAACTCCACTATGGCCTGCTGCTGCTCGCACAGTCTTTCCAGCATGTGCAAGGTGGAGTTCCACCTTGTGGGCACGTCACATATGAGGCGGTGAGCGGGAAGGCCGAAGTTACGCTGCAGCGCTGCCAGGCGAGCAGCAGCAGGGTGAGAACGCCGAAAGTGCGCACAAACGGCCCGCACTTTCTGCAGCAGCTCTGACATATCGGGGTAGTTTTTAAGGAACCTCTGCACCACCAAATTCAGCACATGCGCCAGGCAAGGGATGTGCGTCAAACCGGCTAGGCCCAGAGCTGCTATGAGATTTCGCCCGTTATCGCACACCACCAGGCCGGGCTTGAGGCTCGCTGGCAGCAACCACTCATTTGTCTGCTGTTCCATGCTCCTCCACAACTCCTGCGCGGTGTGTGGTTTGTCCCCCAAACAGGCAAGTTGTAAAACTGCCTGCTGTCGTTTACCCCTGGCCGTGCTGAAGTTGGTGGTGAAGGTGTTACGCTGTCCGGATGAGGAGGCGGTAGAGGATGAGGAAGCGGAGTAGGAGGAGTTAGGAACAGGAGGCAATTTGAAGCGCCCTGCAATCCTCGGTGGTGGAAGGACATGCGCCAAATTGCTATCCGCCTCAGGCCCATCCGCCACTGCATTTACCCAGTGTGCCGTTAGGGAGATATAACGCCCCTGACCGTGCTTACTGGTCCACGTATCCGTAGTTAGGTGGACCTTGGCACAGATGGCGTTGCGCAGTGCACACCTGATTTTTTCCCCCACTTGGTTGTGCAGGGAAGGGATGGCTTGCCTGGAAAAGTAGTGGCGGCTGGGCACGACGTACTGTGGGACAGCCACCGACATAAGGTTTTTAAAACTGTGCGTCTCCACCAGACGGAATGACAGCATTTCAAAGGCCAATAATTTTGAAATGCTGGCATTCAGGGCCAGGGATCGCGGGTGGGTAGGGGGGTACTTCCTCTTCCTCTCAAGTGTTTGGGAGATGGAAAGCTGAACGCTTCCACGGGACATTGTGGAGATGGTTGTTGGTGACCCAGGTGGTGGTGTTGCTGACAGATCGTCTGTTTGCGGGGTGGCAGGTGCCGGTATCACTACAGATGTGGCTGGAGCGGCCGAGACTGCAGCAGAAGAGGAAGCAGGATGAGCCAGAGACGTTTCTTGGTTTTGAAGGTGTGTACTCCACTGCAGCTCGTGCTTTGCACTTAGATGCCTGATCATGCAGGTTGTGCTCAGGTTGAGAAGGTTCATGCCTCGCTTCAAGCTCTGATTGCACAGGGTGCAAACCACTCGTGTCCTGTCATCAGCACATTTTCTAAAGAACTTCCACGCTAGAGAACTCCTTTGAGCTGACTTTGGTGCGCTCGTTCCCTTGCTGCGTTGGGCAGTAGCGGGCGTAGTGTCTAGGGCACGGCCGCTCCGCTTCTGCACCCTGCTCCCTCTTCTGCTGTGCTGGTGGCTCTGTGCGACCACCGCCTCTTCCTCTAAACTACTCAGTTCACCTGCATGACGTTCATTCCATGTGGGGTCGAGGACCTCATCGTCCTCCACATCATCTTCCACCCAGTCTTCACCCCTGCCCTCCTTGTCGGTCTCCACAATGCTGAACGCCGCAGCAGTTGGCACCTGCGTTTCGTCATCATCGGAGACGTGCTGCGATGATCCTTGCATGTACTCATCTTGAGGAATAAGTGGTTGGGCATCGCTGCACTCAATCTCTTCCACTTCTGGGGCAGGGCTAGGTGGATGGCCCTGGGAAACCCTGCTGACAGAGTCCTCAAAAAGAATAAGAGACTGCTGTATGGCTTGGGGCTCAGACTGCTGGCCTGATTTGCAAGGGGGTGAGGTGAAAGACGGTTGGACATTGGCTGCAGGTGCCAACTCTGACCTTTCTGCAGTAGACTGGGTGGGAGACAATGTGAAGGAACTGGAGGCACTGTCAGCAGCAAACCAATCTACTATCGCCTCAACTTGTTCTGGCCTCATCACTTCTAGGGGCGTTTGATGCCCTACCAAATACTGATGCAGGTTCTGTCGCCTACTCACACTTGAGGAAGGTGTTTCACTTGTGCGTGTAGCTGGCACAGATCGACCATGTCCTCTCCTTGCAACAGGAGCTCTACCAGCAGCACCACGACCCAGGCCACGGCCCTTATTTGACGGTCTCCTCATATTTCTGTAATTTAAGATCTTGCCCTAGAAAGGTTTTTATTGAATAGCGGAATAGAAAATATGATCCAAAAAAAGTGTATGTATATCACACGTACACAACCACACTAGGCCCCAATTACTATTGTTTGTACCCCTAAAAGGCTAGATGAGGAGTAGGGGGAGTATGGAACAGGCAGCACCCTCAAACCTTCAGAAGTATGAGATGAACCCCAACAACTTGGAAAGGTGGATCTCTCTCACACGTACCGACACAGACTATCCCGCAATTCAATTGATCCTCAAAGGTTTTTATTGAATAGCGGAATAGGAAATATGATCAAAAAAAGTGTATGTATCTCGCACGTACACAACCACACTAGGCCCCAATTACTATTGTTTGTACCCCTAAAAGGCTAGATGAGGAGTAGGGGGGGTATGGAACAGGCAGCACCCTCAAACCTTCAGAAGTATGAGATGAACCCCAACAACTTGGAAAGGTGGATCTCTCTCACACGTACCGACACAGACTATCCCGCAATTCAATTGATCCCCAAAGGTTTTTATTGAATAGCGGAATAGGAAATATGATCAAAAAAAGTGTATGTATCTCACACGTACAGAAACACACTAGGCCCCAATTACTATTGTTTGTACACCTAAAAGGATGGATGAGGAGGAGGAGGAGTATGGAACAGGCAGCACCCTCAAAGCTTCAGAAGTATGAGATGAACCCCAAAAACTTGGAAAGGTGGATCTCACACGTACCGACACAGACTATTCCGCAATTTAATTGATCCCCAAAGGTTTTTATTGAATAGCGGAATAGGAAATATGATCAAAAAATGTGTATGTATCTCACACGTACAGAAGCACACTAGGCCCCAATTACTATTGTTTGTACACCTAAAAGGATGGATGAGGAGGAGGAGGAGTATGGAACAGGCAGCACCCTCAAAGCTTCAGAAGTATGAGATGAACCCCAAAAACTTGGAAAGGTGGATCTCACACGTACCGACACAGACTATCCCGCAATTTAATTGATCCCCAAAGGTTTTTATTGAATAGCGGAATAGGAAATATGATCAAAAAAAGTGTATGTATCTCGCACGTACACAACCACACTAGGCCCCAATTACTATTGTTTGTACCCCTAAAAGGCTAGATGAGGAGTAGGGGGGGTATGGAACAGGCAGCACCCTCAAACCTTCAGAAGTATGAGATGAACCCCAACAACTTGGAAAGGTGGATCTCTCTCACACGTACCGACACAGACTATCCCGCAATTCAATTGATCCTCAAAGGTTTTTATTGAATAGCGGAATAGGAAATATGATCAAAAAAAGTGTATGTATCTCGCACGTACACAACCACACTAGGCCCCAATTACTATTGTTTGTACCCCTAAAAGGCTAGATGAGGAGTAGGGGGGGTATGGAACAGGCAGCACCCTCAAACCTTCAGAAGTATGAGATGAACCCCAACAACTTGGAAAGGTGGATCTCTCTCACACGTACCGACACAGACTATCCCGCAATTCAATTGATCCTCAAAGGTTTTTATTGAATAGCGGAATAGGAAATATGATCAAAAAAAGTGTATGTATCTCGCACGTACACAACCACACTAGGCCCCAATTACTATTGTTTGTACCCCTAAAAGGCTAGATGAGGAGTAGGGGGAGTATGGAACAGGCAGCACCCTCAAACCTTCAGAAGTATGAGATGAACCCCAACAACTTGGAAAGGTGGATCTCTCTCACACGTACCAACACAGACTATCCCCCAATTTAACTGATCCCCAAAGGTTTTTGATTAAATAGCGGAATAGAAAATATGATCCCAAAAAAGTGTATGTATATCACACGTACACAACCACACTAGGCCCCAATTACTATTGTTTGTACCCCTAAAAGGCTAGATGAGGAGTAGGGGGAGTATGGAACAGGCAGCACCCTCAAACCTTCAGAAGTATGAGATGAACCCCAACAACTTGGAAAGGTGGATCTCTCTCACACGTACCGACACAGACTATCCCGCAATTCAATTGATCCTCAAAGGTTTTTATTGAATAGCGGAATAGGAAATATGATCAAAAAAAGTGTATGTATCTCGCACGTACACAACCACACTAGGCCCCAATTACTATTGTTTGTACCCCTAAAAGGCTAGATGAGGAGTAGGGGGGGTATGGAACAGGCAGCACCCTCAAACCTTCAGAAGTATGAGATGAACCCCAACAACTTGGAAAGGTGGATCTCTCTCACACGTACCGACACAGACTATCCCGCAATTCAATTGATCCTCAAAGGTTTTTATTGAATAGCGGAATAGGAAATATGATCAAAAAAAGTGTATGTATCTCGCACGTACACAACCACACTAGGCCCCAATTACTATTGTTTGTACCCCTAAAAGGCTAGATGAGGAGTAGGGGGAGTATGGAACAGGCAGCACCCTCAAACCTTCAGAAGTATGAGATGAACCCCAACAACTTGGAAAGGTGGATCTCTCTCACACGTACCAACACAGACTATCCCCCAATTTAACTGATCCCCAAAGGTTTTTGATTAAATAGCGGAATAGAAAATATGATCCCAAAAAAGTGTATGTATATCACACGTACACAACCACACTAGGCCCCAATTACTATTGTTTGTACCCCTAAAAGGCTAGGAGTAGGGGGGAGTATGGAACAGGCAGCACCCTCAAACCTTCAGAAGTATGAGATGAACCCCAACAACTTGGAAAGGTGGATCTCTCTCACACGTACCAACACAGACTATCCCCCAATTTAACTGATCCCCAGAGGTTTTTGATTAAATAGCGGAATAGAAAATATGATCCCAAAAAAGTGTATGTATATCACACGTACACAACCACACTAGGCCCCAATTACTATTGTTTGTACCCCTAAAAGGCTAGGAGTAGGGGGAGTATGGAACAGGCAGCACCCTCAAACCTTCAGAAGTATGAGATGAACCCCAACAACTTGGAAAGGTGGATCTCTCTCACACGTACCAACACAGACTATCCCCCAATTTAACTGATCCCCAGAGGTTTTTGATTAAATAGCGGAATAGAAAATATGATCCCAAAAAAGTGTATGTATATCACACGTACACAACCACACTAGGCCCCAATTACTATTGTTTGTACCCCTAAAAGGCTAGGAGTAGGGGGGAGTATGGAACAGGCAGCACCCTCAAACCTTCAGAAGTATGAGATGAACCCCAACAACTTGGAATGGTGGATCTCTCTCACACGTACCAACACAGACTATCCCCCAATTTAACTGATCCCCAGAGGTTTTTGATTAAATAGCGGAATAGAAAATATGATCCCAAAAAAGTGTATGTATATCACACGTACACAACCACACTAGGCCCCAATTACTATTGTTTGTACCCCTAAAAGGCTAGGAGTAGGGGGAGTATGGAACAGGCAGCACCCTCAAACCTTCAGAAGTATGAGATGAACCCCAACAACTTGGAAAGGTGGATCTCTCTCACACGTACCAACACAGACTATCCCCCAATTTAACTGATCCCCAAAGGTTTTTGATTAAATAGCGGAATAGAAAATATGATCCCAAAAAAGTGTATGTATATCACACGTACACAACCACACTAGGCCCCAATTACTATTGTTTGTACCCCTAAAAGGCTAGGAGTAGGGGGGAGTATGGAACAGGCAGCACCCTCAAACCTTCAGAAGTATGAGATGAACCCCAACAACTTGGAAAGGTGGATCTCTCTCACACGTACCAACACAGACTATCCCCCAATTTAACTGATCCCCAGAGGTTTTTGATTAAATAGCGGAATAGAAAATATGATCCCAAAAAAGTGTATGTATATCACACGTACACAACCACACTAGGCCCCAATTACTATTGTTTGTACCCCTAAAAGGCTAGGAGTAGGGGGAGTATGGAACAGGCAGCACCCTCAAACCTTCAGAAGTATGAGATGAACCCCAACAACTTGGAAAGGTGGATCTCTCTCACACGTACCAACACAGACTATCCCCCAATTTAACTGATCCCCAGAGGTTTTTGATTAAATAGCGGAATAGAAAATATGATCCCAAAAAAGTGTATGTATATCACACGTACACAACCACACTAGGCCCCAATTACTATTGTTTGTACCCCTAAAAGGCTAGGAGTAGGGGGAGTATGGAACAGGCAGCACCCTCAAACCTTCAGAAGTATGAGATGAACCCCAACAACTTGGAAAGGTGGATCTCTCTCACACGTACCAACACAGACTATCCCCCAATTTAACTGATCCCCAGAGGTTTTTGATTAAATAGCGGAATAGAAAATATGATCCCAAAAAAGTGTATGTATATCACACGTACACAACCACACTAGGCCCCAATTACTATTGTTTGTACCCCTAAAAGGCTAGGAGTAGGGGGAGTATGGAACAGGCAGCACCCTCAAACCTTCAGAAGTATGAGATGAACCCCAACAACTTGGAAAGGTGGATCTCTCTCACACGTACCAACACAGACTATCCCCCAATTTAACTGATCCCCAGAGGTTTTTGATTAAATAGCGGAATAGAAAATATGATCCCAAAAAAGTGTATGTATATCACACGTACACAACCACACTAGGCCCCAATTACTATTGTTTGTACCCCTAAAAGGCTAGGAGTAGGGGGAGTATGGAACAGGCAGCACCCTCAAACCTTCAGAAGTATGAGATGAACCCCAACAACTTGGAAAGGTGGATCTCTCTCACACGTACCAACACAGACTATCCCCCAATTTAACTGATCCCCAGAGGTTTTTGATTAAATAGCGGAATAGAAAATATGATCCCAAAAAAGTGTATGTATATCACACGTACACAACCACACTAGGCCCCAATTACTATTGTTTGTACCCCTAAAAGGCTAGGAGTAGGGGGGAGTATGGAACAGGCAGCACCCTCAAACCTTCAGAAGTATGAGATGAACCCCAACAACTTGGAAAGGTGGATCTCTCTCACACGTACCAACACAGACTATCCCCCAATTTAACTGATCCCCAGAGGTTTTTGATTAAATAGCGGAATAGAAAATATGATCCCAAAAAAGTGTATGTATATCACACGTACACAACCACACTAGGCCCCAATTACTATTGTTTGTACCCCTAAAAGGCTAGGAGTAGGGGGGAGTATGGAACAGGCAGCACCCTCAAACCTTCAGAAGTATGAGATGAACCCCAACAACTTGGAAAGGTGGATCTCTCTCACACGTACCAACACAGACTATCCCCCAATTTAACTGATCCCCAGAGGTTTTTGATTAAATAGCGGAATAGAAAATATGATCCCAAAAAAGTGTATGTATATCACACGTACACAACCACACTAGGCCCCAATTACTATTGTTTGTACCCCTAAAAGGCTAGGAGTAGGGGGAGTATGGAACAGGCAGCACCCTCAAACCTTCAGAAGTATGAGATGAACCCCAACAACTTGGAAAGGTGGATCTCTCTCACACGTACCAACACAGACTATCCCCCATTTTAACTGATCCCCAAAGGTTTTTGATTAAATAGCGGAATAGAAAATATGATCCCAAAAAAGTGTATGTATATCACACGTACACAACCACACTAGGCCCCAATTACTATTGTTTGTACCCCTAAAAGGCTAGGAGTAGGGGGAGTATGGAACAGGCAGCACCCTCAAACCTTCAGAAGTATGAGATGAACCCCAACAACTTGGAAAGGTGGATCTCTCTCACACGTACCAACACAGACTATCCCCCAATTTAACTGATCCCCAGAGGTTTTTGATTAAATAGCGGAATAGAAAATATGATCCCAAAAAAGTGTATGTATATCACACGTACACAACCACACTAGGCCCCAATTACTATTGTTTGTACCCCTAAAAGGCTAGGAGTAGGGGGAGTATGGAACAGGCAGCACCCTCAAACCTTCAGAAGTATGAGATGAACCCCAACAACTTGGAAAGGTGGATCTCTCTCACACGTACCAACACAGACTATCCCCCAATTTAACTGATCCCCAGAGGTTTTTGATTAAATAGCGGAATAGAAAATATGATCCCAAAAAAGTGTATGTATATCACACGTACACAACCACACTAGGCCCCAATTACTATTGTTTGTACCCCTAAAAGGCTAGGAGTAGGGGGAGTATGGAACAGGCAGCACCCTCAAACCTTCAGAAGTATGAGATGAACCCCAACAACTTGGAAAGGTGGATCTCTCTCACACGTACCAACACAGACTATCCCCCAATTTAACTGATCCCCAGAGGTTTTTGATTAAATAGCGGAATAGAAAATATGATCCCAAAAAAGTGTATGTATATCACACGTACACAACCACACTAGGCCCCAATTACTATTGTTTGTACCCCTAAAAGGCTAGGAGTAGGGGGGAGTATGGAACAGGCAGCACCCTCAAACCTTCAGAAGTATGAGATGAACCCCAACAACTTGGAAAGGTGGATCTCTCTCACACGTACCAACACAGACTATCCCCCAATTTAACTGATCCCCAAAGGTTTTTGATTAAATAGCGGAATAGAAAATATGATCCCAAAAAAGTGTATGTATATCACACGTACACAACCACACTAGGCCCCAATTACTATTGTTTGTACCCCTAAAAGGCTAGATGAGGAGTAGGGGGAGTATGGAACAGGCAGCACCCTCAAACCTTCAGTATGAGATTGTGTTCACTGTACCCCACAAAGATTGAGTTCACTGCACCCCACAATGATTGTGTTCACTGCACCCCACAAAGATTGTGTTCACTGCACCTCACAAAGATTGTGTTCACTGTACCCCCCAAAGATTGTGTTCACTGCACCCCACAAAGATTCTGTTCACTGTACCCCACAAAGATTGTGTTCACTGCACCCCAAAAAGATTGTGTTCACTGCACCCCAAAAAGGATGTTGTTCACTGCACCCCAAAAAGGATGTTGTTCACTCCACCCCAAAAAGATTGTGTTCACTGCACCCCACAAAGATTGTGTTCACTGCACCCCAAAAAGATTGTGTTCACTGCACCCCAAAAATGATTTTGTTCACTGCACCCCAAAAAGGATTTTGTTCACTGCACCCCAAAAAGGATGTTGTTCACTCCACCCCAAAAAGATTGTGTTCACTGCACCCCAAAAAGATTGTGTTCACTGCACCCCACAAAGGATTTTGTTCACTGCACCCCAAAAAGATTGTGTTCACTGCACCCCAAAAAGGATGTTGTTCACTGCACCCCAAAAAGGATTTTGTTCACTGCACCCCAAAAAGATTGTGTTCACTGCACCCCACAAAGGATTTTGTTCACTGCACCCCACAAAGATTGTGTTCACTGCACACCAAAAAGGATTGTGTTCACTGCACCCCAAAAAGATTTTGTTCACTGCACCCCAAAAAGATTGTGTTCACTGCAGCCCAAAAAGATTGTGTTCACTGCAGCCCAAAAAGATTGTGTTCACTGCAGCCCAAAAAGATTGTGTTCACTGCAGCCCAAAAAGATTGTGTTCACTGCAGCCCAAAAAGATTGTGTTCACTGCAGCTCACACACAGAAAAATGGATGTGGATCACTGACACCTGCCTATCTCCAATCCCACACCACACAGCAATATCGATTGTAGTTTGTAGAACACAGTTTCCCTAAAATTCAGCAGACTCTGTCCCTAACAGGATTGAGAAGAGATCGTAGATCAGGATTGAGTGCAGATTCACCCCACCCCCCACACAGCAATATCGATTGTAGTTTGTAGAACACAGTTTCCCTAAAATTCAGCAGACTCTGTCCCTAACAGGATTGAGAAGAGATCGTAGATCAGGATTGAGTGCAGATTCACCCCACCCCCCACACAGCAATATCGATTGTAGTTTGTAGAACACAGTTTCCCTAAAATTCAGCAGACTCTGTCCCTAACAGGATTGAGAAGAGATCGTAGATCAGGATTGAGTGCAGATTCACCCCACCCCCCACACAGCAATATCGATTGTAGTTTGTAGAAGACACTGACCCTATATAATTCAGCAGACTCTATCCCTAAAATGCCTACAACTCGCCCTGCCTAGACACTCCGACCTGTCCCTCAATTCTATCCGGACACAAATGGTTTTTTCCTGCCTATCTTTCCCTAATCAGCAGCCAGCACGTTGATGTGTGCTCTGTCCCTGAATCTAAGCAGCATAATGACGCCGCTGCGGCTGCCTCGAACTTATAAAGACTTGGTCACATGCTTCAGACGGCCAATCACAGCTACTGAGACATTTGCAGGCATGGCTGGGATGGCTTAAGGCACACCAGTTAAACGATTGTTGATTGGCTGTTGAAAGCCCGCCATGAAAAGAGCGCCAAAGCATGCAAAACCCGGAAATAAAACGACCGAACACGGATTTTTACCCGAACATACAGTAAAGTGTCCGTGTCCGTGTTCGGGTACAAAAAATCCAATTATTCGGTACGAACACGAATAATACAGTCCGTGTTCGCTCAACACTAATGTTTATCTAAATAAAATTAAAGTATGTTGCTCTTTGCAACACAAATGTTACATTGGCAATTTAGTTCATTCTATTATATATTGTAATATATTTTTTGTACGCTACAGTTGGTAGACACCCACATGTGTTATTAAAAAATTTATTTTATTACCCAAGTTTTCTTTTTGGTGTACACATCGAATGTCTTTTGTGTTGTATTTGTTTAGTCGAGTGGTGTGGTCTGTAATTGTTAGTATGTTGGCTTTGGTTTATGTTAGCCTTGAGACTTGTTTTGAAGCTACATTTGAAGGGAGACCTTTTCTTGGGTCGTTATGTGAACATTGAGTTATCTAAATTTACATGAAATCATATGTTTGGAGATCGAGAAGCACATGTGTATAAATGCCTACATTAACCAGGGCCATTACTTGGCCACCAACACTCCTAAAAAACCAAAGAGCAAACACAAACTAATCATTTTGCATAAAATTTTATTTCATCCCCAAAAGAAGCACTATAATAAATCATATTGTGCCACCCTCAAATTAAAAAAAAAAAATGGCCCAACAAATTGGCCAATGTAACAATCATTAACAAAACTAAACCAAATTAAACAAAAAAACAAAAAATTAAGTTGGTGGTGGTGCCTGAAGCAGTGTGGTGAGCACTGTTAAGGTTCCTGCCATCAAATGGTGGGCCAATAGTTCCATCTGGTCTGGGGTTAGCTGTAGAGTTGTGGTCAAGTGGCCCATTAGGATCAGATCTTGTGTCTGAGGCTGCTGATGATGCAGGGTGTTGAACCTTGGAAATGTCCCAGACAGAAGATGTTGTGCCAATAGTCTCATCTGCTCTGGGGTCAGCCTAAGAATTTGGGCAACGTGTGCCATTAACATGAGATGGGATCGTTGCTGCTCCAAGGCTATTTGATGCTGCTGGTGGTGCAAGGGTTGTGAAGATGTGTGGGGAGTGGTGGTTGATTGGTTGTTGTGGTCCACGGTGCGGGGGCAAACGACATGTCGCATTGGTGACAAAAAAGAAGAACGGCCTGGGGAGGAGTGAAGTGATAAAGGTGTGGAGGGAATGTAGTCAGGTGGAAGGGGTACTGTGGAACCAGTGCGCATTGAGGTTGTGCAGGAGGATTGCTCATTGAGGGGTGTGGGAGTCCGAACGGAGTGTGAAGTGCTAGGAGTGGCTACAGGAGGAATTGTCCCATCCCCAGCTGCCTGACAAGTGGCCAACACTGGCATTACCCTCCCACTACCACAACCTGCAGTGGCAGGTGAGTGAGATGTTTGGGAGGGCTCTGCCAATGGGGCATCTTCAGATCCAAACAGGCATTGGCGTGTGGCCAGCACCTGAGTGTCAACACTTTGCCGATCCCGTTGATGCTGGTCTGCTAAACTTACCAAGCTGTTACGCATATCCTGTTGAACCTGTAACATATCCTGGTGAACCTGTACCATTGTTGCTACAGATTCCTGTATGAGCCCGAGCAGACGTACTGCCTCAGTAGATTGCTGAGTACGCCTCCTTAACTCATTTTGGACCTGATACTCATCAAGCAGCCTCTCGGCTACATCCAGCATAGATGGACAAAGTTGGGTAGGTGACAATCCCTCTGCATCTAAGGCTACCTGAAAGCAGAAGAAATAGACCAAATCATTATCAAACATCATGACTAAATTTTTCAGATTAGTTTGACAACTTAACACCCCAAGCAGAACGTTGAAAAGTTTGATGTGCTTCTAATGAGTACTTGTTCATTGTAAGATTATCCAAGCTAGCAACACTTCTGATAATGGGTACATATTATATTGGTATGACTAATATGACAAAGGCAAAAAAGATTCAACATGAAGGTGTTCCCAATTAACCCTGGTGTGGTAGGTTGTTTATGCTTTTGGTAAATCTGTTACTACACCAATGACTTTATACATCTACGTATGTTGTCTAAAATCTTGCCATCAATCGGCTAGAGGACAACCCAAACAAACGATACCCATGAATTTGGACCTGGAAAATCAAAGACGGGCCGGACTTTAAAGATCCTGGATGTTTTTGGAACATTAGTGGCACACCAAATTATAACATAATTCCCTGATGTTCAAGATAGAACTCTTGTTGTGCTGGTGCATCGTCAGAATGTCATAGCACTAATTTAACACACACAATGTAAGCCACATCTAGTCCAAAATCAATGCTACCATTGAAATGTTACATGTGCACCTTGTTCCCTTATATCACATACCACAGCACTGGATGCAGAATCGTCGCCAGCTCCTGATCCAACTCCAGCTGCAACGTCAAGAGGGGCCTGATGTTCTTTTAAAAACAAAAAAAAAAAAAACATGTTTAGTACATAACCTTAGTCAGTAATGATTATGGCCAGATTGCCCTCCTAGCTTCATGAATGAAGCATTGAGGCCAAACATTCAAAAGTGCTTTCCTGGGCTCATAGGACACTTGCTAAACCCTCCCAAAGGTTAAGAAGGCTTGGTCTGCCTACTAATGACGGCACCCATTAATGCTGTCAACTGTGTTTTGCAGGGTAAACATCTAAAAGGCAACACTCTTTCATAAGAAAAAACATGTGTGTTAACCGGTTGCCGACCGCCGCACGACTATATACTGCGGCGGTCAGCCCCGGCCAGGCAGAGTGACGTATCGGTACATCACTCCCTGTCACTGACTTGCGAGCCTATCGCGGGCGGGCGCGCGCCCGCCGAGGCGCGCGCCCGCCGCGGCTCGTTCACAGGCAAGTCAGTGCGTGTGACCGGCGGACTCGATGTCCGCCAGTCACACTGCGATCGCTCCTGTGAAGGGAGAAAGACAGAGCAGCTTGTGTAAACAAGCTGCCTGTCAGTTCTCCCTGTGTAAAAGTAAAGATCTGACCGTTCTACTATGTAGAACGGTTGATCTTTGCTTTTACACCAATAGGAATGTCCCTACACAGTAGAAAGCACGCCCCTAGGACACACTTAACCCCTCCCTGTCCAATAAAGTTAACCCCTTCCCTGCCAGTGTCATTTTTGCAGTAACAGTGCATATGTATAGCACTGATTACTGCAGTAATGTCACTGGTAACCCCAAAAGTGTCAAAAATGTCAGTCAAGGGTCCGATCTGTCCGCCGCAATGTCGCAGTACCGAAAAAAAAATCGCAGATCGCCGCCATTACGCGTTAAAAAAAAAACACCAAAAATGACAAAAATCTTTCTCTTTGTTAGTAAACGCGATAACTTTTGCGCAAACCAATCAAAATACGCTTTTTGCGATTTTTTTTTACCAAACATAGGTAGCATAAAACAAATTGGCCGAAAAATGTTAAAAAATTTTGATTTTTACTTTTTTTTTTGGGGAATTTCATATAAAAAAATGTGAAAAATATTGTTATTTTTGCAAAATTTACTCTCTTTTTTTGTTTATAGCGCGTGATCAAAAAATCGCACAGGTGATCAAATACCACCAAAAGAAAGCTCTGTTTGTGGGAAAAAAAGGACGTCAAATTCGTTTAGGTACAGCGTCGCACGACCGCGCAATTGTCCGTTAAAGTCACGCAGTAAAAAATCGCAAAAAGACCCCTGGTCCTTTAGCAGCCAAATCCTCCGGGGCTTAAGTGGTTAATGGGGTTAATAAGATTCCAAAAAACATTATTTGGCTAGACATACCAACACCTTCCTCCAGGCCTAGCTGCACTGGGTGTGTTCCCTGCTGCGGATCTTCTGTAAAGGACATAGCAATATGAGCTATCTTGGAAAAAAAAAAACATCTACATTGTTTGGCACAGTATGATATTGGACCTACCAGGAGGAGGGTCAGCACTGATGTCAACACCTGTGAGTCCGTCTGGTTCGCCAAGCTGCATGGGCTGTGGAGGGGCTGAGATCCGTGCTACAGATGAACAAATTGCAGGTTGGGGAAAACAAAAAAAGGACAATTGGAAGGGCAAGTATCACATTCTATTAATGTCACACATAGGATAGTAGTTAATCTTTTCCAAACAACTCACACAATTGACATCCAAGATAATATCCTACCTCGGTGCAAAGCATCCGAATCTAAGTCCTCTCTGGTAAAGATGGTATCAGGTCCTATGATGTTCAAGAAAGGTAATTGATAATCCCAGAGAGAACTTCGTGCACGTTCATCCAGCCGACCTTGTCGGTCATAAAGACCCTCCGCAGCCCATGCAATTAGCTTCTTCCGAACGGACCCACAGATGTCGTTGACCTTCTTCCGCACACTGTCACGGTGGCGAGGTGCTTCACCCAGTGCATTTACAGCATCCCGGATTTCATCCCACAATCTGTTCTTCTCTGTTACTGAGTAAGACGCGGCCCTGGTCCCATGTATCGCCTGATATCTGGCCATATAGGCGTGGACCAGGGCACAGCACTGATTGTGGGTGAAACGGGGAAGCCGGGATAATGTGGACAAGCTGACTCTGGTGGACGGACCCGCTCCAGGACTACTGTCAGAAGAGCCAGCTTGTCCACTTGGTGTGTTACCACCTCCCCCGGCTTCCTCCTCCGGGATGGGGATGGTGGACTCCCTCATGGATACAGCTGGAGCCTCCCTCACACCAGAGCCAGACGATCTGCCCACCCTGCCCCCCCTGCCCCCCCTGGCCACCCTGGCCACCCTGGCCACCCTGCCCCTTCTCATCCTTCCAGTGGGTGGGGCCATGGGAGCACGAGGTGGGCAGAGAATCTGGCTGTCCAGCAGCAGCAAAGAGCCCCAAACTCCTAAATCTGAAATGACAAAAGAGAAAACAGAAAAAACAGGATTTGCAGATTGCTCTTCATATACAGTATAATTAGTGAACAGTTACAGAACACACTTACCTAATGGCACAAACAGACTTGGTGGTGGTGGTGGTGGTAGTAGTGGGCAAAGAGCAGAAGAGGCTGCAAAGAAAAGGAAAAAAAAAAACACATAAGAAAACGCATATGGGTACAAATCACACGAGGCCCTCCAAACACTTACCTAATGGCACAAACACGATGGTGGTGGTGGCAAAAAAAGCAGAAGAGGCTGCAAAGAAATGGAAAAAAAAAACACATAAGAAAACGCATATGGGTACAAATCACACGAGGCCCTCCAAACACTTACCTAATGGCACAAACACGGTGGTGGTGGTGGTGGTGGCAAAAAAAGCAGAAGAGGCTGCAAAGAAATGGAAAAAAAAACCACATAAGAAAACGCATATGGGTACAAATCACACGAGGCCCTCCAAACACTTACCTAATGGCACAAACACGGTGGTGGTGGTGGTGGCAAAAAAAGCAGAAGAGGTTGCAAAGAAATGTAAAACAAAAAACACATAAGAAAACGCATATGGGTACAAATCACACAAGGCCCTCCAAACACTTACCTAATGGCACAAACAGACTTGGTGGAGGGGGGGTGGTGTAATCCTTTATAGGCAAAAGGAGGCTGCAAACATTAAACATACATGAGAAATCGCATGACCTACATACGTGCACATAATAAATTACAGTTATCAGGAAAGCAAAAATGGTGTCTTTGGAAGCTGGGAAGGTAAGGGGGCAGGTTTAGATGCCAAATCTAGACTGCACACCTTTAACAAACATGAGAAAACACATGTCCAAACCACATGCACATGGGGCCAACTGCCAATGATTAAAAGACACTTGAGGGGTTCCCAAGCTATTGTGGGTTGGAGGGGATTCACCATAGACAACTTAAGCACACCCAAGATAAGTACAAATTCTCTCCTTCCTTTTTTTTGGGAGAGAGAGATACAATTGTCTTACCTCCAGATAATGTAGGTTGTGGGTCACAGGGTCTTGCTAGCACATAAGAAACATCGATCTATAACATCCAGCAGCCATATTGGCCATGTGCTCCTTTTATAGCTGGCTCACAGGTGTGATAATTAGCGGCCGTTTCTATATATATCTGCGCATTCGCGAATTTGCGCGTTCAAAATGGAGGACGATATCCCAGACGCATTAGATGGTGCAATGCTGGCATTTATCGGTGCCTTGTTTGAGGAGGCCCTGGCACAGGAGGCAGCAGAAGGTGGGGAAGCTGCAGCAGAAGGTGGGGAAGCTGCAGCAGCAGCAGCAGCACCTCCAGCAGCAGCACCTCCAGTCCGTGTGCCCTTACCTCGCCAGCCACGCATTTTTGCTCCAAGGATCTATTTGGACAAGCTGCGGGATTCTGATGTCAGGAGGAAGTTCTGGCTCGAGCGAGGAACTATTCTACACCTCTACCAGCTCATAGCAGACAAAATTGACCCGGACACACAGCGCGGCCATGCGGTGCCCGGCATGGCCAGATTGCTGGCCACTTTGTATATTTTAGTGGCAGCTTCCAAGCCACTTCGGGAAGTATCATGGGCATTAGCCAGCCCACAGTTTCAAGGGTGTTCATGTTGGTCATTAATGCCATAGTGGATATAGTGCCCAATTTTATCCACTGGCCACAGAATGAAAATGAGTGGAATGAAGTCAAGTTGGGTTTCTACCTGCGGGCACACATGCCGCAAATCCTAGGGGCAATCGATGGCACCCACATAGCCATTAGGCCACCAAGGAGCCACGAAAGTGAGTACCGGAACCGCAAGCAGTACCACTCCGTGAACGTCCAATTAGTGTGTGACGCCAAACAGCGCATCATGAGTGTCAACACTGGTCACCCAGGGTCGTGCCATGATTCCAGTATGTTAAGAACCAGTACTCTGTACGAGGTGTTTGAAAGTGGACAAATGCCCGAAGGGTGGCTTATTGGTAAAGTATTTTGTCTTAACAACATAAACTGTAAGATTACATAGACATAGGAATAAGCTACATCGGTGTACACCCTGATTTAAGCAAAGCCTACCTAAAATGGATGTGTTAGGAGTTGTCAGGCTGTTCACACACAACCAGATCAGCAGCTTAGCAGCTCACAAAAGAAAGATTTGCAAAGTTGTCTTTGAGTCCAATGAAGGTGGTTAACCAATGTGTAAATGGTGTCCTCTAGCCACCCAAAGAAAACCTACAAATGATTCCAATGGTATTGCCATATCCCCAAAGTACTTTGCATAAGTGAGTCAATATTGGTTTCCTCACTCTAGTTGCAGATATATTCCAGAAGTAAGACCTAGGCTAATGTAATAGGAACAAAATAGGGGCCAAGTTGGAACTTGCAAGAGAAACCCACCACTTTGTGTGTCCTTTTTCCCATTTGTATTAGTGATTTAGGCAGTTAGACAGAGTTGAGATGTTTCATATGATTTTTTGCAAACAGACGAGCAGGTTGTTTAGTAAAATGCCTAATTGTCTCCCATTTTGAGGAGTCATCTAAAGTCACATGATAGGAAGAACTAATGTATATTTTTCTTATTTTTCAGGGGATGCTGGTTACCCGCAGCTGACGTGGCTGATGGCTCCAATCAGGTACCCCCAGGGCCCAGCAGAGAGGAATTACAACAGGGCCTTGCGGAGAAGCCGGAGTATCATTGAGTTGACCATAGGTCTTCTCAAATCCCGGTTTCTCTGCTTGGCCCGGCCTGGGGGTGAACTCCTGTACTCTCCTACAAAGGCTTCCAAGATCATCCTGGCGTGCTGCGTGTTGCACAACATGTGCGTTGCCCGGGATGAATCTTGGGAGCTGACGGAGGAGAGGGAGCCAGAGGTCCGTCAGCCGGCGGCCCCCAGGCGGCGGAGCACCGCTGCCGGTATGGCCACCCGGAATACCCTGGTTGCTAGCCACTTTACATGTAAGTACTGTAACCGGTCAAGATAGGGCATGTGTATTAATTAGCTAGTTAGCAGAGGTGCCACTCACAGGGAGACAGAGGGTCATTATCATCTGCCAATGACACTTGCCATTGTAGATAAAGTGTAGTCAACATTGGTAAAATTGTGTTACTTGAGCAAAAACATGCACCTCTAACCATAAACATGTTGGTATTGTGAATAGTGTAAAGGGCTGAGAAGAGCTGGCAGGTGTTTATTTGTGTCTATGCCACCTGTGTAGTTATTGATAACATGAACGGCTGCTTGGTATCTTATGGTGTTTTAATTTTCCAGAACATCAACATCTTGGAATCATGGCACGTACCATGGGAAGCCTGTGGTGATGGGCTGTCTGGCGTCACAGGTGTGTATTCAAATGTTTACATTAATGATTTCTGGTTTGTGTAAGTTGGCATAAAATGTGTTATTTCACTCGTGATGTCGAAATTAAATGAAGTTCAGAATGAAGCAAACAGGCATTAAGATGTGATTTTCATAATGAAATGTCTTATCCTTTGTTTTATTTTTCCAGGAGTGGTACTGCTTGCGGGTGTAGGTGGTAGAAACCCACCTTGATGGACTCCACTCATTTTCTTTTGTGGTCAGTGGATATTTGGTAAGGCACATGGCCAATGACCAACATGAACACCCTGGAACTTCGAAAGTGGCTTGGAAGCTGACCAGCAACCTTGCCATGCCTGTCCCCTATGAGCTGGTAGAGGTGCAGAATGGATTCTGAACTCTGCCGGAAGTTGTGGAAGACATCAGAATCCCGTAGCCATGGAGCAAAGATCGTGGTCTGGCGCTGTAAAGGCACACGGACTGGAGAGTGACAATATTATTTTGCTGCATCCCTCCTTCTGCTGTCATTCTCAAATAAATAAAGACATTAGAATTGAACATGTGTTTTTTTGTTTTGTGTGGGTGCCTACAGACAAAAGGGCCATCCACACTGTAAGATTTAGAGAAGACTTTATCCTTCAGATTGACATTTTCTATGTAGTGCAAGGGCCTGCCTGATTGCATCCAAATTGAAAGTGTTGAGGTTTGAGCTTATATTATATGGTTTGGTTAAGTCTACAGGAAAAAGTCTAGACAAATTGTTAGTGTATGGCCCATTAAGCTGCCAAGGCCGGAGTTTTGCACTTTGCATGCTGCTTGTACTGGTGATGTGAGGGGTTGTAATGTAGAGTAGGGATGTGACAGTGTTGTGTTGAGGTGTGAGGCAAATGTAGTGTTGGACTATGAGGGTCTGTGTTGTTGAAATATGGAGAGAGTCCAATATCAGACACCTATGTTTATTGGTCAAGAAATTGTAAGAACCATGGTAAATATGTAAAGAATTGCATCTCGATAAAACTAGGACCACACTCATAAAATCAAAATTGTGTTGTTTCCATTGATGTGCTTGAAATTTGGGTAGGACACCCCCCCCCCCCCCAAATTCAAGATAGTTAAAAAAAACTGTTAAAAAAAATGAGAGTGAAAAGAGATCCCAAGTGTAGTGATGTGATTTGAACCCATGACGTTGTTAACTGCAGTGAAGTTGCAAAGCACTTAGCTATTGTGCAGAATAAAGCTGTATGGTGGAAAAAAAGGAGTGTGTTAAGGCTAAAAAGCACATATAGCTAAAGAACTAAACATTGTATGGAATGTGGGAAGAAGACCATGGTAAAATTGTGAGGTTTCATCTTGCCCTGAAGTAGGGTAGGGGTTTGGTCACTTGCCTTTGGTACTTTCAATCATAAGATCGATTTGACACACAGACAAGATCAAAAAAACACTTAAAATGGTGTAAGCTTGCAAGCGCTTCTGAGTGTAACATTATTTAGCAATATATATGATGTAATCCGTTACATTTTAGCAATATAAACAAAAAAAGAAAATAAAAAAAGTAGGTGGAGATGGTAAGCCTCGAACCTACAGCAGAGGGAGATGAATTACAGACGTGTGATGTGTGCACTAATCCACTAGCCCACATCGCTATGTGAAACTGCTATAAGCACGAAGACATAAGTTTGCGAATTGGCGAAGCCGCGATCGTAAGTGAATCCCGCTGACGGCGGAATTCATTATTGCTGTTTCACTAGCCAATTCGCCGCAGCGCCAGTTAATTGATTTGAACGCGGCGAAACTGAAACACGTCATAGATGTTTGAAGCTGCAGTTTCTTTAAATCCGGCCCCCCATGTCCACTTTAGGAGGGATCTGAACAAAACATGGCTGAACACTCTTTTTAAATATTTTTTTTTTCAGCTCTGCAACCATAAAACAAATTCTTTGCCAGTAATATGAATATTCTTGGTATAAATTGGGTATGGCACAAACTATATAGTCTTTTTTAACATTCATACATAGACATCTGCTTGAATGCACACATGTATGTACTCAGATTCAATATAGTAATTTGGAATGTAACTATCCCAATACTGGACACTTTGACCCCCCCTTCTTGTCCAAACTATTTTGACCTTATCAGCACTCTCAGACTTTGAAGGACAATAAATCAGTCACGTAAAACTACATAAAATAAAATTTGTATTATTTTTGAGACAGATAGAACTATCTATTGGAGGCATTTAATGTTTTTTTTTATTGTTTTGCTATATAGAATAAAAAAAAGGGCCAAACATTTTGAAGAAAAAAAAACATGTTTTAATAGCTTGTGTTATAAGATTTTGCAAATACATCTTGCTTCATAAATTTAGGATAAAATGTATTCTGCTACATTCCTTCGGTAAAGATAACCCAAATTTCTTGCTGCATGTGGTGTCTGTGAGGAGCCCCCCAGATATTTAGCCCTCCTCCCTACATGAATGAGTTCAGAGTACTCATTGCCCTGATGTAAATCCAACATCAATCATATTTCCTATCAATGAAGTTCCATCTTTAATCGCAGTAAGTGACACCCTATTGACCTGTACCATAGGTAATTTTGTCTGCCCGGGGGTGACTTGTTGGAACCTGGAAGCCACCCAACATATATGGGGGCCCCCAAATATCTGGTCCTACCCCTTTTACCCATTCACAAAAAAAAAAAAAATAGATAAAACACACAAACATAAAAAAGATGTCAATGGCCCCTGTGCACATTTGCGCATTTAATCGCCTGCAACAAAATGCCTGTCACTCAGTACATGAGCTTCTGTTTGACAGATTAAAGGCAATTTTGGCCCCATATACTTCAATGGGGCCATCTTAAAAAATAAGACATAAGTGTTTTGCCATACGTTTTTCAGCCGCACAGCATCACTCCACCCCTAAATGCACCTTTTCTGATAAGCAAATGGGGACAGCTTATCTCCATGACCCAGAGAGCTTTATTGCCCTGGTGCATGTCCACATATGGCTATATCCCACATAAAAATACATTTCATCCAAAGTACAGTATTTTCAGACTGGTCCAGCTACTCTTCCTCCCTGAGAAAGGTTGCTTCTCTGCTTACGTGTCTGCAACTTTGCAGCTGCATTTCTTGCAGACATATGATGATTTCTACCACTATATTCATTATGCTTCGGTTGTTGTAACCTTCCTGTAAACTTTTGTGCAGAAATTCAGTTGTAGATTTTGCAGACATGTACCAGCCGTGTTATATATTCTCCTGCTATGTCCTTAAGATTTGTTAGTAGAAGTAATCAGCCTAGAACGTTTGTAAATCATTGCAGCAGCATGCACTTGTGTCTGCAGACATGTTAGCCCAGAAGGAAGCATTCTCACTGAGCATATAGCAACCTTGGTAAACTCTTTTTAGCTGACAGGTACTGCTAGCAGAATCAAAGTCTATCTCAAATAATAGCACTAAATAAAAAATACATTTTCAAAATTATTTTTTTTTACAAATAAATATCTGAAAATCTATCACTACAAGTCTGCAGAGCTGATGTCCTTATCTCACATTTGTTCAATAACTTAAGCTACCATGGGTGCTCTCCTGTGGGAGACATAAAGAACATAAAGAATGATGCGAAATCATCACTGACATGTGCACCACTTGTGCTGCCATAGCTTCCGGCCCACTGGCCCCTTTCCATTGTGCGCATGACAGCATCTTCAAAAAGGAAACCATAACACTGGCGGTTGAAATGGTGCAGAACATTAGCTGCCTTAACTGCCGTGATTGCATTCTGCATGTTCAGGCTAATTGTAGAAAAAGCCACTTATTACAAAGATGCCCAAAAGCACACTCCACTACTTTTTGTGCTTTGGTGAGCTGATAATTAAAAACCCTCTTCTCCACATTTAGGCTCTAATTAAACAGAGCCTAAACAGGTACTAACCTAGGGCAAAGGTTCAACAAACACAGTGCAGAGAAGGAACTTCTTGTTCCTGGCGGTGGAGAGTTCTCAGGCAGGTCAATTTTCACATAGCATCTGTTCAAAGTTAGAATGAGAAAAAATACTGGAGTCAGAGCTGCTCCCATATGTAAATCTAGTGAAAGCAAGAATTTGCATCTGTCACTGCAAATAGAACAAAAGAAAAATATTTTTTTAGAATTAAAGTACTTGCTGCCACTTGATATTGGCTTGATTATCCTTATGTGTTTCCCATCAAATGCTCCAACACAATTGGGGAAATTGCAGTGTTCCCAGAAAAGATTGTCTATTAGATGACTACTCTCTTGTTGGCCTTGCCATAGCCATGTTATGCATTACATCCCAAATGATAGAACAAGGGTCTCGGATAATGTAGCTTGATGTAGATTTTCCAACCATGAATGCAAAGTGCAGACTAGTCAAGGATTGACCAGTAGAGTTAAGCAAGCAGTTCAAGCCGAGCAAAAGTCTGGCCCGAAGATCGCCTGTGAACCTCCAAATTTGCAGGGAGCTCAGCGGGATGATTGTCCGCTGAGCATGCTGCACAGTGCATTCTAGGGCCATAATTGGCCCTAGTCATTATGATTTTGCCTAATCATGGCTCAGTGATCATAGTGCCACTCAACACTATAAAAGATTCCCTTCCACAGAAACCTTTCGCACTGTGTTGTTGGAGTGGAAATAGTTTGTGCAGTGCTCTGTTTGCTACTACCGAGTTAGTTTTTCATTGTGACTCTGAGTGCAGAGTGTCAGTGTAGTGTGAGTATAGTGTGTCAGTATAGAGTGAGTATATCGTGTCAGTATAGTGTAGTGTTAGTGTAGTGCAGTGTTTAACACAGCATTACATAACATTTAGTGCTGTATACAGTGCTGTATACCCCCTTTGTTTTGGGTTGCTGCGTTTTGTTTTTATTTTTTTTTTCACATGCCTGCCCCCTTTTTTAAATTGTCAGATGCCGTTTTTCTGACTGTGATGCTGTAGTTCTCCCTTTTTAATTTTTTACATTTTTTTATAGTTTTTACATTTTTGTCAGCGGCAGTCCTCATTTTAAAGTGCACCAAACTTGACTTTCTATTGAATAAAGTGCATCCAATTGCACATTTCTCAGTATCTATTAAATTTGGATAATAAGCCCCAGCATCATGTCTGGGAGACCAACAAGGAGAGGCAGATGTTTCCATGCCACTATGAGAGGTGGTCCATCCTCAGGCAGGGCACAATTTTCTCTGATTAGTGATGTTTCCCACGCTCTCCAGCCACAGCATGCAGGGGAGGTGGTGGACTGGCTTACGAAACCATCCTCATCCTCCTCATCCTCTATCGCCCAAGCTGAGACTAGTGCGGAGTCCACCGCAGCTGCCAGAGCGGACTATTCTGCCTCCTTGTCCACAGCTACTCCTGCCATATCCCCAGCAACATGCATGGAGGAGTCAACTGAATTATTTGAACACAGCATCAGTCACATGCTTCTTGATGATGCACAAGTGTTATTTGATTCTGATGTTGGTTCTGAGGTTGAGGAAGGGAGAAACATGAGCCTACAGAGAGGAGAGGACACTGATAAACAACACATTGGCAGTCATGTTCCCCCAGCCACAGTGTATTGCCAAGTTTGCTTAAGCAGTGGTGAGGATGGAGGGGATGATGATGATGGTGGCACTGACGAAACTTGGGTGCTGGATAGAGCAGAGGAAGAGACATAACCCCAATGAGGCAGGATGTCCTCCATAGGCAGCCATCATTGAAGAGTAGAGAGCAGCCACCTAATTCCATCAGATTGTGAAGCTGTTTTCTGCCGGCCCACTTCCCACAGCTCAGCTGTGTGGGCCTTTTTTTGCACATGTGAAGCTGATCGCACTGTTGTAATATGCAATCTCTGCTGTGAGCAGATTAAGCATGGCAAAAATACCAGCCATTTGGGTACCTCATGCTTGTAAAGGCATTCAACCTTCCACCACTCAGCCTGTTGGCAAGATCACCTGAAAGCCACACAAAAGGGACACAATTCTTCTCCTCCTCACTTCTCACCTTTCATGTCTACCCCCACTATATCTCATGACCTCAAAGCAGCCTCCACTGACAGGGATGATAGTATAGCAAAGGGTTTCACAGCTCCTTACAACACACCTGCCAGCAGCACACCACCAGCTGTCGAGTATAGCAGGCAAATTTCTCTGCCCCAGCTGCTGCATCGAAAAAAAAAAAAAATTTCCACCCACACGCCCAGCGTCTAAATTCCAGCTTGTCCAAATTGCTGGCTTTACAACTCCTGCTTTGCTGTCTGGTCAATTCTTTCCAATGTAGATAAACCCGAGAGCCAGATGTTCTAGAATCACGCAGTCATCTTGCCGAGCGGTCGCCATGCCCCAGCACTTTTAAATTTTTCAAGCTCAGGTCCCATAGACTTTAACTGGTTCCCGACCACCCGCACATTTACTGCGGCAGGCTGGCTCTCCTGCGCAAACCGTCGTAGCCCTACGTCGGTCACAAGGGTAATGCTGGGGGCAAGCGCGCCCCTCTGCCGGTACCCTCCCACCTCTACTAGACAGCAGGGATGCTGATCCACAGGGCCGGTGGCCGCGATTGCCGCTGGGCACCAGCGATTGCTCCCCACTGAGAGAGAAGAACGGTCAGCTGTTGTAAACACAGCTGACCATTCTTCTCTTTGAAATGATCACAGAGTGCCTGTGAACTTTCTATATAAGATCACAGGTCTCTGTGGTCATTTCACAAGCCCATCCCCTATACAGTTAGAAAACACTCCCCTAGGCTCACACTTAACTCTTTAATCACCACTGTGTTAACCTCTTCCCTGCCAATGTCGTTATTACAGTAACAGTGCACATTTTTCGCACTGATTATTGTAGTAGTGTCACTGGTCCCCCCAAAAGTTCCAAAAATATCAGTGAGGCATCCGATCTGTCTGCCACAATGTCGTAGTCCCACTAAAAATCACAGAACGCCGCCATTACTAGTAAAAATAAATAAATAAAAAATAAAAATTACATAAACCTTTCCCCTAGTTTGTAGACGCGATAACAGTTGCACAAACCAATCAAAATAGGCTTATTGCGATTTTTTTCCCCCAAAAATATGTATCAGAATACAAATTGGCCTAAAAGGATGAAAAATGTTGATTGTTGAGGAATGTTATATAGCAGAATGTGAAAAATATTGTTTTGTGTTTTTTTTTTTCAGAATTGTTGCGCACAGGTGATCAAATACCACCAAAAGAAAGCTCTATTTGTGGGGAAAAAAAGGACATCGATTTTATTTCAGTACAGTGTTGTATGACCGCACAATTTTCCGGTAAAATAATGCAGTGCCGAATCGCAAAACAATGGGCTGATCATTATGGGGGCAAATCATTCCGGTTTATAGGTTAATAGGGTTTGGGGTTCAGGTCCAAACTTTTATGATGTTCAAGAGTTCTGGTGCAAACTGAACAGGGTTGTGTTCATTCCAACTCTATTGACCAGTTGCCAGGAACCTAAGGGAACGCTAAAATGATTTATCAATACTGTATATATACAGTGTATATATGTATATATATATATATATATATATAGTGATGGACGAACATCGGACGGGGCGATTCACGAACGCGATCCGCAAACTTTCTCAAATGTTCGCGAACCGCAAGTTTGCGGTGGACCTCATTCACTTTAATGGCAGGCAAACATTAAAAACCTCCAGGTCATATTTGCAGCCACAAAATACTTACTAGCTGTGCACACATAGTCCCACAACAGGGACACTGACATACCAGAAGTATTGCTATTGGAAAAGTTGCCATAAATGTTTTTTTTTTTTTTTCACAATTTAGCGGAATGTTTACAGACCCATTGATTTTCAATGCCAGTCTGAAAAATTAGGCATTCACAGGACAAAGAAGTAAGTGTCGGCCTGTACAGGCTCCAAAAATTAGCCAACAGGCATTCACCTGAGAGCAAAGAACTTTGTATTCTGTGGCTGGAGGTACATTAGGCATTCACAGGATACAGAAGTAAGTGTCGGCCAATACAGGCCCAAAAAATTAGGCCACAGGCGTTGTATTCTGTGGCTGGAGGTTGCTGTGTGGAGCAGGGACAGACTGTATAGTGACACAAGTCAATAGCTAATAGGTCCGCAAAAGTCTTTTGTTAGTGTAGGGAGAGGTTGCTGTGTGGAGCTGGGACAGACTGTAGCAATTAGGCATTCAACGGACATAAAAGGCCTTTTATGCCGCTGTATTTACCTAAGACAGGGACCATGAATTGTTATGGGTGGTGGCGGATATTTGTGGCCTGTCATGAGGATTTTGAATCAAACATGGTTTACTGGTCACATGTGTTGAATTCCTCCGAGATCCATGCCTCATTCCTTTTTAGAAATGTGAGGTAGTCAACACTGTCGTGAGCTAGGCGAGTGAGCTTATCGGTCACTACCCCCCCTGCTGCGCTGAACGTCATTTCGGACAGGACACTGGACAAGGGGCAAGCCAACAGTTCCACTGCAAATTGTGCAAGCTCTGGCCAGAGGTCAAGCCTGCCCACCCGGTAGTCTAGGGGTTCATCACTTCTCAGAGCGTCCACATCGGCCGTTAACCCGATGTAGTCGGACACCTGTCGGTCTATGCGTTCCCTAATGCTAGAGTGTTTGCAGTCAACGCATAAGTCGCGGTAAGCCCTACACTTACCTAGGGATGATCCGCTGGATGGATGGAAAATAGGGTTTCCATCCATCCAGATTTGACGGATCGGATGTCAGCAGACATGTCACCACTGACATCCGATGCCCCATAGACATGCATGGGGGGGCCGTTCAGATCCGCTAAAAAAACAGACAGGCAGGTCTGAATGGTCCGCCTGTGGGAAAGGGGCCTAAGAAGGCACCTGGACTCCCATCACCGAGCCCAGAGGGAGCAACATCGTCAGAACCCACAAAGCAACACTCCAGGCTCTCACCGTCTAGCCTCTTCTCCTTCTCCTCTCTCCTCACAATTGTCCTCCACTCCACCTTCCATCATGTCGTCCTCATGTTTTTCTAGAAAAAGGCAGGCTTCCGTGGCCCAAATGTTCGAGCATAAAAAAATGATGACGCTGGATAACCCTCTTTCCCAACGGTTGACCGCTGGCTTGTTGGAACTGATAGCCCACCAACTACTGCCATATAAACTGGTGGACTCGGAGGCCTTTTGAAAATTTGTGGCCATTTGTGGCCAACACCACTATGGAAGGTCCCAGGAAGGAAATATTTCTCGCAGAAGAGCATCCCAGAGCTATATGGCCATGTTCAGCAGCAAGTGAATGTATCTCGGGCACACAGTGTCGGTGTCAAGATACATCTGACCACAGACAGGTGGTCTAGCAAAAACAGGCAGGGAAGGTATATAACTTTTACTGCCCACTGGGTGAACCTTCTGACGGCCATCAAGCATGTAACCCGTGGCACCCGTGTAGATTTGGTTTTACTGCCACGGATTGCATGCAGGCCTGCCTCTTCTTCTCCTCCTCCTACTCCATCCTCCCTCTCCTCCTCGGGTGACTCCTCCTTTTCCGCTGCTACCGTCTCTTCCGCTGCACCGCCCAAGATCCCAAGAACCAATTTGGCATCCCAGGTGAGACGTTGCCATGCCCTGCTGCGTCTGTTGTGCCTGGAAGCCAAAAGCCACACTGGTCCTACACTCCTTTCAGCTTTGCGTTCACAGGCAGATCAGTGGCTAACACCGCTCAATTTGACAGTTGGTAAAGTGGTGTGCGACAATAGTGCCAATCTGCTGAGCGCACTGAAACAGGGCAAAATTACACACATGCCATGCATGGCACACGTCCTGAACCTGGGCGTGCAGCGATTCGTTGCCAAATACCCTGGGGTCCAAGATGTCTAGTGGCAGGCCAGGAAAATCTCGGCCCATTTCAGAAGATCTTACACAGCCACGGCTCGCCTTGCTGACATTCAGCGGCGACACAACCTGCTCGTCAGACGTCTTATTTGTGACTGCCCGACGCAATGGAACTCCATTGGAACCTTTTATATGCTTGATAGGCTGCTCCAGCAGAAGCATGCAGTTAAGGACTACCTGTACGAACTCTGCGGCAGGAGAGGCTCTGGGGAGCTTGGGTTTTTTTCACCGCGCCAGTGGCTGCTCATGCACGACGCATGCAGACTTCTGCAGCCATTTGATGAGATCAACAAACTGGTCAGTCGCAGCCAGGGCGCCATCAGTGACATCGTACCTTACGCCTTCTTTCTGGAGCGTGCATTGCGTTGTGTCATTGATCAAGCCGCCGAGGAGCAGTAAGATGAGGAAGTCGCAATGCTGGATGAATACAGAAAGCATATTATAGTGATTTGTATTGTGCAGCATTGTGACTGGTGAGCGGTTCTGTAGCGATACTACAACTACAAAGAGTGACAAACACAATTAGAAAAAAGTATTATAACTGGAGTGATAGACCAGTGGCCCCCAAAATAACAGAATGAAGTGGGGGTGTTATATAACAATATACTTTCATAATAGTGTATTTGGGTACTGCAGAAATTTTGCATCTGCATCATCGACGTCACCTTCCCCACCACTAACATTAGAGATCTCGGAGTAGGCAGCAACAGCGGGGACCAACCTCCTTCAGCTGATCTGGGAACTGTCATCAGAGTGCTGAGTGGCGGCTGTTGCTACTTCCTCTTCTTGATCTGATGCCAAGAATGGCTGCACATCGTAAATGTCTTGTGATGGATCGGAAAATAATTCCTGTGACTCAAGCGGAGGGTATATGGTGGTGGTGTTGGTGGTGGTCTCTTTGGGGGTGCACACAGCAGAGAGTGAAGAGGGTGCAGATAGAGAGGATGAGGAGGGTGCAGAAGAGGAAGGTTGAGTGAGCCACCCAACCAAGTCCGGTGCGTCCTTTGACGTAATCGAACGCACCTTCTGCAACTTCCCACTTTGGCTCCGGCCTGGTGCTCCTGCCCTACCCCTACCACCCTTGTGGAAGGGCCTGAATCTTCCTCTGCCTGTCATTTTTTAAATGACCCTGTGACAAAAGTCTCTAGAGAAGCGCAGTATATGTGGAAGAAGGTATATAACACCCCACTTCAATCTGTCGTTTTGGAGAGCCACTGGTATAGCACACCAGTTTTTTTTAAAAAAATTCCCAGTAACTTTTGTCACTGTGTGTAGCAGAGGTAACGCAGCGAAAGAGGCAAAATTTCTGCAGTACCCAAATACACTATTATGAAAGTAAATCGTTATATAACACCCCGCTTCAATCTGTCATTTTGGGGGGCCACTGGTTTATCACACCAGTTATGAAAAATATTTTCTAGTAACTTTTGTCACTGTGTGAGTGAGTTAACGCAGCGAAAGAGGCAACATTTCTGCAGTACCCAAATACACTATTATAAAAGTATATTGTTATATAACACCCTGCTTTGATCTGTCATTTTGGGGGCCACTGGTTTATCACACCAGTTAGGAAAAATATTTTCTAGTAACTTTTGTCACTGTGTGTAGCAGAGTTAACGCAGCGAAAGAGGCAAAATTTCTGCAGTACCCAAATACACTATAATATGCTTACTATATTAGAAAGTATATTATAAGTGTATTACAACCCTATATACTACACACCAAACAATAGTACCCCTATACCAGCCCTTTAAAGGACTTTTGTGGACCTATTACCCAGCGATTTGTGTCACTCAGTGCCGGTTTATACTGATGCAATGCAGGAACACTGCGTGTTCCCGCATCGCATCCGCAGCACAGGCAGTTCACACTGCCATATGCGATACGCTGGGGGTGTCAATTCAAAGTTAACGACACCCCCAGCTCAGATCGCATATCGCAGTGCCATCTGACAGTCCGCACAGAATCGGATCGCACTGGTGTGAACCACCATGCGACCCGATTCTGCTGCGGACCAAGAAAGGGTCCTGTGCGTGTTCTATACCCCTACACAGAAGTTCAGATGTCATGCCTGTCTCCAAACACATCCACAAAAAAGCCCTATAAACGCCTGCAACAAAAACGGCCGGGTGCGAAAATAGCGGAGCCACTATCCTGCTCTAATGCAATTCTTACATATAGTTACATAGTTACATAGTAGGTGAGGTTGAATAAAGACAGTAGTCCATCCAGTTCAACCTGTGTAGGTGTGTGTGGCTGTAATCATCTCACATAGCCCTTAACCTTCCTAGCGGTATTCCCGAGCGTGACTCCGGGTTAGATTTTAGAGCCAAAAGCGGTAACCCCGAGCCACACTCGGGGTACCGCTAGGAAGATCGCTGGATCCTGGTAGAGGTTTTACTTACCTTTTCTCCGGGATCCAGCGAAGATTGCGGGCGGTATGCGGCGGCGGAGCTTCCTCCCGATCGTCTGCGAGCCCCGGCTTCAGTCTCCGGCGACGTGACGTTCGCAGGGGGGGTGGAACCGGCGGCAAATTCAAATGTGAAACACACCAAACACACTGATACAATTCAAAATAAAATAAAATCACATTACATTGCCCCCCCAGTGCCCTTTCCTGCAGTTTTACTGTACTTTTTATGTGTATATATATATATATATATATATATATATATATATATATATACGTATATATAGATATATATATACGTATATATATATATATATATATATACATATATATATATATATATATATATATATACATACGTGTATATATATAATAAATGTATACAGTTGGTTTGGGCTGCTCATTCACAAGCATTACATGCAAAATAATGGTACCGCTTTCAACACCTAAAATCCAAAAGAATCATACCGCCAGGGAGGTTAATGTCCTGATCATTGAGATGTAAGTCTAAGAGTCTTTTGAAAGCCACCATACTTCCCGCAGAAACCACCTCTTGTGGTAGAGAATTCCACAATCTTGTAGCCCTAACAGTAAAGAACCCCCCTCGTTGCCTGAGGTTAAAACGCTTCTCCTCTAATCGCATTGTATGTCCAACACATCCCTCCTGAGGACTGGGGACCAGAACTGGACAGAATACTCCAGATGCGGTCGGACCAGAGTTTTATAAAGTGGAAGGATGTCTTATCTCTGGAATACATCCCTTTTTTTTATGCATGCTAATAATCTGCTGGCTTTGGCAGCTGCCATTTGACATTGCATGCTGTTGCCTAATCTATCATCAACCAAGACTCCCAGATCCTTCTCCATTTTTGATTCCCCCAAGGGTTCCCCTCCTAACGTGTATTGTGTTTTTATGTTTTTAGTCCCCAAGTGCAAAACCTTACACTTCTCCACGTTAAACCTCATTTGCCATGTCGTTGCCCACTCCGTTATTTTGTCCAGGTCATTCTGTAGGATATCTGCTTCATGCTGTGCAGTTATTGCCCTGGCCAATTTTGTGTCATCTGCAAAAACTGATAACGAACTACTGATCCGTCCTCAATGTTGTTTATGAATAAATTGAACAAGGTTGGTCCCAGGACTGAGCCCTGGGGCACCCCGCTTACTACCTCAGACCAGTCTGAGTATGCGCTGTTTATTACCACCCTTTGGACACGGCCTTTTAGCCAGTTTCGTATCCAAGAGCAAACCCTGCTGTCGATACCTGCAGACCTTATTTTATAAATTAAGCGCTTGTGGGGAACTGTATCAAACGCCTTAGCGAAATCCAAGTACACCACATCCACTGGTCTGCCCCTATCTAGCTCACAGCTCACCTCCTCGTAGAATGCTAAGAGTTTGGTTTGACAAGAACGCCCATTTGTAAACCCGTGCTGATTACCGCTGATGATGTTGTTGTCTTTAGCAAACTCTACTATATATTCCCTTATCATCCCCTCCAGTGTTTACATACTACTGATGTCAAACTGACAGGCCTATAATTTCCCGGGATATGCCTCTGGCCCTTTTTGAATATCGGAATTACGTTAGCCTTCCTCCAATCCCCTGGTACATCTCCTGTCCTAATACTGTCAGCAAAGATCAGGAACAGTGGTCTAGATATAACCTTACTGAGTTCCTTGAGTACTCTCAGATGTACGCCATCCGGGCCTGGTGATTTGTTTGTGTTAAGTTTATCCAGCCTTTCCCTGATTTCACCCTCTGTTAGCCATAGTGGCAAGTCCTGTGTATTACTACTAACCATACAGTCATGGTCAGTGTACCCCTCCTTTTCCTGTGTAAAGACTGACGAGAAAAAAGCATTCAGCACGGTTGCTTTTTCAGTGTCCTCTGTAACCATCCTCCCATCATTGTTAATTATGTGTGCAATATGCTCTGCCTTAGTTTTTTTGTTGTTGATATATTTAAAGAATTTCTTTGGGTTTTTTTACTATCCTCCGCTATTTGTCTCTCAAAGTTGATTTTAGCCATCTTGATTTCTTGTTTACTTTGTATTGCTCCTTGTATTGCTCGAAAGCCGATACTGTGCCCTCTGATTTATATTTCTTGAAGGCCAATTTTTTTCCCCTAATAAGTTTTTTGACGCTACGGTTTAGCCAGCGAGGTTTGGCTTTGTCTCTTCTAAATTTATTTCCCATAGGAATGCACTGCAAGATGCATTTGCTTAATATGTTCCTAAATCATTCCCATTTATCCTCAGTGGTCAGTGATCCCAGGGTTTGGTCCCAGTTTACCCTTTCCATCAATGAGTACAATTTTGGAAAGTTTGCCCTTCTGAAATTTAGGATTCTTATGTTCCCCACTTGCCTTGTTATATTGTTATATATACTAAATGTGATCATCCTGTGATCGCTAGAGCCCAGGTAGTCCTGGACTCCTACCTGCGAGATTATGTCTGGGTCATTAGTGATCAATAGATCCAGGACTGCGTTTTCTCTGGTAGGGGAATCCACCAACTGTGACATGTAATTATCCAGTAAGGTTTCTGTGAATAGACAGGCCTTCTGTGAGTGTGTAATCACCTCATCCCAGTCAATGTCGGGATAATTGAAGTCCCCCAATATGATGACTGATCCCAATTTTGCCACTTTACCCATTAGTGCTAAAAATTCCAGCTCTACCTCCTCCCCTTGGTTAGGTGGCCTATAGCAAACCCCCACAATTACTTTCCCCTTTTTTCCTTCCCTATGGAGTTCAACCCACACATATTCTAAATCCATGCTCATCCCATCCGTAATGTCACTCCTTTCTATCACCTTTATATTGTTCTTGACATAGAGATATACCCCTCCCCCTCTTTTTCCTACCCTGTCCTTCCGGTACACCAAATACCCTTGGATATTGGCCAGCCAGTCATGTGAGGGGTCGAACCAAGTCTCTGTTATTCCCACAAGGTCTATGTCATCCTCATGTACTAACATTTCCAATTCATCAATTTTATTAGCTAGGCTCCTGGCATTAGCATATACCACTCTTAGTTTTACAGAAGTTAAACGCGATTGGCGGTTATGTTTAGTCCTGTTTGGTCTGAGGTTTTTCCGCACAGACCTGCCAATTGACGCTGTGGACCTACTGTCGCTGCTGACCCTACAACTGCCTTCAGTCCTCTGCTCCCTCCTAACTGATTCTACTTCTGAGCCCTCCCCCCGTCTCCTAGTTTAAAAGCCCCTCAAACTTGGTGGCCATCTTTCTCCCCAAAAGAGCTGTACCGTCCCCATTAAGGTGCAGTCCATCCTTACTAAAGAGCCGGTAGCCGACTGAGAAGTCAGCCCAGTTTTCCAGGAACCCAAACACCTCCTTCCTACACCAGTTCCTCAGCCACTTGTTAAGTTCCCTAATCTCCTTCTGCCTCTCTTGTGTGGCTCGAGGTACAGGCAGTATTTCAGAGAAAACCACCTTGGAGGTCCTTTTCCTCAATCTATTACCTAAGTCCCTGAAGTCGTTCTTTAGGATCCTCCACCTACCTTTTACTTTGTCATTAGTGCCCCATGACCGCTGGGTCATCCCCAGCCCCGCACAATAATCTGTCTGCCAGATCTGCGATGTGCCGAACTCGGGCGCCCGGTAAACAACATACTGTTCGGTTACCGAGATCTTTTTTACAGATTGCCCTCTCTGTCCTCTTGATAATTGAGTCCCCCACTACCACAACCTGTCTAACCTTTTCTGAATCATGACCCCCCTTCTTCCTGGAGCCACCCCTCCCCTGGCAGCTGGGGGAGGGCACCTGCTCCAGCACTGCCACCCCTGAGCTGATATCCCCCTCAACCTGCAACGTGGTAAATTTGTTAGGGTGTACCAACTCAGGACTGGCCTCCCTGACACTCATCCCTCTACCCTTCCTAAAAGTCACCCAACTGCGTACCTCTGCTGCTTGCGTCTCCTCTATTCCTCCCTCCTCTATGTTGGCACCTGCCAATTATATATATATATATATATATATATATATATATATATATATATATATATAATTCTAATACAAACAAACTTTTTTTTCTGGTTCTGGACATGCTACAGAGCTGAAACTTCAGAGGCACACTTTTTAGACCCCCCAGACACTAAATCCAAAAAAATCTCTTTTTTTTCAATAATTTTTTCAATAATTGTCTCTCTATCAAAAATGACAATTTTTAAGAACTTTTTTTTTGTGTGTGATTAATAGTCCCTGGGGCATGACCCAGAACCCTAGGCACTTTTTAGGGGCATTTATTGGGTTTTAGGGCTTCAAAATTGTGTTTTTTGATTACCAAAGTTCGGGTTCCATTGATTTCAATGGGGTTCTGAAATCCGGGCCGAACTTTCGGGAAGTTCGGGTGTTCTGGTCGAACCGAACTTTTCAAAAGTTTGATCATCCCTAGCTTGAGATATGGTGCATACTTACCTTATTCACCTACCCATATGTATAGTTTTGTTTTGCATGCTGTGTCTATGACAACAGCGTGGCTTTGTAGTAGAAGAGTCCAGATGCTCAACTGGCCCGCCCGCAGTCCACACCTTTCACCAATTTAAACTAATTTGCACATCCTGAAATGAAAAATACAACAAAGAAGACCGTGAATCATATATCAGGCAAGAGTGGGACAACATTCCTCTACCAAAACACAAGCAACTGGCCTCCTTATTTCCCATACATTTACAGAACGTTGTTAAAGGAAGATGTGGTGCTATACTGTGCTAAACATTGCCCTGTCCCAACTTTTTTGAAACATGTTGCTACCATCCTAAAATGTGACATTTTCTCAGTTTAAACAATTGATATGTTATCTATTTTCTACACTACACTACACTACGGTCCCCTGACACTTAACACTTTCCCTACAGAAACTAGATTATTAAATCTAACTATAGTGGAAAATAGTACCCTAACTACACTAGATATCCCTTTCCTCACACTAATAATTGCTAAATGACATTTTGAAGCAGGAGTAACAGAACTGCTTCCACTCTCTTCCACATCCCTGTATTACAATGCTAGAGATTTGGGGGGCTATCTTATATACTGGGGGGCGTATTCACTACTGATAGGCCTCTGGACCCCCTAGTCACTCCAATCACATTCCTAGCATCCTCCTGCCCCCTCAATTGGCTTTTACTGATGGTTCTGGTCCAATCACGGGCTTTTAAAACCCAGTTCCTGTCCCATTGCATTTTAGTCGGTTCTGGTTGCCGAATTCCGAACTTTTTCAGCAAAAAGTTTGAAATTCGGCCGAATTTCAAACAGTCAATGTTCGGGTCGAACCGATGGTCGACCCGAACCGTTCGATCATCCCTAATCTCAACTATCCAACTATTACAGTAATATGAAACTAAGGCATTTTTTAGGTGCAGACAGATATAATATCACAAATTTTGCTGAAAAAACATCACTGTTGTTTTTGCACCACATATCATAGACTTTCTGCAGGATGATGTGCAAGAACTCATGTTATCAAATGTTGAGAAAGAGAGCACCAGGAGCATCAGGCAGTGAGTAGCAATTTATATATTCACCGATCATGGCTGTAATATAATTAATCCTACTTATAATGGGATGACCAGAGGGATAGAGTGAGTTTTTAAAGATTTAGTATTAAAGGATCTGGACGAGTTAGAGGTTGAAAACCCTATTTGAATCCCTCTTTAAAAATAGGATTGAAAAAACTATGTGAAAGGAAAAGATATTGTGATCCACCCTGCTGACAAGGGAGGCGATATTATCATTTTAGATAAACAGGACTACTAACAAGAAATGTTCAAAATCTTTCGCGATCAATGTACCTATGGATTATTGAACAATAACCCCACTTTTTCTTTCAGGAAAGGACTAACAAAATTGATGGAAGGAGAATGCATATTTAATACCGGTCGCCCCCCATTCCAACTATATATTATTTGCCGAAAGTTCATAAAGACCCACTCCATCCCCCTGGTCATCCCATTATAAATAGGATTGATTCTATTACAGCCAGGATCAGTAAATATATAGATTTTAACCTTCAGCCTATAGTTAAAAAGATGTCCTCTTACCTGAGTGAGTAGCAATTGGCAGCGAGGTTTCTATACCTGCAGCTTACTGATAGGTAATGAGGAGGGTGGGGATAAGATTGGAAGAGATTGTAGAGTAGCAAAGTGCAGGGAAAGCCAGAAGAGCAGCAAAAGAGGAGTTTGCCCAAGGGTAGGGGCCATTTGCTGAAGACTAGAAGAAGCAGCCTTCCTCTTCTACTTTCACCAGGGCCTCTCTCTGCAGTCTGGGCCTTTTTTTTATGCATTTAGTGCCAATGTTGTGTTTTGCAGCCTCAACAGGACAAAGAACAAATGATTGCCCAGTGTAACAGAGGGTAAAACAGGCAATGCAGAAAAGCTAATTCTGATTAATAATGATCCACTAACTGATCCAGATGTAGAGTGTCTGTGTTCAGTGTTTAACTACTTCTGGACTGGAAGGTTTTACCCCCCTAATGACCAGGCAGTTTTTTGCAATTACAGCACCGCCCTACTTTAACTGACAACTGGGCAGTTGTGCGACACTGTACCCAAATAAAATTGATGTCCTTTTTTTCTCACATATAGAGCTTTCTTTTAGTGGTATTTGATCACCTCTGCGATTTTTATTTTTTGCGCTATAAACAAAATAAAGCAACAATTCCGAAAAAAACAATATTTTTTACTTTCTGATATATAACATTCCCAATTTTAAAAAAAATGTAAAAAATCAAAATTTTTTCATCATTTTAGGCCAATGCAGTATGTATTCTGCTACATATTTTTGGTTAAAAAATCCCAATAAATATTGATTGGTTTGCGCAAAAGTTATCGCATCTACAAACTAGGGGAAAGATTTGTCATTTTTATGTATTTATTTGTTTTTTACTAGTAATGGCAGTGATCAGCGATTTTTAGTGGGACTGCGACATTGCGGCAGACAGATCAGACACCTAACTTACATTTTTGACACTTTTGGGGGGGACCAGTGACATTACTACAGTAATCAGTGTTAAAAATATGCACTGTTACTGTAATAATGACACTGGCAATAACGGGGTTAACACCAGGGGTGATCAAAGGGTTAAGTGTGAGCCTAGGGGGTTCTTTTTAACTGTGGGGTAGGGGGCTTGCTGAATGAACACAGAAACCTGTGTTCCTAAATAAGAGGAACACAGGATCCCTGTGTTCATTACTGACAAAACGGCGGTCTGCCGTGTTTACAATGGCAGACCACCATTCTGTCTCCACGGGGAGCGATCATGTGTGCCCGATGGCAAATGCGCCCACCAGATCCGCTGATTGGCTCCCTTGTGGCGGTCCCACGAAGCGATGTACAGGTGCGTAGTTTTGTGGGACAGAGCCGACCTGCCACAGGAAAACTACAGTGGCTGGTCGGCAAGGGGTTAAGAGAAACTGTGGCAACTGGTAACTGGACTCTGAGCAAGTGCTCTCTCACCAATCCTGATGTCCCTTGTATGAGTTCTGGAAGAACAGGCAGCAGCAATTCCCCATGCTGTGAGACACTGAGATGGCTGCATTCTACTGTTTCATTGAGTTCTGCCGACTCTACTCAAACAGCGATGCTGCAGGGATGTCTGTGATGCAGTAATGGTCATCCGTCCCGCCTGGGCTGAGTCTGCAGACAGCTGGGTGGTGTGCAAAAGCCCGCAGTCCTCTCCCTCTGCAGCAGACTGATTCACAAATGATGGATCCCGGGAAGCATGAGAGCGTGGGCCTGTTCAGCAGATCCCTTTATAGTCTCTCCCACAATTCTCTCCTGGAGCCCATGGCCTGCTGGGAAGTACAGTATAGTTCTTAAACAGTTCAGCAGTGCACTAAAATTCTTGTAGAAGACTACATTCCTCACATGCCTTTCTTCCAGGCTCAGTAGTATGATGCATGAAATCTGAGACCAACACTAGGGGAGTATAGAGACAGTCTGAGAGATTAGAGAGTAAGTCTGCAGTGTCAGATAATGGTAGTCCGCTCCCAGCTACATCTGATATTACAGCTGCTCTTGCTCCAGGTTGTTGAGAAAGGAAAGGTGCAGAACAGGGCACACTGCTGGAGCTGGTGGTGTTGTCAGAATTTCCAGCATTTTGATGTTGGTGACAGCACAGTCACCTATAGCCCTTCCTCCTCCATGGCATCATCTAGTGACTCCTCAGAACCATCAAACCCCTCAAGGGCCCCAGGGCCTATGCAACATCGGTTTTGCAGCTTGTATGCCTGAAAGACAAGAGCCACACTGTACCAGAGATTTTGGCAGTTTCTCAGGAGTGGGTTGAGAGGTGGCTAACCCATGCCTACTTGTTTGACAACAGCACAAACTTGCTGACCACTCTTCAACAGGGAAGGGTCAGACACATACTGTACATTGATTATTACATGTCCTGAACCTGGTGGTGCATCAGTTCCTGGTTAAATACCTTGACTTCCCAGATGTCCTCTTAGTCAGTGTGTGACTGGCACAGTATCAGAAATGTGTGTGACCAGTTTAAGTGCTTATACCCAGCAAGTTTTCACCTGACCGAAAAGCAGGGGCAATACAAGCTGTCTGCCAAATGTCTTATATGTGATATACTTGTATCAATATTGGCCACACTGCATTGGCTGCACCAGCAAAAGCAGACAATCAACATTTATCTGCGAGTAAAACACAAGAACAGGCTCTGATGAGCCAGGGTTCTTTTCCCCATGTCAGTGGATCCTGATTTAGGACATATACACCATCCCCATTCGAAGAAGTGTAAAGAATGGTGAGCTGTGACAAGGCAGGCATTAATGATGTGCTTTGCTGTTACCATTACCAGCTTCTGTGGCCTTTGTTAATTGCCGCCATTACCAGCTCCTGCTTCCTCTTCTGGCCTGTCACTACCACCATTACTGGTCTGTCATCATTACTAGTTTCTTCCACCATTACCAGTTCCTGCCACTTCTGTTGACCTGCCAACATTACCAACTTATGTGGCCTCCGCTGACTTGCCTCCATTACCAGCTCCTGGTAATTTCCTGGTCCTGGTTTATTATTAAAGATAAAACTTTCTCACCTTTCCTCCTTACATTGCAGTGGCTTAAACAAGCTGTTTACATATCCTCTAGCCACCGTACTATATGTATGGATATTGTTTTTGAAATATTACAGTGCTATTTGTATTTCAGAATAAAATCTACCTCATTTCTCCCTATTCCATTGTGACTTATCCAAGCTGCATACAAACTGCCTAGCCACTGTACAATATGTGTGCTTATTTTTTCTGAGAAGATATACTCTAATGATAAAACCTGCCTAGTCTATCTATCTTACATTGCAGCCTAATCAAGCTGCTTACATAGGGTTTTATTTATTAAAGCTAGAGAGTGCAAATTAATCACAATTCTGCAGACAAACCAATCAGTTTCCAGGTTTTATTGCTAAAGCTTAATTAAACAAGCTGAGCTTAGAAGCTGATTGGTTTCTCTGGAGAATTGTGACACAGTTTGTCCTCTCTAGCTTTGGTAAATAAACCCCATACTGTCCAGTCACTGTATAAGACACTTAAATGTTTTTTTCAAGATAAAACCATGCTTGTCTGTCCTTTATATATACAGGCTGCTTATATACTTTTGAGCCACTGAACAATATTTGCCTTACAGATAGTACACATTATTTTTTACTACAAGACAAAACTTTCCTTGTTGTGGCCTTTAGGTGTTTTTCTGCACTATGTTTTGTCATTTTATTTTACTTTTTAGGACATTTAAATGAGGCACTGAGAAACAATATCACAAATTATACTATGAAATAGGTTTGTCACTTGCCAAATTGTGTTATATTACATACCATCTTCTCACATCAGCAGGCTCTCTCTCTCTCTGTGCAACGGCTCTACCACAGCCAGTTCTGTAAGCTGCTCTCTTGGCCATGGTCACACTCCTGCCTCCTCCACACACAATACATGTTTAATAGCCCCGCACTGTAAGTGATGATGTTGAGGCTTTCCCCACAGTCTGGAGCTTTGGAGAAAAGAGTGCTAGAGCCTGGTGGAGTGGGGAATCAGGTAAGCAATGCAGCCACTTCATCAACCCCAAGACTTAATAAACATTTAACTTTTGCAGTGTGTGTAGGGGGGACTGAAAAGTTTTTTTGTTTTTTTTTTTGAGCATGTAGTCGGGCCTTAATAAACAGTAAAGATGGTCTTAAACATGCAGGAATCTATGGCAACAAATTCTATTTTTCCTTTCCCCAACCAGAACAATTGCTGATCTTTTGCTAAAGGTTATTATATTTCTGCCTGGTATTCTTTGCCCTATGGGAAATAAGCCCTTAAAAAAAATCTGCTTTAGTAGGCAGGGATGCAAAATTAAAAGAAATATACAACTGCTCTAAAAATTAAAGGAACACTTTGAAAACACATCAGATCTCAAAATTATGCTGGATATCTATACTGATATATACTAAGTAATGTGTAAGGAACAAAAGGATGGCACATAGTTTGATGGAAATGAAAATGATCAACCTACAAAGGGCTAAATTCAAAGACACCCCGAAAATCAAAATTAAAAAATAATGCAGCAGGCTAGTCCATTTTGCTGAAATTTCATTCCAGCAACTCAAAATGTTATTTAGTAGTTTGTATGAGGCCCACGTGCTTGTATGCATGCCTGAAAACGTTCGAGCATGCGCTTAATAAGACCACAGATGGTGTCCTTCGGTATTTCCTCCAAGATCTGGACCAGGGCATCACTGAGCTCCTGAACAGACTGAGGTGTAACCTGGTGGCGCCGGATGGACCGAAGCATAGTGTCCCAGAGGTGTTCTATTGGATTTAGGTCAGGGATGCATGGGAGCCATTCAATGGTATCAATTCCTTCATCCTCCAGGAACTGGCTGCATGCTCTCGCCACATGAGGCCGGGCATTGTCAGGAACATGAAGGTACCCAGGACCCACTGCACCAGTGTAGAGTCTGACAATGGGTCCAGGGATTTCATCCTGATACCTAAAGGCAGTCAGGGTGCCATTTTCTATCCTGTAGAGGTCTGTGCATCCCTCCATGGATATGCCTCCCCAGACCATCACTGACCCACAAACAAACCAGTCATGCTGAACGATGTTACAGACAGCATAACACTCTCCACAGCTTCTTCAGACCCTTTCACGTCTGCCACATGTGCTCGGGGTGAACCTGCTCTCATCTATGAGAAGCACAGGGCGCCAGTGGGGAAACTGCCAATTCTGGTGTTCAATAGCAAATGCCAATTGAACTCTAAGGTGCCAGGCAGTGAACACAGAGCCCACTAGAGTACGTCGGCCCTCAGATCACCCTCATAAAGTCTGTGTCTGTCAGTGTCCGGCTGGAGGTAATTTTTTAGGGCTCTGGCAGTGCTCATTCTGTTCCTTCTTGCACAAAGAAGCAATTACTGGTCCTGCTGATGGGTTAAAGACCACCTGCGGCCCTGTCCAACTCTCCTAGAGTAACTGCCTGTCTCCTGAAATCTCCCCAATGCTCTTAAGACTGTGCTGGGAGACACAGAAAACCTTCTGGCAATGGCATGCATGCCATCCTGGAGGAGTTGGACTGCCTGTTCAACCTCTATAGGTTCCAGATATTGCCTCATGCCACCAGTAGTGACACTGACCCTAGCCAAATGCAAAACTAGTGAAAAACACTAGTCAGAAAAGATTAGTAGGGGAAAAAAAAGTCAGAGGTCTTTACCTGCAAAACCATTCCTGTTTTGGAGATGTGTTCCATTGTTGCCCATCTAGTGCACCTGCTGTTAACTTCATTACCACCAAAGCAGCTGAAACCGTATAACAGCCACCTCTGCTACTTAACTGACCAGATCAATATCCCATGTGATTTGATGCTAAATTCTGATTAAAAAGTGTTCCTTTAATTTTTTTGAGCATTGTATAATTCAAACCAATAAGGTCTAAAACCAATTACTTATTATCAAAAAATTAAACATTGGATTTTTTTTTAACTTTTTCCTTTTTATCTCCAAAAAAAGACATGATAACACGTTATTAGACTGTTATTAGACAAGCTTCCCATTACATAACTGTTACATTTTAATGCCACACATACATAAAGTGTTATTTGGCTTCATTTGTTTCAAGCCTTATGTCTACACAGCAAGGAAAACACCTGGTCATGTAAAGTTTATATTTAAAAATATAAAAAAAAGTCTAACTACAAAGCTTTGCTTTTCCTTTTTCTACTATATATGTCTGTCCTTAGTATTGTACAAGACCTCAGATTCACCTGTGCATAGAGCTATCTGATGTCCTCTGTACGTGTTATTCCAGTGGTGTCCTTCACAGAACAATAAACAGACTGAAAATGAAGAGAACATGATTAATTCATTTAAAAGATAAAAGGCTAGTTGCTAAGAAAAGCAAGATGTGACAAAAGCCCCTGAGTTTCAGGATAATTGAGGCAAGTTTGTATACCATGAATATGCTTGCAAAAGCAAAATGTGCGAAAAAAAACAGCTCACACACAGTTAGATCTAAAAAGCAATTTACCCTCCGTGCAAAGATCCAAATTCACTGCTTGGTGAAGGAGCTAAAAGCATACTGACATACAGGCTGCTTATCTTTTTGGCAAGTGTTGTCTCATAGAAGCACTATGCTTGAAATAGAATAGGTACACATAGTAACCAAATCAGATAATTGAATCCATTTACTGATATGCACCAAGAAAATAACAGTTGTTTCGTGAAAATGAAAAGAAAACATATTAAAAATGAAATGCAGATCTGTCCTTAAACAAAGACATATAGGAAGGTTACAGCGACACTATTACAACTTGTAATACATGCAGTGCAAATGTAATGTGACCATATCTACCTATCCATTTCAAAGAGAAATAAAATATATAATATTTTTATCATATGGGCGGTTTACAAAACGTAACTTTCAGAAAGAAACTTTCAACTTTTAAATCTATGACTTTTTTTTATAATGGGAAGTATATTAAAATACATTTTTACAAAATGATGGGTTTCAAAGTGACTACAAAGAACTGCTGGTGAAGCAAATGCCAGCTAACATTAACTGATTATTGGGTATAAGTGCATAGGCAAGAGCCCATGCAAAGTCTGAACAACTTGTCATAGCAAGTGTATTATATAACAAACAATTGCATGTTATATTAGGGAGTACTTCCATTTCATATCACCCACCTATCATAATAACTATGCAACAAATTCCTAGTATATCATTCAGTAACTGCAGTGTATCTAATCCCCGAGCAACTTTATAGCACAGTATATCCCCAGAGCATTTATATCTCTCAGAAGCAAAGTGTATATCCAACCATTCGTGACATCCACCTTCAACCTCAATAAAGTATTTAAATTCTCTGCAGCAATAGTGTGTAGAACTCACCATGATGATCATTTAAATGGTTGGTGAGCAGTGGCGGAGCCAGAGGGTTAGCTGGGGTGGCAATTGACACCCCAGAAAAAGTCCCTGCCACCCCTGTTGCCACCCCGATCCTGGAAAGGTGCATGGCTGGCAGCGGAGGAATCACAGGCAGTGGTGGGATCAGCCGGTTCGCAGAACCGGCTGATCCCTCTAAGCTGGCGGCCAGGGTCAGGGAGCAGCAGAGCAGTGCGTCCCGAGGCCGAGCCCACCCATTCTGTGACAATAGTGAATGAAAATTCGCTATTGTCATATGGATCCTCCTCTGGCCAATCAGGGAGCGGGTCCTCCCGCTTCCTGATTGGCCGAATGGCAAACGCCGTGCCATTGGTCGAGGAGGCGCCGGCGGGAGGACTGAGAAGATGCAGGGAGCCGCGGACCGATGAGAAGCTGCTGTGATGACCGTCCGTCCGTGAGGTAAGTAAGCCGGTCTCACGGGGGACGGACGGACGCTGGCACTCTGCAATGATTGCGGGCAAATGCAATGGCTGTGGCACTCTGCAATAATCATTGGGGGCAAGGCTGTGGCACTCTGCAATAATCATTGGGGGCATTGCTGTCTCACTCTGCAATAATCATTGGGGGCAAGGCTGTGGCACTCTGCAATAATCATTGGGGGCAAGGCTGTGGCACTCTGCAATAATCATTGGGGGCAAGGCTGTGGCACTCTGCAATAATCATTGGGGGCATTGCTGTCTCACTCTGCAATAATCATTGGGGGCAAGGCTGTGGCACTCTGCAATAATCATTGGGGGCATTGCTGTCTCACTCTGCAATAATCATTGGGGGCAAGGCTGTGGCACTCTGCAATAATAATTGGGGGCATTACTGTGGCACTCTGCAATAATCATTGGGGGCATTGCTGTCTCACTCTGCAATAATCATTGGGGGCAAGGCTGTGGCACTCTGCAATAATAATTGGGGGCATTACTGTGGCACTCTGCAATAATCATTGGGGGCAAGGCTGTGGCACTCTGCAATAATCATTGGGGGCATTGCTGTGGCACTCTGCAATAATAATTGGGGGCAAGGCTGTGGCACTCTGCAATAATAATTGGGGGCATTACTGTGGCACTCTGCAATAATCATTGGGGGCATTGCTGTCTCACTCTGCAATAATCATTGGGGGCAAGGCTGTGGCACTCTGCAATAATAATTGGGGGCATTACTGTGGCACTCTGCAATAATCATTGGGGGCATTGCTGTGGCACTCTGCAATAATCATTGGGGGCAAGGCTGTGGCACTCTGCAATAATCATTGGGGACATTGCTGTGGCACTCTGCAATAATCATTGGGGGCAAGGCTGTGGCACTCTGCAATAATAATTGGGGGCATTACTGTGGCACTCTGCAATAACCATTGGGGGCATTGCTGTGGCACTCTGCAATAATCATTGGGGGCAAGGCTGTGGCACTCTGCAATAATCATTGGGGGCATTGCTGTGGCACTCTGCAATAATCATTGGGGGCATTGCTGTGGCACTCTGCAATAATCATTGGGGGCATTGCTGTGGCACTCTGCAATAATCATTGGGGGCATTGCTGTGGCACTCTGCAATAATCATTGGGGGCAAGGCTGTGGCACTCTGCAATAATCATTGGGGGCAAACCTGTATCCTGTCTGTATCCTCTGATCGCCACCTGTATCCTGTCTGTATCCTCTGATCACCACCACCTGTATCCTGTCTTTACTAGTAATGGCAGCGATCAGCGATTATTAGAGGGACTGCGACATTGCGGTGGACGAATCTGACACTAAATGACACTTTGTATATTGACCCCCCAAAATAATACCTAGCCACCCCTTTGCCACCCCTGTTTTAAAAGTCTAGCTCCGCCACTGTTGGTGAGGCTAGTTTACAAACATTGTTCATTCATAATTGAGTTCCCAGTTTTTTTGTATTTTAGTACATTTTTGTTGATAAACCAAATAGTTAACTAGTTGCATACTGGAGCTGATCTCATGTTACCTAAAAAATATCAGTTTTAATTGTTCTCTATGTGCTCATGTTACTGGTTGATCGCCCAGGCAAAAGACGGGACAATATAACATTTTGTTTGAATAGATAGATATTGGTTTATGATTTGCCATATTTACTACCCTAAACTGTGATTTTTAAAATTCAGTATGTGCTCTTCTCCTTTATTCTGTGTGCCACTATGGCATAGAGTCCCTGACAATTTTTAGTTATGTGTTGGTTTTTCAAAGTGATTAGTGTTGGTAGCCTCTGATTAAAGGAAGTTTCAAGCACTAAAAGCCCTGCTATTTAACATTGTAAAAAATGTAAACTGGGTTTTCACTTTTTATTGCTCTTTGTTTAAAGATCCAGTTTACAGATAAGGAGACTTAAGGCCTAAGACATCCACCGTAGAAGTGCCAAGGTTTGGATCTGATTATGAATAAAAAGTCCAGAAATCAACAAAAATGTAGACCCTTTGAATCCATCTTTTACCCTTTGGTTTGGTGCACCTCTTCCAATATTGAAACAGATATTAAATAATATAGTGTGTCATCTGTACATTTCCTTGTGCTCCAGACTTCTCCAGAACGTGATCTCCACATCTGCTTTTACTTTGCCAGACTTAGTGCACCCATAGAGAGTCAACAGAATAGGCCAGTGAGGAATTTTTACCTATTGGATGTGAATGGACCAAAACTACCTGGTAAATAAGTTAAAGACTCCTTGTAGACTGATACTGATGGTCCCTAATATAAATGCCTAAGTTGCTTTTGTAAAAAAAAAAACTAAGCTAATATAGTTCATTAGAAAAAGGAAGCCTTTTTAATTACGGTATTTGTCTTTTTTAGGACATTTGTATCAGTGTTTTTTTTAATAGTATAGTGTATTAATGTGTTCACATTTGCCTACACTTTTTGGGATTCCGTATATTTTTGTAGCTATTATTATTATTATTCAGTATAAATAGAAATACAGTAACAACTGTATTTTTTTTTTTTTTTTAAATCTGTAATATGGAATTTCGAATAGTCTGTTGTAATGTGTCAACTGTCTTTGATAGCCTCAAAAATAGGCTACAGGTCTCTGCCTACATTTGTCTATAAAATATGTTCCATATATTTATGTGCACAGGTTATACTATGTATTTAAAGCTTCGTGTTCCACCCGTTTCTCTGTAATCTTCTCTTCTCCATAATGTACCGCTGATTTAGAGAGGGTTTAGACACTGATTGTAAAAGTGTTATATTACTGATTTGAAAATTATATTGCACATTAGCACATACAGTTTAACCATACCCAGCAAAACCACACTTATAAGTAATCAGACTATTGTAAAGAACCCTTTCAATATTTATTAACATGTATAGATTGTAATTATATAGGTTAATATGGGACAACTTATATATATATATATTCATAACACATGCTATGCTCATTGCATGGTAGTGCCACATTACGATTATACTTTATTGTTGCTCTTGCTCAATGCATGTTTATCTGCAAGCTCAGACTAGATGAAAACATGATAAATTCCTATATCGTGTATACAATAATAACTTATCTTAGCTGTCTTTTCGCAAGAAATTGTCTGGCATCGAGTTTTGAGTTTCTTTTTTTTTTTTTATTTAGTTCCTTATGGCTCACCTCGTATACCCTCCTTGGTTATGTTTTCCTATTGGTCCCCAAGCCCTTCTCCATTGCTTTCCAGCACTGTACTGCACTGATAATGGCCAACAAGCCTGAAACAGCTGTATGCACTTTGGAATAAATGGACGTATACTATTATTCTGTATCTGTGCTATAAACCAATAGTTTTGGATGGATAGTTAGCTAAGGGTTATAAAGGATTAATTTGCTGTATTCCATCTACTATCCCAAAATGAGAAATATTTCTCTGGTTTTTGGAATGTTTGGTGGAGTTAGATATGTAAATACCCTGTGTTCCAAAAGTGTCTACTGCACTAAGCACTGGTTTAGTTGAGGGCCTCTTTTGTTAATTTTAACCCTCTATATTCTGTTAGGTATTTTATTGTTTTTTTCAAAAATATTAGTAGATATGCATAGCCAAATTTTAAATATGGTCCCAAGCAGGCTGGCAGAACATCAGGTCAGGAACAGTAACTGTGCATGGAGATCCAGCCGAAGGTAAAGTCAGCATCCCAGATAGCAAGGATAACTTGTCACAAATTTGTGGCTGTGTTGAATTGTAAGTCTGTTAACTTGCTGCACATTTTCACTGGCAAGTTGTACACTTGCAGAGCACTTGAAGCACAAGTTCTAGTTGACACTTTTCCATTTTGTAGCAAATTTGCATGGCAAGTCTCTAGCAAGAGCAAAGTTGCAGTGGTGAGTCTACAACAAGAGCTCTGCACAACGACCCCTGTGGTGGGATGACTGTTGTACAACTGCTTAAATCAGTGGTATCCAAACTTTTTCAAAGAGGGCCAGATTTGATGAAGTGAATATGTGTGAGGGCCGACCATTTTGCCTGACATTCTTTGGACCATTAACCACTTGCCGACTGCCCACAGTAATATTACTGTGGTAGTGCGGCCTTCCTGGGTCCAGCCATGTAGAAATACGTCACTGGAGGGGAAGTGGGTTTAGACACAGCGGGAGTCAGGCCGGGGGAGGAGAGGCGCCTTCCTTCCCCAATCGTCAGGAAAAATGTGAGAAGACCCGCCTGCTCTGTTTACAAACAAATTGAAAAAAATTGGCCTAAAATGTTAAAAAATTTTGATTTTTAATTTTTTTTTTGAGAATATCATATAGCAGAATGTGAAAAATTTTGTTTTTTTTTTTTTCAAAATTGTCACTTTTTTTTGTTTATAGCACAAAAAATAAAAATCACACAGGTGATCAAATACCAACAAAAGAAAGCTCTATTTGTGGGGAAAAGGGAATGTAAATTTCATTTTGGTACAGTGTCGCACAACCGCGCAATTGTCCGCTAAAGTAACGCAGTGCCGAATCGCAAAATAGGGCCTGATCAGAAAGGGGGCAAATCCTTCCAGGGCTAAAGTGGTTAAAGTAAAATGCAAATTCACTATTTTATGCACAGTTTTTTGCAAACAGCATACTTTTCATTTCGATGATCATCATCATGGATGATAAATCTAAACAGGTGTTAAATCACTCTGCCTTTCATATCTGAAGACCAGATGAAAAGAAAATCCGGGAAGCTTAAATATATGTCAGGAACATATTAAAGTACATTACATATTATTGGTAATAAAGGTTGTCTGTCAGCTTTTATGTTCAAAAAATATGAACAGGAACATAACACCAAGCATACATGTTGTGTCCAAATATATTTATAACTGATTTAGACCAACTGACATTAACTGAGATTTTACAAGGTATTCATCTCAATTCGGAACATATGTGCTCCCTGATCAGTCACACAAGGGTTAACCACATACGAGCGCTATATGAACCCACCGATGATGAATAATGATGGCAGCAATAATAGTCATGAATGATGCCAATCTAGTAAATAGAACATTGAAAAGTTTTATTCAAAATCAGTTCCATGTGTATATAAAACAGCAGTACACCTTGTATAATGGTCCCCGCTGGATCTGCAATGGTGAATCCAAAGTAAGGGGATAAAAACTCACAGCTTGCTAACCATCCAGTGTGTGTGAAGGCATAAACCCAGTCAGGAACAATGCAGCAGTGTGGATCGTTGTGCTTTGCTCGGGCTGTGAGGAGATGATAACGGAATGCCTCAATCCTGGACAGGAAAGGGTGGAAAAGGGGTCACACACAATGCACGGAATAGGAGGCTCGCTGTCTGTGGCCGCTCCGATCACCCATGATGAGTGCCGGAAGAGGACCTGGACATGACGTCAGACTCAGGGAAAAGGAGGACCAAAACAAGGCTTGAACCGCTATAGAGCCGCTGTTGGGGAGCGGCATGTGCGGTGACCCAATGCAGGGGAAACAGGGGAGCGTTAGGAGTGCCTGCTTCTCGTATGGTTGTCCTGGCAACTTTTTAATGTTCTATTTACTACATTGGCATCATTCATGACTATTGTTGCTGCCATTAGTAATCATCATCAGTGGGTTCATATAGCGCTTATATGTGGTTAACCCCTGTGTGACTGATACTTTTGAACATCCCTCCTGGTGTGTTTTTTTCCCACACAGCTGCTACTTGAACCCTATGTGTTTTGCCAATTATCATGGAGAGGGCGCTAGTCCTGTCATACTAGCGCCGGATGTATTCGTGTTTTTTAGTGCTCCCTAATCAGGCTAAGTCCGAGGCCATGTTGAGCAAGGGATATAAAGCTGGCGGGGGCAGGCGGTGGGTGTTAACAATAGTGTATTCACAAGTAACAGGGGTGTTTGAAAGATCCAGAAATCCCAGGGGTCCAGAGCAGCACTCGGGGATTCACAGGGGCCACAAAAATAGGTTTTTCCAAATTACCTGTGGGGCCGTATTAAAGCGGCCCGCGGGCTGGACTTTGGACATGTCTGGCTTAAATGAAACAGAACTTGCAGCAGACTTGCAGAATGTTTGCAAAGAAAGTTAATCTGGAGTCATGCAATGCACACTTACTTTGTGCAACAAACTTGTGAGGCCTGACAAGTCTAGTAATAGGTTAGCAAGTCATTTTAAAACCTGCAGCACAATTACTTGCTATCTGGGATGGGCTGCAGGTTCCAGATGTGAGGCTTGTCAGAGTTCCCAGCAAAATTGAAAAAAGAACTCACTGTGTTGAGCAGAGCTGATACAGATGACAGGTAGGCACTCAAACCGGATGTCAGAGCAGAGCCAGGAACAGAAGGGTGGTCACAGGGATAGCCGAGGTCAGCAGCAGGCGGGCACAGAATCATAAGGCAAAGACATGGTCAGGAACAGAGCGGAGATCAGGAACTGGCAACAAGGCAGAATCAGGAATCAAGTTTAGGTCAGAGGCAAGCTGGGTCAACAACAAGGGAACAAGCAGAGTAGCAGCAGGATGCAGGGAATAGCTGAAAGACCAGTCAGCACTTAAACATGAGCATGATAATCCTTAAATAGGCTGTCTGGCATCAACATGCACTAAGTGCGTGCCTATGCACATTCCTGTGCACTATTCTGCTAATGATTCTGCACATTTCTGTGAACCAAACATCTGATAGGCATTTTCTGACAGTAAAAGTATTGCAAAAATATCCAGTTAGTTAAAAAAAATGTGAGCACAAAAATTGTAAAATTGTATATCAATAAACATTTTCCTATTAACTAGTTGTTAAGGCTCCTGAGCATTTAAAGTGTTTGTTACCCTAAAAAAAAAAAGTTGGATCCTGTTCCTTTAATGCGTGTTATACAGCACAGTGCTTGTGCTGTGTAATTTGGCCCTCTGTATCACCTGAAATACCTGGCTGACATTCCTGGTTCTGTCCTCCCCCCAGTAAACTAACCACAGTTTATCATGGCTGCTGAACATTGACACCATGGTCAGTTTACGTGCCTCTGTCATTGGCTCTTTCCTCTCTCCTCTTCTATCCTCTCTCCCCTCTCCCATCCCTGCCTGTCAGCTCCATCCACTCCTAGATCCCCCTTCTTGCTGTAAAAATAATGGTGTTTTCGTTCTAAAGTTCCCTCTGTTAGATAACATGATGTTCTCCAGTGTATGTGATTTATAAGAATATGCTGCCTAATACCTTATTTCAGAGCGCTGCTTGGTGCAAACGTGACTGCCCGCTGGTTTCCTCCTCTCCTCCTCCCAGCTGACATCAGTGGGGGATACCCAGCCCCTCCCCCTGCAGCTATCAGATCAGGATAGGAGACCAGCGGCAGTCACATGAGCTCCAAGCGGCGCTCAGCATATTTTTATAAATCACATACACTGGGGAGCGTCATGTTGTCTAAAGCTCCGTACACACGATCAGATTATCTAAAGATCTGTTGTCCATTTTTTGTGGCATGCTAGTCTGATGTGGAAAGTGAAGAGGTTATTTTCATACGAATTTTCCCGTACGACAGAATTCAACTTCAGAAGTGATGTCATGTGTTGGATTGATTTGTATGCGTTCTTTCGTCTCTGAGCATGCCTAGTCTTGCTCTTAAGATTTTTTTCCGTCTAAATCTGTACTTATAATGAGAAGAAAATCGTACGTTGTGTTGACGGAGGACAAAAATGTTATAGCCTGCACATCAGGATTTTGTCAGCCGAAAAGTCGGAGTCGGATGTTGAAAGCACCATACTAACAAGCCGAAAATCGGCAGATCGGTCATCGGACGAATTTTCCCTACAGATTTTCTTATCGTGTGTACGGGCCTTTACAGAGGGAACTATAGAACGAAAAAGAAAGAAAAAAAAAAACACTTTAATCATTTGGTTTCAACAGTGATCTTGATCTTCTTACTGCATGATGTGTGGTGTTAGGACTCTCCCTCATCCCCAATCATGGCAGTTCATGGATGAAGCAAGGGACTGCTAAATAAAAATAACACAAAAAATAATATTCATTTTCTATTCTTTTTAAATGCATGAAGAAAGTTAAAGTTATATTTAAAAATATAAAATAAAAAAAATAAAAAAAAGGCCAGCAGCGTGAACATTTTGAAATATGAATTTGGTCCCACAGTTACTATGGACAAAGAACACAAGTAGGGCTTCTAGTATAGGAATTAGGAAACCACAGATAACACAACAGGAAAAAATACTGAACAGTTACCCTCCCCTACCTGAACACTTTTGACTCATTCACGCTGTATTGTAGTGCCAGCTGCAGCAAGAATCCAGCAGATTCCTTCTGCTGGAGTCAAATGTGAATGTGGATAGTTTGCAGCTGCTGCAGTTGCAGCCTATACAAAGCTATTAGTGTTCAGGGGTGCCTAACTGCAGGTAATCGTTCCATGTTTGATTACATCCGAACACCACTGGAGAGTTGCAGACAGCCTGTCATTGCTTTCTACAACTATTATCATCAACCTATGAATCCGGCTGCAGAAATCTGCTGTATTCTTGCCATAGCAGGCACTACATTTCCATGGGAATGAAGCTTTAAATCCTAAGGCATAAATCACATAAATATAAAGTCAGATAGACATTGTTCTAATACTTGCTCTTTTCATAGTTTCACCTCTAGTTTCATCGTGCTGTCCAGAAGAAGTAGCCATTACTCATCTAGCCCAGCAGAGAGCATTGGAGTGAGAAGGCAAAACGTTTTCTATTAAGCATAAAGGGTATTTCTACTAAGAGAAAAAGCTATTAAAAAACATTGGAATTTAGGTAAAAGTAATAATATACACCGATACAGGGCTATTAAAAAAAAAAAAAAAATAAAGCATTTGACTTTAACTGGACTTTAAAATATAGCCATCCTTTAGAATGAGCACCAACATTTAAACTAACACATGAAAAGAAGAAAGAAATATAACAATGTTGGGTAAATGCTCACTTGCTTTCTTTACATGAACCTCCCTCCAGCAGGGGTTAGGTGCTTTTAAAGTGTACCTATCTGCCCACAGATCTTCAAAATTGACTCCTCCCATGCTGGAATGCATGCCATATATGAAGATCTGTGGGCATAATCTCCACTGCCCAGTTGTATATGTACTTCCATCCACAGCTGGTCCCATGTAAAGAAAGCAAGGTAGCATTTAAACAATATTTGTTATACAGTATATCTTACTTTTTTTCATCTGACTATATTCTGGGATCTATTAAGATGGTGGAGATAGCAAGAAGGGCTTGGTTAACACAAAATGTTGTAATTCCCAGGTATGCTACTGAAGCCTAATTGCTTCAGACCACTTAATCGACATGTCTGTTCCAAATCAGTGATCCTGAATGTACTGAAGCTATGAAACCAGCATTAAAGCCAGGAAATCAGAAAAAGAGGTCAGCAATGGCAGCCTCCATCCTTTGTTTCTTGGTTGATCTAATTTTAATGTATAAATATAAAACAGGTAGACCACGCTTGTGACGGAACCGTCGACCCACACCGTGCTTGTGGTCTTCCGTCAGTATAAGGCTTCCTCCAGTCTGGACATATAGAGATATTCCAGCCGCCCCCCATACAAAAACTAGCCTGAACTTAGCTTGTATGTGTCTGGAAACAACTAGCTCCTCTATTAAAAACAAGCAGCAGATTTTTATACACTTGAGAAGCATGACAGTCACTACATGAACAATGGCCTGAATATTTACATAAAAGCATCACATAATGAATAGATAACGAGGTAGAGCTGACTCATGGTTAATCCCATCTAGACAAGGTTATCATTTACATGCTAATTAGCTCAGCGTACTTAAGTCAATCTGGAAGCCCAGACTGCCGGCACCAAAAGTAAAACAGATACAAATACACATATTATAGTGTAAATACTGAGAACCCACAGTAAACAATAGATGATCAAATCAACATGATTTACAATCCATGGAAGACAGGTGTTTGGGCTGATGACATGCATCTGTTACAAGTCTGATCACTTAAGCAGTCCAAATCATCAATTTATCTGTCACATAGTTTTTTCAGTCTCAGTGACGGCGAGTACCGTCACATATCTTCCCCCCAAAGGTAGACGAACCAGGTACCAGACCCCCAACTGGTCTGTGCCTGAGTTCGTCGGGTAACAAGTCCCAAAGAGTCAATCCATCATGGCAACTTCCTTGACAAAGTTCCACATAGCTTGTAAGTTTGTCCTGGCAAGGCGCATGGAGCTCTCATAGCCAATCAGTCTGTGGAAGTCTGGTTTGGGCAGGCCAGACTGGGCTTTTTGGTCACCCTGTGTCCCTAAAAGACACAAGGTGATTTAGACATAAGAAGTGCCTAGGGGGTTGAGAGAGGTATTTCCCAACCTCTCTAAGGTAAGCTGTGTTCCAAGGACCCCCCAACCAAAGTGACTACCGTCACATCTCTCTGCTTCTGGAAGGAGACTAACACAGGAGGGGACCCCAAATGGGTTGACTTTGAAGGTAGTCTGTAGTTCCAGCCCCCCAATGTCTATACCCACACAGTACCCCAAGCAAATTGTCCCAAAGGGAGCATTACTCACCCAACCAACCTCTGCCTCTCTCGCAGAACATACCCGCTGTAGGGAAGAAGCGTGGACTGGCCCTTCTCCCTGGAGTCCTTTCAGCTGCTGGGGAGAAGACAGGGTGGCTGGGCTCACTCCCTCATGCTGTTGGGGATCTGGGCCAACTGCCCAGCATCCTTGGGGTATACAGGTGGGGATTGTAGTCTCATCCACCTGCTCAGGAAATCCATCCCTTGTGAGTTGAGGGCAGAGGCCAGCAGCACTCTGCTCTGTTGCCAGCACTTCTGCTGGGGACTCCACGTAATCTTCTCCGGCAACCTCTTGTCTCTTCTCCCCCTGCATCCTGATCTGCTGCTGGGGAGTGACCACCACCTTCTCACCCTGGGCCTCCGGGACTGATGCAGGTGTGGGGCAGAGGTCTTGGACCCTCTGTCCAGTTGTCAGCGCTTCTGCTGTAGAAGTTTCTTGTAACTCCACACATGCTGCTGGCCTGAAATCCCATGTCCCTGTCAGTGGTGTAGCAGAAAGGTCAGCTGCCTCTTCTCTCTGGGAAGCTGAAGCTGCTGTTGGTGTTGGGCAGAGCTCAGTAGTGCTAGGCCCTGATGCCAGCTGTTCTGCAGGAACATAAACTGAAAAGTCAGTGGCCTTGCACACATCTTGCTGGGTCACCAATTGTTGCATCCAGAGGTCAGAAGCGCTAGGCCTGGATGGTTGCTCATCTGCTGCAGGCTCACTGGGAGCTTCCTCCTCAGCAGAAAAGTCTAATAAATCTCCAGTCTCTGGAATTGCTAAAAGTCCAGGACATGGACTGGTGGCACTTGGGCCCAGTGCCAACACTTTTGTAGGTGATTTATAATCCAAATCATCTTCCAATGGAAAGTCCATTAAATTTGTAATCCGTGGTTTGGGAATGAAGATGGCTTCCTCTTCTCCCATACCTTTATCCAGCGGCTGAACAGATGCATTCCTCCATCCAAGCTCGTCCTGTGCAGAAACACGTTCGTCCAGGTGAGTCAGCACTTGCTGCATCCGCCATAAGACCTCTGCATCCAAAACCGTGGGTGCAGGTGAGCAAAGCACACTATTACTGTGCCACATTGCCGACTCTTCAGTCAGGATTTCTGGACTGTCAGCTGGTACTTCTGGGTATTCCCAGGCAAGGGGAGCCCAGGCCTGGCACTGAGCAGAGTCTAGCAGCTGTCTGTAGGCGATCTCCAGCTCCCATTCCTGATTGGCTAGAAATTCCAAATCTTCCAGTACCCAGTGCTCGTCCAAGACATTCAGCATCTGTTCTCTGTATTCTAAGATTTCCTCCAAACGCCACTCCAAATCGCTCCCAAAGTCAGGGTCCTCAGACAGCCTCTCTAATAACAGCCCCAGGCCGCCGTAGAAAAAGCCTTCTGTTGGGCTGCCATCTGCTGTCCATGGGCACACTTGGGTTACATACCAGCGGAGGGCTCTATAGCTCTCATCCAACCGCATCTCCACCTGGACCAGCCTGCTTAACTCAGCTTTCCATTCCTTGTGCGGTAGTCTCCCCAAAAACACCATTCGCACTTCGTACTGTGACCAGTACCTTTCCTGGAAGGAGGGGAAGATTTTTCCCTGGTGTCGCTGCTCACAGGCTAGCGCTTCTTCCCAGAGTTCCAATCGGATTGAATCGTGCCATCCCAGCAGGACCTTCTCTGACACCGGTCCCCTGTGCTGTATCCGCATCTCTCGCAACCTCCTTCCGAATTCCTCTTCCATGGCGGCTGATATCTGTACCTCTCCTCTTCTGCTCCCCGGACCTTGGATCCCGGTGGAGGTTTGGATGTTCCAGACTGCAGGAAGCATCCCACCGCTTGCCACCAATGTGACAGAACCGTCGACCCACACCGTGCTTGTGGTCTTCCGTCAGTATAAGGCTTCCTCCAGTCTGGACATATAGAGATATTCCAGCCGCCCCCCATACAAAAACTAGCCTGAACTTAGCTTGTATGTGTCTGGAAACAACTAGCTCCTCTATTAAAAACAAGCAGCAGATTTTTATACACTTGAGAAGCATGACAGTCACTACATGAACAATGGCCTGAATATTTACATAAAAGCATCACATAATGAATAGATAACGAGGTAGAGCTGACTCATGGTTAATCCCATCTAGACAAGGTTATCATTTACATGCTAATTAGCTCAGCGTACTTAAGTCAGCCTGGAAGCCCAGACTGCCGGCACCAAAAGTAAAACAGATACAAATACACATATTATAGTGTAAATACTGAGAACCCACAGTAAACAATAGATGATCAAATCAACATGATTTACAATACATGGAAGACAGGTGTTTGGGCTGATGACATGCATCTGTTACAAGTCTGATCACTTAAGCAGTCCAAATCATCAATTTATCTGTCACATAGTTTTTTCAGTCTCTGTGACGGCGAGTACCGTCACAACGCTAATAAACAGCCTGTGAAATTAATGCAAATACAGTGCTCATAAAGTCCCAAAATATATACAATCTTCTCCCATGGGAAATCGCTTCAAAAAGACACCTGTGGAATGTGCAAATGTCCACTCCTCCACCAGCAATCACATGCATATTCCACTCACCAGATATATGTGACCCCCATTATAGGTAGTCATCACCAGCTTAGGAAGATTTTTCAGGTTCATCAGGTGCAATAAATATCCTCAGGGTAGGAATATGTGGAGAAGAGAAAGACCTCTCATTACAAAGGAAATTCATTTATTAAAAGTAAAGGTTAAAAAAAAAGTAAAGGTTCACTTACTTATAGATTAAAATCTTGCTTTCAATCTTGTATCGAGCAGGGGATGCCATTCCGCGTTCCACCTGCATTCCAACAAAGCGGACGTGACGTGTTACGTGTCCTGGTCTGACGTGTTTATTTAAACATGCGCCAACTCATCCATGGCTATATTTTGCAGATCACTTCAGAAACTTCCTGATATACAGAAAAGATACACTAGCCTGTACTACCCAGGAAGGAGTTTACCAGCTGAGCTCAGGGGGACTAAAGTTGCTCTTTAGGTAATTCATTCTCAAAAATCCTCAAAGCTTTCAGTCTATTTCTAACAGCTTAAAAAAACTGCTATGTATTTAGATTAGAAGACTTGCTGGCTGCAAAGATTATTCTCTCCATAAAAAATAGCTTAGATTTCTGTCCCTATATTGTAAATTTTGATGATGAATTTTCCCTCAATACCTATAGTTAATGAAACCCTTGTTTTAAAACGCATGTACTGCTTGTTTAGAATATGTAAATACTTCAATGTGCATAGTCTTGGCACAGGCCCACCTAATTGTTAAGATGAAATATTTACTTTTACAGGATATAATTAACTCCAAAATGTTCCAGTCATCTATTTTGGTCAACCAGTAGTACTAGATTGTATTTTTTATTTATTAATAAAACGGTTAATTGAAAACAAATATGGGATAATCCCATATTTCTTTTATTACAGTCACATTGAAGAAATAATAAATTAGTTTATTATATTTAAATAATAATAAATTAATGTTCTAGCTGATCAATACCAATGGCACTATTGATAATAATGACCGGTAACTGTTTAATTATATGCTACTAATGTGAAGTTATGGTATTAATATTATTTTTCTTTTATAGACTGTTATAAACATAAATGTGTAATTAATTATACAACATTTAAATGATTTAATTGTTTGAAATAATTGATGATTTAATTATTCATGCTTAAGGATGATGATATTGATAATAATGCTTTATTAAAAATAGTGAATACCTTTCATAATGAAATTCATAGGGTACCGCAAGATAAAAGTAGAAATATAATTATATGTTTTTCAATATTTAATAGGCCATAATTGAATGATTTTGTATGCATCGTTTCCTCAACAATCAGAATGAGTTTGTCAGACCCACAATGAGAGAAAATATGTTACCCTGCCTTCAAGCATTTTTCAAATATTTTCTGCCTAATTCTCACCAATTAAAAGGTGAATGTCATATGCATAATAAAACCTAATACTTTACAATATCATCTTTAAACATTTTTGTGTGCTAAACAACAGAGCACATACATATTTTAGAACACTTTATGTATAAATGATAAATTATCAGATATACCATTAAACCTATAAGTGCAAAAAATTAGTTGAAAAACTAGTAATTGGGGCTATAGCGGTGCTGTATACTCCCGTCCCTGGAGACAAAGAATAGCAAGACAATATTATTATAAAAAGTCGCTTTATTTCAAATTACAAACATTAAAATGACAACTAACATATAAACATACATACAACCCCCAACACATATCAACCAGACCATAAGTGTGGGCCTCTATAGGTCACCTTACTCACACCCAACTCCACATATAGATAAAGCTAGCCTATAGTGGTGCAGGGTACGGGTTACCAATGCATTTCGCCTCAAATGGCTTCTTCAGGGCAAAATAGGTGCCAGAGACTCGTTGAGGTTCATGGGGCTGTTAGTACTGATATGCAAAAAACATACAAAAGAAGAAAATCAATATATTATAGATAATGTACTTTTTGTCTTGCATTTACAAAATCTTTTTGCAATACATGCATCTATCAAATCAATCGTAAATATGATTTCTATTATGTAAAAGATAATTCCACATGTTTATATATCCAAGCATTCACCCAGAATTTACAAAAATATATATAAATACTCACAAATCAACTCAAAGTGTTGTCACATAGATACAAGGGACAATGGGGCGTCCAAAAACGGTTGTAGATTGAATCATCCACAGATGGAGTCCAAATATCTCAGAAGGACTTAATGTATGTTACCAGAATTATAGTAAGTTTAAATCCATGGCTGCCCAAAACAGCAAGGGGAAATATAGAGAGATGGCCGGGGTTAGTTAGGTCAAAATGAATTGATCCACAAAAAAGGGCAGAACCCCAATCCTTCTGAGGACAGCAATGTCACTGGAAGGTCCCTGCAAGTTTGAAAAAAGAGAACATTGAGTGCAATACTGCTATTGGCCACATGGTGCCAGCAGAGGCTGCTCGTTTAATATTATGTAAAAAAGGGTATAGCCTACCAGTTCAGACTATCATAGGGTAATGGGATTGCTAGTGTGGATAGGAATGTCCCATGTAGCAAGTCATTCCAGCCAGTCCAATAACCAACGACACATAAGAGTTCTATAAGGAGATAATGTTAGGGAAGCATGTTAGTTAAACATGCCCATTCTCACCTCCGAATAATCCATTCAGGAGGGCAGAGAAAGCCCTACATATATGTACTCACTTTAAAGCCCGTCTGGTCCGCTTGCACAGCAATCTCGCTGTGCTCACAGATCCTCAGGCTATTTGAATGACTGGGTTTGGCGCCAAAACGGCAGCCGCCACCAGCCTTCTCTCATTTCCCCCTGATTGCTGACATCTCCGGCCAGAAGCCAGGAGAACGTCAGACAAGAGGATGCTACCGCGCATGCGCGAAAAAGCCGCACATGCGCAGTAATGGCGGGACGTGCGATATACCATCCACTCCATAAAAGCTCCCCGTTGGTGAGAGGGAGGGAGAGTGAAGGGAAAGAGCAATCGCCACGTCCCACCACAAGATGCATGGGAGTACTGTCGGCCGACTGAGATGCCCCAATAGGGGCTAAATCACCCAAATTGATTTACACCTCAGTATTCACTAAGGCGGAAGTACCTGCTAATAATGCCCGGGGACATACATCATTGGTCTCCAGCGGTCCCTTGTGGTCAAATAAAGCTATAGCATGCATAAAAGGGCACAGATACTTCCTTATCAAGTCATCAATAGACTATATATTTTAGATAAAGATGGAAATCCTAAAATTATGCTTGATACCGAGTTTATGGCCCAGGTGACTAGACAGAAAGTCCCATTTTATCTTACACCCTCAAAATTTAGGCAGTCAGAGATTTTTCTTATTTGGGTTAATATATAAATAAATCATTAATTCTGAGGGCATATAATAAAAATAAAAATAAAAAAATGAATAGCAGACAGCTTCAGACACATATATCACTGTCTACATATTATATCTCTAAGATAGCTTACAGCATAATTTTTGTCAAAAGTCCCTTGGATGTGTGACCAAACATTGACTCGTGATAACAAAGTATACTAGTTACCTATTAATACATATACATTTATTTAAAAAATATATCTTTTTTATATCCATGTGGCATTATTAAGAGCACATTGCTGTTAATACCCTCACTAAAAAGCAAAAATCCTAGTAAACATACTTTGGATAGTAGGTCGGGATAGCAAACCCCAAAAGTGGGTTAAACAGGACAGAATCCAGAAAAACAAGTTCTATAGAAAACATTTGTAACTGATATATTCGTTTAACCCAGGTGACCTTGTCGCATCAAGCAAGAAGATCCACTGTGTTTCCAGCTGTAAAAGTCTCCTGTCTATGTCACCCCCTCTTGGTGATTCCTTAACATGTTCAAGGGCAAAAAAGCTCATACAATCCAAGTTGTAACCATGATAGAGGCCAACATGCCTACTAATGGCCGACACCAGTTTACCCGTATTGACCTCATATACATAGTCTCGTATCCGATTGTGAAAGGGTCTTTTAGTTTTCCCTATGTAGAAAGTTCTACATAGGGAACATTTCATATAGTAAACCACCCCTACTGTGCGGCAGTTTATTAGTTCTCGTGGAGACCATTTCTGGCCATTAGGCAACCGAATGCTCTCTCCAACCCAGATCCATCTGCAAAAATTGCAATCTCCACATCTGGTATTGCCTCTGGGGTTCCCATTTCCCTCGGCGATTGCCACTGGCCAAAGATGGCTATGGGTGAGATGGTCCCTCAGTGACCTAGCTCTACGATACGTGATCTGTGGTCTCTCACCTATATATTTAGCCACAATGGAGTCGTCCCTTAGCAGGTGCCAATGCTGTGCCAATATTTGTTCAACCTGTTTGTATCTGCTCGAGTAGCGTGTGATGATACGGGTGGGTTCCTTTTTAGTTTGTTTTCTTTGATCATATAAGAGGGAATCTCGTGATCTAAGTTTGGTTTTATTGAACGCTTTTTTCAAGCATTTTTTGCTATACCCTCTTTCCAAGAAGCGCTGCTGCAATAATTTAGCTTGGCGATAATAGTCCTCCTCTTTACTGCAATTTCTCCTGAGTCTGAGATATTGCCCATAAGGTATACTCTTTTTCAGACTATGTGGATGTGCACTCGAGGAATGTAAAACCGTATTTGCTGCTGACAATTTGCGAAATAAATCGGTGCTCAAATTGCCCCCAGTGTCCTTCATGATTGATATATCCAGGAAATTGACTTTAGATTGACTACATTCCATAGTGAATTTCAAATTATAGGTATTCTCACCCAATCTTTCCATAAAGGAATCCAATTCCTCCTTGGTGCCCGTCCATATGAGTAGGATGTCGTCTATGTACCTGTGCCACGCAAGAATGTGGCACAGGTACATAGACGAGTCCCCTCCATAGAAGACAGCACGCTCCCACCCCCCCAGGTACAGGTTAGCGTACGATGGGGCACATTTCGTCCCCATCGCCACTCCCTGCACCTGGAGGTAGTGGGAGTCGTTGAATATGAAGACATTCCTAGACAGGATATATTCCAGAATTTCAAGAATAAATGTATTGTATTTCCAGGTCGATCGATCCCTTTCTCTCAGGAATTCTGCTATTGTTGCAACCCCCCTCGAGTGGGGTATGGAACAATACAGGGCTTCCACATCAATGGTTACCAACCAAGCGTTTTCAGGTATATTTTTGTCCTCTAATACTCTTAGGAGATCTCTAGTATCCTGTATGTGGGAGGGTAGGGATTTCACAAAGGGCCTGAGATAATCATCAATTATTTTGCTGGCCTGTTCAGAGATACAACCAATCCCTGACACAATGGGGCGGCCCGGGGGTTTCTTCATGCATTTATGCACTTTAGGCAAAGAATAGAATGTAGGCGTAACCGGATTCTTTACATTCAGAAATTCATAAGTGCTTTTCGTTATTATGGCATTATTAAATGCTCTAAGGATGATTTCTCTATATTCCTGGTGAAACTTAGATATTGTCTTCTCTGGGATACGCCTATACCACGCTTTGTTGTTCAGAATGTCTAAACACATGTTAACATAGTCTTCCCTTCCCATCACTACTACGTTACCCCCTTTATCAGACGGCTTTATAATTATTTCTATGTTATTTTTTAATTTGTTGAGGGCCATTGTTTGCTGGGGGGATAGATTACCATCTAGATGTATATTTTCTGGTAACTGTCTCAAATCATACATGGCCTTTTGAACAAATTACCAAATATGCAGGTTGCGTTGCAGTGATGGAAAATTGGAAGACTTGTTTCCATACTCTGGGATAAGATCTCTAATTACTTCCATGGATGTGTTCTCAAGCTCATCTAAAGCCGCATTTTCCCCTGTATTACCCTCCTCCCAAAGTTGCATCAGGTCTTTCAGTGCTTTGAAATCCCTAATTGTGAATTCCTTCCATAGTTCCATATCCTTAGCTTTTTGTGCTTGAGGAGTGGGGGTTTTGTCATAAATGGTGTGTAATGTCAGCTTCCTGGCAAAGAGTATAATATCCTTTGCTACCTCAAATTTATCCAATGGTGGCGAGGGGCAGAAATTTAAACCTAACCCCAAAACAGTGATTTCGTCCTTTGTAAGTTTATAGGATGAGAGATTAACAATTTTCAAATCACTGTTACATTCTTTCATTTCTTGACCAGATGGGGTTCTAGACTCCCTTGTTTCTTGGCTATCGCTCCTAAAGGGGATGGGTTAGGTTGATTAACAGTCATATTAGGGTTTCTCTGGGTGCTTTCAATTGCCCTTCCTTCCTGATGTTCTGCCCCCTGTCCTAATCCCAAATTGAGGGTTTTGGGGGCATTTTTGCCTCCAAATGAAAAACCTGATGACGACGGTAGATGTAACTGTGAAAAAGAAAAGGATGGAGGCGAGGGATGAGACATACCAAGATTGCTACCTTGATTACTGTTATTCTCCACCAAATTAAATCCTCCCTTGTTCATATTTGGTCTTTTATTGCGTTGGTTGCTGGTCCCCCTCCCAGCACTCTTGGATTTCTTGTTACGGAATCTCATCGGAGAGTTTGATATAACGGATTCCGTTTGCCTAGAGGATCTGGATGATGAGGAGACAGACGATGATCGGTCGGTCTCGTCACCCCCCTCCCGTTCCACCCCTACCCTCCTGTGATTATTTGAAGGTCTGAGGGGGCGTCCCGGTCTCCCCCCCTGACTCGGTTGCCACCGATATGCTTTGCCAGTATCATAAGCTAATCTGTCCCTAAGGAATTTTTTATTTTTGTTCATGACTAATTTTTTATTGTGTTGTTCCATTAGGTCATTTAGTTCACTTTGTTTGGGCCCATAGCTTGGATCGGATATGATGTCTTGATGTACTGTACTTAGTGCTTGTATCTGTGCATCTATCTCCGTGATTTCATTCTGATAGTGATTTCTAAGAATTCTCATCATTTGCGTAGAGCATTGATGGAGATTATTCTCCCATATATTTTTCATTTCTTCACTAACAGTTGGAATTGTTGGGAAAATTTGAATTCTCAATCCAAAAGGGACAAGTTGTTGTTCTATGTATAAATCAAAATACTTCATATGCCAATAAACCTATAAGATAAAATGTACAAGTCAGGCAGATATTATTTAATACATTTTTGAAATAAAAAAATAGATTTTTAAATTTTGCCTAAAGTGATTTTTTTTACACCAGATGCAGTTGGGTGCACTCCAACTGCATAGACAGTCCAAAATCCAGGTTGTTCTATAGGCAAAGTTCGCACCATTACAGTGTAGTGCAGTGAAAAAAATACAACATGCTGCATTTTTCTTCACTGCAAATGAGTAAAAACACATGCAAACATACAGCAATGCATCGCATTGCACATTAAAGCCCAAAGAAAGAAAGAAGAAGGAAGAGCAACTACATGTAAATGTGCACAAAAACGCTCATCAAATATATGCAAATATGCGTGAAAAAATGTGCAGTAGACATGCAGAGAAAACACCTACTTCATATTTGTTACATGTTCTCATTCACATAACATAACTTAATAAAAATAGTTCAAAACTGCTGCTTACTATTTTAGATGGTCTATTTTAGATGGCCAAGCCCAACCCCTGAGGAACAACCCCACACCATAATCCCCCCTCCAACAAATGATTTGAACCAGTGCATAAAGCAAGATCCATAAAGACATGGATGAGTGAGTTTGGGGTGGAGAAACTTGACTGGCCTGCACAGAGTCTTGAACTCAACCCGATAGAACACATTTGTGATGAATTAGAGTGCAGACTGCTAGCCCGGCCTTCTCGTCTACATCAGTGCACAAATGCTCTCCTGAAAGAATGGTCAAACATTCCCATAAGCACACTCCTAAACCTTGTGGACAGCCTTACCAGAAGAGTTGAAGCTGTTATAGCTGCAAACGGTGGGCCAACTCAATGTTGAACCCTACGGACTAAGACTGGAATGCCATTAAAGTTCATGTGCATGTAAAGGCAGGCGTCCCAATACTTTTGGTAATATCGTGTATATTGGGCAGAAGGGTGGCAACTGGGGTACTCGTGTAGCAAACTTTCACAGTTCCATCAGGAACCAGCTGGGATTTGCCAAAGTTTACCATTCTAGTTGTCAGATCACAGCTGTGCCTTGGACAGCTTTGATAAAATTGATAGCCAATTGTTGGAGAAAGGTGAGAGGGGTGCAAAACTTTGGCTGAAGGAACCAGAAAGTAAGAATCCAGGTCTGTTCATTATTATGAAGTTTTACATTTACTAATGGACATTCTATATATTTCTTTTGAAAGCACTCAATGAAAACTGAAAATACAAAAGAAATTTAAAAATGGTTTAGGATTTTAACCTTTTTATTTAACTCCATTACTTTTCATGTTGCAGTCCTTTCTATATTCAGTCAACTTTCCATTAGTGATATCAAAATTCAAGGGAACATACACAGGGATCCATAAAATACTATCTAAACCAACAGACTGTCACAAAATGGCACAGTCGTACATTCAAGGCTAAACATTTAAGTAAGATGATAAATGATACACTTCCTTTTAATGGTGAGCTGACATTTCTTTATACAAATTAAATTGTTGACAGCATAATGTGAAATGTTGTTAAACAATTCCATTTGACCTTTTGAAAGCTGTAACTACTGTATATATTAATGTGACATACAGTGTATTTAGCTAAATGGCAGCTATATGTGTTATGATAAGTTTTTGTTGAGGTTTTAAAGGTTTTCAAAGACCTTTATTGACTCGATAGATGCACTTTCATGTAAAAATGTTACATAATCTCATATATGATCTTCTGTACTGAATATCATATACCTTAATAATACAATGTTCTTGGGAGTAAATATGTGGGTAAATTCTGCACTATAAGTGTAACAGAGGGTAGTGTTACTGACCTCTGCAGAACTCTTTTTCTTCCACAAGATGGCAGTAAAAAGTGTGTTTTATTTAGCTGTGACTTAAGGCAGTGGAACTCTGGGAGATATAGTCTGGAGGACGTTCTGAGCCACAGCCATCAGTGGGAAATCAACTATAATACCCAGTGATACCTGAGAGCAGGATGAGTCTGATAAAAGGAAAAACCCAGGATGGAGTTGGGCAGTTGGGGAAGTGCGCCAACCAAAGAGAGGAAGGGAGAGGAGTGCTGTGTCAACCTGTTCTAAATCTCGATGGACACTGTCACATCCTGGGCCAGAAGGCTAGATTGAGCTTAGTTCACTGAATTATTGGCTGTTCTGGTGCCCACCCTGAGATGCCTGTTCGTGATCCAGTCTGCTGCCGCCTAGACCTGCAGGGGAACCTCCAAGATGTTTGCCATTTCGTCTGCTACCAGTGATGGCCAACTACAAGAAAGGTGGCCCTCCTCCATTCATCCAATTGTGACCCCCTCCTCCATTCATAGAAGAACTACAGAAAATGGCAGTGATGAGCGGGTCACAGCCTCACTGTTAATTTGAACCCTTGTGGATGTTGTCAGTGTTTATTTGAAAATAACCTGAAGACATACACTTGAACCCCCTGTTTGCGTGAACTGCTCATATTGTTCTAGACCTGGCTCAATGTAGCCAAGGCTCCTGTTCTGCTTTCTGCAATGCTGTAACAATGCATACTCTTACATCTAACTAATGCAACTGTGCACACCCTTACATTTAACTACTACAACCTTGCACACCCTAGCATTTGACTGCTGCCACCGGGTCTGCCCCTTTCATTTATCTACACCCACACAGTCCCCTCCTCTGCAAAGACCAACTTTTTAGATACACTACTGCAACTCCCAGTTTATAGAGACACCCTAATTTCTATGTGCGCCAAATTCTTCCTAACATAGCCCGTAGAAGATTCATCACAAAGACTTACTCAGACTCCTTCATCCTGAGGGCAGATCTGTGTTTAACTGTAAATCTTTATCTTGCAGGCCTAAACTTAGCCCCTTTTGTTTGAGAGCTCTCAAATAGCATAGTTGTTCCATATTTGTTCACTCTTGTTTGGTCACTTGGGGCAATTTATCTCATATGGAGAGCTACTTGTTTATGCCAGGGGTCTTCAAACTATGGCCCTCCAGATGTTCAGGGACTACAATTCCCATCATGCCTAGTCATGTCTGCGAATCTCAGAGTTTTACAATGCCTCATGGGATGCGTAGTTCCGCAACAGCTGGAGGGCCGTAGTTTGAGGATCCCTGGTTTATGCCCTTGGGGTCACAATTAATGCTGGAATTTGGAAGCTCCAATAAGGGAACCTGGGAAGTTAATTGCACAGTCATTATTGTGTTCAAGCTGGTTTACTTTAACGTGTCAAAATTGTTTTATAACTAATTGTAAAACTTTTTTGACCTTAACCTGCCAATATAGTCTATTATTCATTTATAGAGTTGTGAGTCTAGTTCCTGTGTCCCTTCCGAGATTTACAGAAAGGTATACTAGTGGTGTTAGTGTAGGTGAGGTCTCACATAGGGCTGGACAAGAGCAGAGAACCCAAATTGCCAACGGCTTCAGCGGGGGGGTTAGTGCTACATAAGAGATATTATTTTCATGATGCACACCCCCTCTTCTGACATCCACCAAGAATTTTGACAGCTGTCATACTCGTGTAAAGCCTTGAATGCCGCTGCTAATATCCATACTTTGAGCTGGCTGGCTCCTGTCATCCTCGGTCCCTGTTTACTCATTGATGCCTAAAGCCTCACACTGATTACAGTTGCTTGGTCTCAGGTGTCCCCTATCCATGCTGTTTCATGTTAACTTCAATGTAAGTGTGTTGCTTATTTTAATAAAGTGTTTTTTACTTGATACTGACCTCAGCACCTTGCTATTCGTTTTCTTCTACATTGGGGGGATCCTACCCAGATCTTCTGCGCGACCTGCATAGGTTCCAGTCTCGGTCACTTCTCCTGTTTAGTCATCCATCCATTCATCCAGTTGCCTCATCCATTTATCCATTTCTCTACCTTGTTGATGGTCTACAGATACAGATGAAAGTTCTAATGGACCAAGGGACTTTGCATTTCTCCAACAGCCAAGTAAACAGCACCGTATGCACTGTGAACTTGTACACTCTTTGGATTTGCGATGTATAAAAAGGTCTGCAAACTGTTGATCCTTAAGAAAATATCCTATTTTATGGATCTGAATATAAAGAGTAGGGTAGGTGCAACTCACCGTTCCTCAACCTGCTAGCAAAAGTAGAATGGTCAGATAACTTAATAGTGGGGAAATCAAAACGGGGTGTTATCACATACCTGGTTTGAGGCAGAAGTTACAAAGAGGCTTCACTTACAGCTCAGTCCAAACACCTCTGGGAATTGTGTCAGGGAGTCAAAGGGCACAAAGTGGAATGGGAGCTGATGATCCAGTCCATAGGTGACCATTTCTGGTAGGTAACGTGGCAGAGAGATACTCTTGTAGACTGCTGAGGAAACCTCTGGAATACTGGGTAAAGTAGCCACAGTGGATCAGACTGAAACAAGCAGCTGACACAGGCACCAGTACCGAACCCATAACAGACCAGAGGCAGAGTCTGAGGCAGCTAGTGGTTTACAACATGGAAGGTGGATATCAGGCAGGACAGGAGGCAGAGGCATGGTGAGAAGGCAAACCAAGGTCAGCAATGGATAGACAACAAATTCATGGTCAGGAGACAAGCTGAGGTCAGCAGTTATAGCCAGCAGGATCATAGTCAGAAAGCAAGCTGTGTTCAGCAACAAGTAATCAGCAGGATCACAGTCAAGAAGCAAATTGAAGTCAGCAACCAATAGACAGATGTACCAAGGTCAGAATGAAGCTCATCAACCTCTAAACAGGAGGTTCAGAGCAGAGAAGACTCCAAAGTCAAGCAGGTGAGCAATGGGAAATCTGGAATAAATGCAGATTCAGAACACAGGGTACAGATGAAGATGATTCAGAAACCTCTTGTATCAGAACACCATTCCTGAAATCAGACATTATTTGTGTGCCTACATGCTCAGACAGTGAAAAAATGTCATCAGCACACCAAGAATTCCTCAGAAGGATCCAAAGATTTATTCTGTGGTCACATGGTAAATATACAGCAATGTTTCAGTGCCTCGCAGGGCCCCTTTGTCAGGCCCCTTCATCACTTGCCTGACGAAGGGGCCCTGCGAGGCTCCGAAATGTTGCTGTATATTTACCATGTGACCACAGAATAAATCTTTGGACCCTTCCGAGGAATCCTTGGTGTGCTGATGACATTTTTTCACTTTGAGTATCCATAGTTTCCAGCCTATGGTCATTGCAGCACCCAGCAATACTGAACAGCCAGTTTTCTTGTATGTGTGCGTGGGGAATATTGCGTTTTACATGCTCAGACATTTGAATTACACAAACAAGCATGTCCATGTAATCTGCTGGAAAAGATCATTGTTCTGTGTATTGACACACATGCACATCTTCTCGTGAAGCCATTCTGACATGGGTGGAGCAGTTAGGCATCCTTTGGAAAGCAACATTTCAGCTTAACATACTTTCTATTTACAGAAAATGGAAACAGCCATGAGGACAAGGTTTACACTGTGCCATGCTAATTTATTATCGGCATATTGGGATAAACTTTTTGGCATGACAAAGAGCTTGTTGTGATGACATGTGGAGAGGTACTCACCATTTAAAAAAAAAAATGTAAGTACAATTAATTGCAATCTGAATTGTACTTCTACATATATGTAGCGTCCTCCTGACCCCTAGCATCAGGGAGGGCTGACATATTACCTCAGGGTGCTGGCTCTTAGGCATGGTGGGTGTAGACCGTTGCAGAAAAGATGGGCGCCAGTCACTTTTAGGATGAACAAAATTTAGTTTATTGCTTACAATAGAAAAAATGCTAGAGAGAGAGAGAGAGAGAGAGAGAGAGAGAGAGAGAAGGTTAGGGCACAGGACATCCTAGGACAGTAGGCAGACATATCAGCAGACTCCGAAAACAAAACAGCCCAGTAAACAGCAATACAGAACAAAGGCCTCAGGCCTGAACCCAATGTTCTGTACCTACGTAGCAACAGCTGTCTCCTATAGCAACCAAAAACTCACAACACTGTGCAAGGTTTCCTTGGATAAGTCCCTCTTGATGTTTTCCCAGCCTCTTGACTGTACCCGACTCATGAAGAGTAACCTCTGGTACTTAATCTCAGAACTTCATCCTTTTCCTCATGCCCCCCCAGGCAACAAGAGGCTCTCACTCTCTGGCAGAGCCTCTCCCACACCCCCAAGCAGCAAACAGGCTCTCTCTTGCAGAGCCTCGAGCACATGGCAAGGCCTTAGGTTCTGAGCCTCACCCAACACAGTTGTTCCTCACATATCTACACCAGATTGAGGTCTGGGTGGGAAGATCCTGATCACCTGACTTCCTCCAGATATATACTCTCTCCCAGCACGCTCAGTGGCCCTAAACTCCTACTGATTGTCTAAAAGAGATATGCATATTCATAATTCAGTCTCACTACAGCTCATCCCACTAATGCCAAAGGCAATGGTGCCACCTATTGACAGAAGGGATGAACAACAGTTAAACTAGGCTTAGGAGCAAACCCAAATTATCACAAACTATAAATCATCCAGGTTACTTACCACCTAACACAGCTAAATTTTCCAGTAGCCCCTTTTTAAGACAAGGGTGCTACACATAGTAAAACCATAGCCCACTATATATACATTCTATTCAAATGAAAACATACAAGAAATCTGTTGATACAATAATTTAATATTATCTGTCAGCTGTCATTTGAAGAGATGGCTTTTAAAGTGGAAGTAAACCCTCCTATCGTTTTCAGCCAAGGAAGCTGTCATCTTGGCCTCTTTTTAATCTTCAACTGCCATGGTGGTGCACATGTGATCAGTTATGACACCAGCCATTGGATGGTTTAACAGTTTGGTTGAGAGCACAATCAATGTGACAGTTACATTCCCGACACGTGCCAGAAATGTAACTGTTTTTTTAAACTGTTAAATCTATGTATTCACATCCACTTTAAATGTCTCAACATGTTACTACTTACAGTAAGTCAAAATTTAGAGAGAGACCTAATGTTTGGTTAAGGATAAGATGTCAGAACCGCAGAAAGGAAATAATAATTAATCATTTTCTGTTTACCATTATTTTAGTCACCAATCATTGTAAAATTACTACAAAAACATTAGTCTTTACTGCAAGGTTGCAAGCTATTAGGTCTGCCACTCCCAAATAGACCCATTTTTTTTTGTTTTTAAATGAAAATAGTCTCCACAAAAAATTAACTTTCTGGAAAGATGATGCATTTAGCTTATAACGCCATGTAAATGTTTAAAAAACAAGCTTGGTGGGGATAAGAATATTATATAATTTCATATCTAACAGTACAGAAGAGTTATTTGAAATTAAAGAGTATGGTAAGTGATATGTGAGACAAAAAAGGTGATTTATTGTATGGAATGCCCTTGCAAAAAAACATTGAATGAACTAAAAAAAATTAACAGTCAGAATGAGGGAACATGATTATGATATGCTAAAAGGTAAAGACCACCTTTATATGGGCACTATAAGGAGATTTATGGCTATTCTACAACATATTAAATGTACTAGTTTTTGGGTTAAAGAAATAGTCATTGTAGATCAAAGAGAAGGAGATTATATTAAATGTCAAAATAGAAAAAAAAAATTATTTTTTTCCAATAATAGACTCTGAAGTCTAAAAAAGGCAAATTAAGCTTTCTGCGTCTTATTCTTTTATTTTATGTTCTTTGTGTGTATCATTAATCATATATATGTGGTATATGCAGTATGTATCAATAATAAATGTCTTGTATAGGTCATTTTCTGATTGTTATCTGATTATGCAAATTTTGAATGCCACTTAGAATAGGAACCTTGAATGTGATATGAATAGAGGATAAGTTTGATTTTAGACCATAAATAACTCTTGATCTACCATAGCCTTTATATTCAGAGTCAAACAATCAGATATTATCAATCTACTGTGGATTTTTTTTTTGTTTTTTTTTTTGTTTTAATATACTGTATCCCCTTTATCATTCATAGAGTTTTATATACCTAATCAACTTTTACTGTTGTTTCTTTTTTTTTTTGGTCTGGCAAGTGTTACTCTGTATGCTTATAAATGCTTTTATTTAATAAAATCTTGATACATAGTTTAAGTTAACCTAAAAATCAACTTCTGTGACAGCTAATTTTCATGTTACCCTTATACAAAAACTTGGAGCACCACTCAAACCACTGCAAAACTTCCCCCTGCAGTCCAAAGCACAGCTCGGGTTCCGACATTGAAATAAGCTCATCCAGGCTTGCTAATACAGATCGGAAAACAGAAGGTGAAAATGCAGCACACCAGAACCCAGCCACTATATAGAGAGGTAAAGATTAGTGATGTCGCGAACATAAAATTCGCTGTTCGCGAACCGCGAACGCGAACATCGGCCAATGTTCGCGAACCAGCGAACATTGCGAACCGCCATAGACTTTAATAGGCAGGCGAATTTTAAAACCCACAGGGACTCTTTCTGGCCACGATAGTAATGGAAAAGTTGTTTCAAGGGGACAAACACCTGGACTGTGGCATGCCGGAGAGGGATCACACAAAAAAAAGTTCTTAAAAATTGTAATTTTTTGATAGAGAGCCAATTATTGGAAAAATTAAAAAAAAAATAAAAATAAAAAAATTCTTTGGATTTAGCATCTGGGGGGTCTAAAAAGTGTACTTGTGAAGTTTCAGCTCTGTAGCATGTCCGGAACCAGAAAAAAATATGAATTAGGGTTAGGGCTAGGGTTAGGGCTAGGGTTAGGGTTAGGGTTAGGGTTATTTTTATGGCTAGGCTTAGAGAGTTAGGGTTAAGGTTAGAGGGTTAGGGTTATGGTTAGAGGGTTAGGGTTAGGTTTAGTGTTAGGGGCTAGGGTTAGGGTTACGGTGAGATACTTAGGGTTAGAGTTAGTAGCCCTACCCCTACCCCTCTAACTCTAACCCTAAGCACTAAAAATAACCCTAACCTTAGCCCTGACCCTAACCCTAACCCTAACCCTAGCCCTAACCCTGATTCTATTTTTTTTCTGGTTCTGGACATGCTACAGAGCTGAAACTTCACAGGTACACTTTTTAGACCCCCCAGACAATAAATCCAAAGAAATTTTTTTTTTTGTTAAGTTTTTTTTTTTTTTCCAATAATTGGCTCTCTATCAAAAATGACAATTTTTAAGAACTTTTTTTTGTGTGATTTAGTGTCTAGGGGGTCTAAAAAGTGTACCTGTGAAGTTTCAGCTCTGTAGCATGTCCAGAACCAGAAAAAAAGATAAATTTTCAGTAGAGCAGGGATGGTGGGAACCCATTTTACACCTATATGATCTTTTTTTTCCTGGTTCTGGACATGCTGCAGAACTGAAACTTCACAGGTACACCTTTTAGACCCCCCAAACAATAAATCCAAAGAAATTTTTTTTTGTTAAGTTTTTTTTTTTTTCAATAATTGGCTCTCTATCAAAAATGACAATTTTTAAGAACTTTTTTTGTGTGATATAGTGTCTAGGGGGTCTAAAAAGTGTACCTGTGAAGTTTCAGCTCTGTAGCATGTCCAGAACCAGAAAAAAAAGATAATTTTTCAGTAGAGCAGGGATGGTGGGAACCCCTTTTACACCTATATGATCTTTTTTTTCTGGTTCTGGACATGCTACATATATATATATATATATATTAAAAAAATACTCAAATACCAGCCCTCAAAGGGGCTTTTGGGGACAATATATATATATATATATATATATATATATATATATATATATATATATATTTATCACAAAACAAAAAAAATTACACAAATACCAGCCCTCAAAAGGGCTTTTGGGGACAATATATATATATATATATATATATATATATATATATATCACAGAACAAAAAAAATTACACAAATACCAGCCCTCAAAAGGGCTTTTGGGGACAATAGATATATATATATATATATATATATATATATATATATATCACAGAACAAAAAAAATTACACAAATACCAACCCTCAAAAGGGCTTTTGGGGACAATATATATATATATATATATATATATATATATATCACAGAACAAAAAAAAATTACACAAATACCAGCCCTCAAAAGGGCTTTTGGGGACAATATATATATATATATATATATATATATATATCACAGAACAAAAAAAATTACACAAATACCAGCCCTCAAAAGGGCTTTTGGGGACAATATATATATATATATATATATATATATATATATCCAAAAAAAACCTCAAATACCAGCCCTAGGAAGGGCTTTTTGGGGTGCTGTCCTTACAGCAGGAGTGTACCAAGAACACTGGCTAACAAGACTGGGAACTGTCCCCAGCTATAACAGCAGCAGCAGCACCAGCACTTTACCTGCTCTCAGTAACACAGAAATGATCTAAAATGGATGCTGCCCTTGCTTATTTATAGGAGGTGGGAGGGTGTGGGAGGGAGGTATGCTGATTGGCCTGGAATGTGTCTGCTGACTGTGATGTTCAGGGTCAAAGTTTGCCTCAATGATGATGTATAGGAGGCGGACCGAACATCGCATATGTTCGCCCGCCGGGAACCGTTCGCCGGCGAACCGTTCGGTACATCTCTAGTAAAGATAGGGCTTCAGCCAGAACTCCTCCTCTGGCATGTTTCACCCCACACCCACAGGTCTTAATCTCAGAGAACTCATTTCATAAAGATCTCTATGATTAAGCCCCATAGGTGGGACAAACATAACAGAGGAGCTCAGCCAGGAGGAGTTCAGGCTACAGCCTTATCTCTACCTCTCTATATAGTGACTTGGTTCCAGTGTGTAGCATTTCCACCTTCTGTCTTCTGATCTGAGTTTTCCTGTGAAACAAAAGTCTTTGAAAGATGTTCATTTTTCAAGACATTGCAGCCATCAAACCGTGAAAAACACACAATGCCAGTGCTGATGGATGGTCCATTCTAGTCAACAATGAAGGAAGCTTGAGAGGAAACATCTTTTAACTTGCCATTTCCACACTGCATCCTTGGCGTGATCTTTTCAGTTAGCCATTCCTAAGAAGCATAACCTTTAAAGCGTAACTCCCCTTTTGTTGAGAAAAAACATTCCCCTCTGAGTAATCTCTGTACATTGCAAGGAATATAACATCCTTTGTTGCAGATTCCTACCTTTTGTTATTCTGAAGAAGTCACTGATTGTTCATCTGTGCCCCTGGGCTGAGTGGGTCTAATGGGAGTGGTTTCACAATTATCATTAAAGCAGAGTTCCGGCCTCAGAAACGTTTTTTCAATAAAAATACCCCCGGGACAGTCAGGGCTAGTACATTTCATAATAGATAGCCTCTGAACTGTCCCGGGTCGCACTTACCTTTTAGAAGAAATACTTACCTTGAAAATTTCTTGTCCAGCGCTGCCATCTCAGGTGTGGGCAGCTGAAGCCAGGGCGTCCTCTTCGGTGTCCTCTTCATCCCAGAATGCCTTTCATCGGCCCCAGAAGCTGTTTAGCAGGGAATGACATGCCTGCAAAGGAACTGACGAGCGGGGCCGGTGCAGGCGCATTGACTCCTGGGAGCGATGACGTTCAGCTCCCAGGAGTCAACGCAAGCGGGAAGTGACGGTGTGGGCCGCGCCCGCAGAGGGAGGAAGTAGAAGGAAGGTAAGTATACTTTCTTCAAAAACAAGGTAAGTAAAGAAAAAAAATCGGGAGTATCCATTTGTTTTTTAGGGGATTTAAAGCAAGCGGATGGCCCAAAGTTGTTTTTGAGGCCGGAACTTCGCTGTAAGATGTGTAGCTGCAGAGCACCAATGAGGAAATCTGCTGGGCCTGCATCCCTTTAGACGTGTTCCTATTGGGAGTATCTCACCAAAAATGACACTTTTGTTGCAGGGGATGACTGAAATCTGACTTGTATCTTAGGCAGACTTCTGGGAAAATCAGTGAGCCAATCACACAAGCAGGAAATTATGTTTCTGGGGTGTGGTCAGTATACATTCTGTGTACAAAACACCTCCAGGTAGCCATATTGCATTGTACTTTAGAAAATTGCAGAGCTGCAGATTGAAAAGGAAAGGTATTTTTTTTAATAGCATTCAATTACAATATGACTTGTGTCACAGTTGTATATGCTTTACTATTATTTCTTTATTTGCTATTTTTCCCCGCAAAAGTGGAGTTACTCTTTAAACTACACCTCGGGGGAATTACTAAAGCTAGTGCACACAGAATTCAGTGCAGCTGTGCATAGTAAACTTCAGCTTGTTTAATTAGTCTGTATTCACACACCAACACAGAGCTTCCGGAGGGACGCTATGCCCTGACAGCTCTCTGTTGCCTACTGCAGTAAGGGGGCAGTGTGGTGCATGATTCGATGTAGCACATGACTCCCTTTTTTTTTTTGTTTGTTTTGTATGAACTTTATGTAAGTGTACAAAATGTACATTACATTCAGGACGATGCGCTGAACTGCCATACATTGCCATGTGATTCGGCATGGTGCACTGTGATAAAATGCAGTATATCTGCTGTGTCGCAGTGTGAATGGAGCACATTGTTGCCTGTGTGTCTCTCTGCGGTGACAGACGTTTTACATTGCAATAAAACATCTGTCACCGCACATAGTATAAATTAGCCCATAAGCTTTGCCAATAAAACCTAGAAGCTGATTGGTTACTATGCACAGCTGCACCAGATTTAGTGTGCACCAGTTTTATTAAATCTCCCCCTTATGTCTCCAGCCCAAACTTTTTCATTGAACATATTTTTTATTTTTTTTTTAGTGTTGTCTACAATCCTCCTGAGGGGATTTGCACAAGGGATGATTGTCACTGTGACAAAAAAAAATGGGAAATCCAATTCAGCCAAAATAATTGAGGATGTCTGTTTCAGTACTAACTTTCTAAGAAGGAATTTTCTCTCACTTTGGTACATCTCCTCCCAAATTCTGTTGAATCTCCAGGACCAGAAACAAAGGGAAATATGCCCAAGTGTACACAGGCAGAAAATAAAAAAAAAAAAATCTGAAATTACATTTAACTGTTACCTACTGCATAAAAATAACTGACTCAAAAAATCACTTTAAATATGCTATTAAGGACCAGCCACTGTATTAAAATAGCCAGTCAACTCCCAATATTGTTCCTAGAGGACTTACTGGTATGTTCTTCATGAACTGTGCTCCTTTGCTCCAGTCCTATAATCGTGTTGGGATCGGACGCTACAAATCACAGGCAAAAGACACAGAGCCAATTAGAGTCACTCTGTACCATTTGATGTGACCAATCAGAGTGCATCACAAATGTAAACAATGGCTAAGGTTGGCAGCTGGATCTTTATTTCCTCTCATACACACTGATTAGTGCCAAGAAAAAAAAAATGGATAAGAGTTGCAGCCATTAATCAGACTATGTCTGATCATACTTTTAGCAGCCTACTGACAGTGCCTGATTACAGAAAGTACCAGCCTACTAGCAGTGCCTGTTTGTGTACAGCCAGTAACCGGAAGTACAGCTCACAGTGTGCACAGTGCCTGATTATCGCAAAAACCAGCCTAATACTAGTGCCTAATTATCAACAGTACTTGCCGACTGCCTAACGACGATTTACGTCGGCAGTCAGCCCCTCACAGGCAAAGAGACGTAGGTCTACGTCGCTAGCCTGTGAGGCTCTAGGGAGCGAGCGCGCGCCGCTGGAGGCGTGCTCACGCTCCCGCTCGCTCACGGACCCCCCCCCGCGCGTGTGACCGGCGGACCCGATGTCCGCCGGGCACTCGGGATTGTCCGTTACAGCGGGAGAAAGGCAGGCGGCTAATGTAAACACAGCCGCCTGTCATTCTCCCCTGTGTAAGAATTGAGATCATACGGTTCTGCTATGCAGGACCATTGATCTCTGTTCTTACACCACAAGCCACATCCAATCACAGTTAGAAGCACACCCCTAGGGACACACTTAACCCCTCCCTCTCAAATAAAGTTAACCCCTTCCCTGCCAGTGTAATTTTTACAGTAACAGTGCATATGTATAGCACTGATTACTGTAGTAATGTCACTGGTAATCCCAAAAGTGTCAAAAATGTCAGTCAAGGGTCTGATCTGTCCGCCGCAATGTCGCAGTCCCGCAAAAAAAATCGTAGATCGCCGCCATTACTCGTTAAAAAAAAACAACAAAAATGACAAAAATCTTTCCCTTAGTTAGTAAACGCAATAACTTTTGCGCAAACCAATCAAAATACGCTTTTTGCGATTTTTTTTTACCAAACATATGTAGCGTAAAACAAATTGGCCTAAAATGTAAAAAAAATTTGGTTTTTACATTTTTTTTTTTTTTGGGAATTATATAAAAAAATTTGAAAAATATTGTTATTTTTGCAAAATTGATGCTCTTTTTTGGTTTATAGCGCATGATCAAAAAATCGCACAGGTGATCAAATATCACCAAAAGAAAGCTCTGTTTGTGGAAAAAAAAGGACGTCAAATTTGTTTAGGTACAGCGTCGCACGACCGCGCAATTGTCCGTTAAAGTCACACAGTGCCGAATCGCAAAATAGGCCCTGGTCAGGAAGGGGGTAAAATCTTCCGGGGCTTAAGTGGTTAATACCAGTAACTAATTCCCACCAGTACAGTTTATTACCAGTGTCTGATTACCATAAGGGCAGCCAACAAAAGCTTAATACTGCTGCCTGATTACAACAACCAGGAACAGCCTAATACTACAGCCAGTGCAGCCAGTACTTATAAGTAATGGTGCCTGATTACAGTCAGTACCAACCTAATACCAGTGCCGTATTAACACCAGAACAGCCATGACCAGCCTAATACTCAATGGTACTGGATGTAATCCAGCAGTAGTAACAGGGCCTGATAACAAGGAGTAAATAGTGGCATTTGCTAGGAGTCACGGTGAGTCTTTTGAAGATCTCATGCTTTGTCACAAGTTTTTGGAAAGGGAAGAAAGAAAATAAAATAAAAACACTTTACAAAAAGGGGTCATTTTGCAACTGTTTATACTGTTGTGACATTTTTGGGCCTAAAAAATGTGACAGACAGTAAAAAAATCAAGGCTAATAAATTAAACTTTTGTTTTTTTTTTACTAAAGAAATGTAACAGAATACATGTTGGCCTAAATTTATGAATAAAATGTTATTTCATTTATTATTGAAAACATAATTTTGTTTCATTTTCTGCCTTTCTTCCTTTATATTGCAGAAAAAATAAATAAAATAGTGGGGAAAAAATACTACCAAAAGAAAACTCTAGCTGTCTCAGAAAATTATATTCAGTTAAATGAATTTGGGTGCAATTTTTGCATGATCGAGTTATTGTCAGTCAAACAATAACAGCACTGAAAAATGGTTTGGTAATGAAAGAGATGAAACATGCAAGTACCAAGGATTTTCAATTATTGTGTCATCATCTTAAACTTTTTCCTTAAAACATTTTGATTTACATCATCTATTTTAATTAAGGTAATAATGTAACATGCTATGTGCATATGAATAAACGCAAATAGTGTGGTGGTAAAAAAAATATTTAACTAAATAACAAAACTGTACATATATATATGTGTGTTAAGTAAAAATAAGACCCTTAGGACAATAATATACAATCAGTGTGCACCCACACAATGCTAAACAAAACGAATCAGTCACAACTATAAAAAAAAGATAAAAAGATATAGATGAACTTTAGCCATATGAAGTCCAAACAGTTTAAACATATGCAGAAATCATGTCCATTCACCTCATTTTACAGGTGCAACAGCAAATTCACTTCCAAAAACAGTGTGAACTCGTGCTTCCTAAACCTTCAGGTCCAGACCTGAGCTAACATATATTGTCAAATGTATTAGGACGCTTGCCTTTACATGCACATGAACTTTAAGGGCATCCCAGTCTTAGTCCGTAGGGTTCAATATTGAGTTGGCCCACCCTTTGCAGCTATAACAGCTTCAACTCTTCTGGGAAGGCTGTCTACAAGGTTTAGGGGTGTGTCTATGAGAATGTTTGACCATTGTTCCAGAAGCGCATTTGTGAGGTCAGTCACTGATTTTGAAGAGAAGGCCTGACTCACAGTCTCCACTCCAATTCATCCCAAAGGTGTTCTATGCGGTTGAGGTCAGGACTGTCCATGATACTTTTTTATTCATCCTTTCATCATACCTTAATACTGTATATCATCCATATTTTCAGGACAAGCTTTCACGGTGTGTCTCCTTCTTCAAGGCCCATAAGTGCATTGCAAATGCACAAATATGGCTATCACTTTCACAAAATGATCAAAACTTTACCCTGGTGGTCCTTATATGGTTACTCATAGAGAAAACATGCCACATGTAAAACTGCATAGGAACTCTATTAAATGCAAACTAAATCGCACTTTCATGAAAAAAATGTACTTAATGCATTAATGCAAATATCCACAGAGCTAAGAGCAAAGAACAAGTTGCAGAATGATCCCAGGCAGAGCGAACAAGCTCAACCTGCAAAGATATGAATAATGTTAGCTTGGTTAGCAGGCACCCAGATTGTGCTTGCATGATGAGAGGAGCAATAGTGATGTCGCGAACATAAAATTCGCTGTTCGCGAACGGCGAACGCGAACATCGGCGAATGTTCGCGAACCGGCGAACATTGCGAACCGCCATAGACTTTAATAGGCAGGCGAATTTTAAAACCCACAGGGACTCTTTCTGGCCACAATAGTAATGGAAAAGTTGTTTCAAGGGGACAAACACCTGGACTGTGGCATGCCGGAGAGGGATCACACAAAAAAAAGTTCTTAAAAATTGTAATTTTTTGATAGAGAGCCAATTATTGGAAAAATTTAAAAAAATAAAAATAAAAAATTTCTTTGGATTTAGCATCTGGGGGGTCTAAAAAGTGTACCTGTGAAGTTTCTGTAGCATGTCCGGAACCAGAAAAAATTACGAATTAGGGTTAGGGCTAGGGTTAGGGTTATTTTTATGGCTAGGCTTAGAGGGTTAGGGTTAGAGGGTTAGGGTTATGGTTAGAGGGTTAGGGTTAGGTTTAGTGTTAGGGGCTAGGGTTAGGGTTACGGTGAGATACTTAGGGTTAGAGTTAGTAGCCCTACCCCTACCCCTCTAACTCTAACCCTAAGCACTAAAAATAACCCTAACCCTAGCCCTAACCCTAACCCTGATTCTATTTTTTTTCTGGTTCTGGACATGCTACAGAGCTGAAACTTCACATGTACACTTTTTAGACCCCCCAGACAATAAATCCAAAGAAATTTTATTTTTTTAAGTTTTTTTTTTTTTTAAGTTTTCCAATAATTGGCTCTCTATCAAAAATGACAATTTTAAGAACTTTTTTTTGTGTGATTTAGTGTCTAGGGGGTCTAAAAAGTGTACCTGTGAAGTTTCAGCTCTGTAGCAACCAGAAAAAAAAGATAATTTTTCAGTAGAGCAGGGATGGTGGGAACCCCTTTTACACCTATATGATCTTTTTTTTCTGGTTCTGGACATGCTACATATATATATATATATATATATATATATATCACAGAACAAAAAAAAATACACAAATACCAGCCCTCAAAAGGGCTTTTGGGGACAATATATATATATATATATATATATATGTATATATATATATATATATATCACAGAACAAAAAAAAATACACAAATACCAGCCCTCAAAAGGGCTTTTGGGGACAATATATATATATATATATATATATATATATATCCAAAAAAAACCTCAAATACCAGCCCTAGGAAGGGCTTTTTGGGGTGCTGTCCTTACAGCAGGAGTGTACCAAGAACACTGGCTAACAAGACCGGGAACTGTCCCTAGCTATAACAGCAGCAGCAGCACCAGCACTTTCCCTGCTCTCAGTAACACCAAAATGATCTAAGATGGATGCTGCCCTTGCTTATTTATAGGAGGTGGGAGGGAGGTATGCTGATTGGCCTGGAATGTGTCTGCTGACTGTGATGTTCAGGGTCAAAGTTTGCCTCGATGATGATGTATAGGAGGCGGACCGAACATCGCATATGTTCGCCCGCAGCGGCGAACGCGAACGTTCGAAGTTCGCCGGGAACCGTTCGCCGGCGAACCGTTCGGTACGTCTCTAAGGAGCAAGCCTTGAGCAGGGCCATGGTCTTGTGTAAGCTCAGCCTGAAGTTCTGATCCTGCCCCTTCTAGACACAGGAATTCCGTCCTACAAGGAGACCCACATCGGCAGTGCTAGGAGAAAAAGCCTGGTAAGTAACGGACAGTGAAAACTCCAACCAACAATCTTCACATGCTGTCAGCTTCAGGAAAACTCCACTGCTGCTGCAAACTTCAATGTGCGTGGTAGAAGAGAACATATAAGCACTTTCCAGCAACTAGAAAAAGAGTGTACAGCACAGGTTCCACCGTATGGGTTACGCAATTACGACTTCCTCCGAGGTTTCATTTTTTGTTATTTAGTTCGATTTTAGTTTCTAAAGGGCCATACACCCTATAAGATTTTCTGAAGACTTTTTCTTTCAGATTTACCTTTTCTATGTAGTTCAAGGGCCTGCCAGATTGCATACAAATTGAAAGTGTTTAGGTTTGACCTCATATTATATGGTTTTGGTAAGTCTGAAGGAAAAAGTCTTCAGAAAATCTTATAGTGTGTATGGCCCATAAGTGCTGCATAATTTGCATTTATTCATTTAGTTAATTTGGTTGTTTGGGTAGAGATCCTTATTTGCCTTTTAAGGGAATTTGGCGATTTTTAGTATGTGTATCCTTTTTGTAGTCAGACTGAATTTGGATGTATTATTATGACTCTGATAAGGACTACATTTTTGGAGCCCCTCATTTATACATGCTTGCATCCTTCATTCTAAATGGCTCATTCTTGCAACTATTTAAAGTGTAGAAAAAGAAATGTATATAATACTTTGTAACCATAGCAGAGGTTTGCATAATTACTTGTAATTCAAGCAACCACCAGTTGACCCTTTTTTAGTTTGTCAGCTGAATACTGCTTAATAAGTGTAATTGGAAATGACTGGCATTCTAAAAAGCAGCAAACCAGCAGATTATTGCAAACAACATTCAGTTTACCATTTCTTTAAATAAATAGTCTACTTTGCTTCAAATGCATTGCACATTAAAAGCAATGAATTTTTGTGTGGCATCTTTTAAGAACTGAAAAATAAAGTAGAACAATAGGCAATTTTTTTTATTTTTTTATTTTAGATAGAGCTAGGGAGGGTTATAACCCCTGTGAGATTTACTGTATTTGCCCATCTGTGTCCCATTGGAGAGATTTACCTTCACTTCCTGTCCCATAGCCAAGCAGGAAGTGTTAGGAAATCCCTGCAAATAAAGGGAATTCCTTGGGGACCGCCAGGTCACCAGAACTAGTGTCCCCTTTGGAAAATTTCCCCATTACTACTTTTTTGGGGACAACAAAAAATGTGGGTATTTTCTTTTATTTTCACTCCCTAATGGGGGCATAGACAGCAATAAAAACTGCAAATGTTTTAATCCCTGTCCACTCTATCTAAAAATAATATAAAAGTTTTGGCTTTTGTTATACTTTAATTACCCCTCAGTGTTTCTGTGTTTTGGCATTTGCAAATGAATCACAGATAGATGACAGAAGACCATATTGTAATCTCTAAGGGTCCCACTAGTAGGCTGCACCTAATTATATTTCCTGGTGCCTCCATGGCAGCATACGGGTGATAGAGCTCCGCCTCGACTCCTCCCTCAGGACCAGTGAATAGCATAAAAGAAGACCTGGCCCCCTATCCCATCATTCTCCTTTTTTTCCTCATACCTTCTTGACTGGTGAAGAGTAGCAGCATGTCCATACCTCTGCCGTTGTCAGCTTCCGCCGGGTTGAGCCTCTCCCGTGCGCAGTCCCTGTTCTCGGGTCGCTCAAAGCACTAAATAGACTGGTAGCCCCCTTCTGTGGATCTTTGGGGCATTGTTGGCAGGGTTTCCTCATAGGAACACCATCCTGCCTTTCTTTTTTGATGTCTGGCAGCGTGGGATTGCTGGGGGATCAGCTTTATCATTGTCCTTCCCTTTCCTTTCTTACAGGGGGTTTCTGTCCTCCCTCCCACCTCCCTCCTTTCTGGATCATTTCCTAGGCTTTACATGAGTTAAAGTTATTGAATTCAGGTATGTATACCTCTGTAATGCCGCAGCAGCACGTATAGATGCCCCCTCTAGCAGCTCGCAGCTCCACTCTCCAAACACTTCCTGATCCGAGGCACCGCCCCCTCCTTGCTCAGTCCTGGGAGGCTCCGGCGGCCATCTTGGATGAGGGAAAAGGGGCGATTTTTGCCCTTTTTCCCTTTTAAAAGCTACTAATTCAAATTGAGTGGTTCCTGGACCTCCTCCCCCACCCCTAATTAGTATCCTTAGTATATTTAAGCAACCTCAGGGAGCAGTTCAGGGCCTCTTCTTGCTCCTCCTAAATCTGAAAGCCCTGCTGGTAAATATATGAATATATATGGGGAAATGGAAGGGAGGAAATAGTTCTTCCTTTCCACCAGTAATATCAGGACAAATTCTTACTTGTTCCTTCTCGCTCTCTTTTCTTATCCTTTAAGCTGACCCTCCGGCCGTCCTACCATGAGCCATTCATCCCGCAATCAAGATCCTCCCTGCAATAGGTATGTGACCAACTATCGGTAAGTAACAAAAAAAAAGAGAGCACGGCTGATGGAGATATTCGTTCTGTTCTTTCTCCAGTCCTGCATGCACACTCCAAGAGATCTGGGAAATCCTCCAGACAGCGTGAGGACTACAGCCCGGATCAAAGGTCCCGATCATCTCGGCACAGATCCCATGACAGGTCAAGGTCACGGCACTGATATCGTTCTCCTTCACCTCCTTCCCGCTCCTCAGGGAAGAAGTGCTGGGCCTGCGGAGGTACCCCGCTTCCGGATAAACTAGTCTGCAGGAGTTGACCGAGAGTCAGAGAGCCAACAAGTTGCTGACCTTCTGAAACAGACAATGAGGGACTCCCTCTTGGAACTGGCCCCCTTGGTTCCCACTCAGACACTCACGCCGGGCACCCAGACTCAGCAGGCAGTTTCCGAAGCACCAGGCCCGTCATCAGCCAGCCCTCTCCTACCTCCTCAACCCCGTCAAGCCAGAGAGACCTCCCCAGAGGAGCACTCAGAGGAGTCGGAAGAAGAATCGGAACCTTCAGGGTTCAGCTATACGATGATTCCTTCCTTCATTCAAGCGGTTAAAACGGCAATTGATTGGGAAGACGCAGAGGAACCTCCTCAAACATCTAAGAGATATTTTCCTTTTCTCAAAAGGAAACAAATTGTTTTCCCGTTGATGGGAGAAATCAGGGAGGTAATCCAGGATGAGTGGCAGAGAACAGACAAAAAGTTCTCTCTAGGCCGCCTCAACAAACTGTATCCACTGGCGGAATCCGATTCTCAAATATTCTATGCCGGTGGTAGATGCGGCTGTAGTCCGTCTGGCCAAAAATGTCACCCTCCCTTTGGATGACTCTGCCGCCTTCAAAGATCCCCTGGACAGACGGATCGATTTAGACCTCAAGAGAGGCTATCTCGCGGCGGGGGCAGCATGCAAACCAGCAATTGCACTTACCTCGGTCTCAAACGCTATCAAAACCTGGACGGATAACGTTGAGACAGCCTTGCGACAAAACATCCCCAGGGAAGATATAATCAAGGCACTAGAGGAGTTCAGACTATCAGCGGATTTCGTTGGTGAAGCAGCCATCGACACAATTCGCTGCTTAGCCAGGGCTATGCTACACTCGGTTATGGCTAAAAGAGCCCTTTGGCTAAAACCCTGGGCAGCCGACATGACGTCCAAGCAGTGATGGTGTAAGATACCTTTCAATGGTAAAGCTCTTTTCGGAGAAAAACTAGACCAGGCTATCTCAAGAGTAACGGGAGGAAAATCAGGTCTTTTACCTCAAGATCGAAAGGTGAGAAATCCTAGAGCTCATACAGCAAGATTTCGTCCAACCAATGTCAGGGACCCAAGACCTCACAGAGACAGTAGAAGACCCTGGAGGGGCACTCAGTCTACCTTCCTGACTTCCCATAAAAACAGAACCCTATCGGCTCCGCAAGAACCCGCTAAGCCCTTTTGACGCCAGGAGTGCGCTGGACCTTCAGGTGGGAACAAGATTGAGATTCTGTCTGCCAAAGTGGGTCCAGCATTGTCAGGATCCCTGGGTCTTGTCTATAATTCGTTCAGGCCACTTCTGGAGTTTCTGTCATCTTCCTCCTCGATCCTTATTTCAAGAAACAAGAATTCCAACATCGCCTCAGAAGGCTCAAACCTTACTTCAGTACATAAAATTGCTTCAGGTACAAGGGGCAGCTATTCCATACCCGCTACAGAGCGCTTCACAGGTTTTTACTCCACTCTTTTTCTGGTACAGAAGAAAACAGGAGACTGGAGACCTGTCATAGACCTGAAAAGGCTCAACAGGTATATAAGTCTGGAGAGCTTCAAGATGGAGTCGTTGCAGACGATCATCCAGGTGGTGCAACCAGGGGACTGGATGGTTTCGGTCGACTTACAAGATGCCTACCTGCATGTTCCGATCAATCCAAGATTCCAAAGATTCCTGAGGTTTGCGGTAGGACAGACCCACCTGCAGTTTCAGGCTCTACCTTTTGGTCTCTGCACCTCACCTGGGGTGTTCACGAAAATCCTCATCTCAGCGCTGGCACCGTTACGGGAGAGAGGATTACGAGTACACCACTACCTGGACAACATCCTCCTCTTAGCCAACAACCCAGCACAGCTCATTTCCCACAGGGACATGCTGCTACGGTCCCTAGCGGAGCTAGGTTGGCTTGTAAACCTTGCCAAGAGTCATCTCGTCCCCTCCCAACAGATGATCTATCTGGGCATACTGTTCGATACGCAGAGAGGAACTGTGTCATTGCCCCTCCAGAAGATAGAGGTCATTATGAAAAGAATGAAGAAGGTTATGTCAGCCCACCAGATAACGGCATCCCAGTGTTTGAGCCTCATAGGCACAATGTCAGCGTGTATTCCTGTGGTTCCATGGGCCCATTGGCAGATATTTTCAGAAGGGCTTCCTGTTGCAATGGAAGAAACGGTGTCTCTCTCAGAAGATTCTTCTATCCAGCTTGATGCGCAGGAGCCTGCACTGGTGGACGAATCGGAAGAACCTATCCAATTCTCGTCAACTGGGCTCATTCTCCTGGACCATAATTATGTCCGATGCCAGTGGCCTAGGCTGGGGAGCTCACTGCGGGGAAGTCAGTGTACAGGGGAGATGGTCCTACCCCACGAGGGGGATAGTCTCGAACATCCTAGAGATGAGAGCAGCCTTCCTAGCGCTAACATCATTTGCTTCGCTGATACAGGGTCAAAGAGTAGTGCTCCATCTAGACAACAGAGCAGCAGTCTCCTACCTGCAGAGGCAGGGAGGAACCCGAAGCAGATCTCTGCTCAGGGAAGTGGAGCCAGTAATACTTTGGGCGGAAAAAAATCTCGTAGACCTGAGGGCAGTTTACCTCCCAGGCAGCGCAAATTCAGAAGCAGACAGGCTGTCAAGAACATTTGTGGACATCCACGAATGGTCATTACATCCCCACATTTTCAGCCAGATCTGCAAACTCTGGGAAACCCCCCAGGTGGACATGTTTGCCACAGCGGAGAACACAAAGCTAACGAGATTTTTCTCTCGTCTACCACATCCCCAGGCGGAGGCAGTGGACGCCCTCTCATGCCCGTGGGAGTTCAGAACAGCATATGCCTTCCCTCCTCGGCCATTGATACTGAAGTTTCTTCAGAGGCTCCTGAGGGAGCATGTACAGATACTGGCGATCCTACCATTTTGGCCGAAGAGACCTTGGTTTCCCCTGGCCATGTATCTCTCGATGAGCCCTCCAGTCAGAATCCCCCCTTTCCCTCACCTTCTATCTCAAGGGGGACTGACCCATCCAGGTCCCCAGAAACTGGACCTGCGAATCTGGAACTTGAGAGGAAGAGGTTTCAGGCCTTAGGTTGTTCCTCAGAGGTTATAGCTACCTTAATGAAGGCCAAAAAGTCATCCACAAATGTGGTATATTCAAGAATATGGAACAAATTCTTATCCTTTGCCACGGGACGCGGGGTAGATCCAGCCTCGCCCTCCACAACGGATATACTCAACTTCCTCCAAACAGGTCTCGACCTAGGACTAAGCCTAAGCTCGTTAAAAGTACAAGTAGCAGCCATTTCAGCCGCAACCCACAGGAGATGGGCAAAAGACCCGTTAGTGATAACATTTCTCAAGGGAGTCCTGAAAATCAGGCCACCGGTAAGGCATCCATATCCTCAGTGGGATCTGTCGGTGGTTCTGCAAGCCTTATCGTATAAACCTTTTTCCCCTTCAGAAGATACGTCACTGTGGAACCTGACCCTGAAGACCACGTTCCTGTTGGCCATTACTTCAGGGAGAAGGATTTTGGAGCTACACGCCTTGGGAATAGGCGAGGACCACATCTCTTTCTTCCCAGACAGGGTGGAACTGCGCCCTCTGCGTGGTTTTTACGCCTAAAGTCACAACCCTGTGTCATCTCCTGGAACCCTGGGCATTACCAGTATTTTTGGATACGGATTCAGGGGCATGTAACGACTTGGATCTCTCTAGAGTTCTAAGGGCCTACCTGGAATCTACTAGATCCTTCAGGAAATCTCAGAGACTCTTGGTAAATCCCTTCGGCAAAAACCGAGGAAAAGAGGCAACCAGCAGAACGTTAGCCTCTTGGGTTGTAAAATTGATTCAAAAAGCTTACAAATTGAGGAACATGGTCCCTCCGGCATGGGTGAACGCTCACTCAACTCGAGCAGTCTCGGCTTCTTGGGCAGCAAGGGCTAACGTTTCCTTGGAAACAGTATGCAGGGCCGCCACCTGGTCTTCTCGCCACACATTCCTGAGACACTACCATATTGATCCAGGTGCTCTCACAACGGTGGAGTTTGGAAAGAGAGCAATCCAAGCGGCAATGTCTATAACCAATTAAAATATTTTAAGTTCAGCATTATCCCACCCATCTGAGCTAGTTATTTATCACCTGAATGCTGCCATGGAGGCACCAGGAAAACGGAAAATTGTATCATATTTACCGTAATTTTCCTTTCCTGGTGCCTATCCATGGCAGCATACGCTCCCACTCTGGTATTCTATATTACTGAGAATGATGGGATAGGGGACCAGGTCTTCTTTTATGCTATTCACTGGTCCTGAGGGAGGAGTCGAGGCGGAGCTCTATCACCTGTATGCTGCCATGGATAGGCACCAGGAAAGGAAAATTACGGTAAATATGATACAATTTTCCATTTTTACAATACTCTATTCTAGAGACATCTGAAGTGTGAAAGGACTGGGAATAATGTTGTTATAATGTTGTTATACCCCTTTTGCTTAAAACACTATAAGACTGAAGAGCATATGAGATGATAATCAAAGTAGGGGAAACACACACTTGCATGGCTAAAGTCTCATACACACGATCAGATTATTGGACAAATTTTCTTTAGTTTTTTGTTACATGCTAGTCTCATATGGAAAGTTAAGGGGTTACTTTCATACGAAAATTCTCGTACGACAGAATTCAACTTCAGAAGTGATGTCATGTGTTGAATTGTTTTGTATGTATTCTTTATTTTCCGAGCATGCCTAGTCTTGCCCTTATGACTTTTTTCAGATGAAAACTGTACTAATTAAATGAAAATCGGACGTTGTGTTTACGCATGACAAAAAATGTATAGCCTGCACATCCAGTTTTTGTCGTACGAAAATTCATAATCGGCTGTCGAAAGCACTATACTAATGATCCAAAAATCGGCAGATCGTTCGTCAGATGAAATTTTACTTCCGATAAAGGCGGGCCTTTAAGATTAGGACTATGCAAGTCTGTTATTTGGTGCACCAGGCTAATTTGTATCTGATAGAAAAAGGAGTCCCGCAACGCATTTCAAACCAACTAAGTCTTATCAATAGCTCTGATTAAACTTTTTTACTAAGTGAGTTTTCCAATAAAGACACAATAAAATCTTGATATACTGACCATTATATTGAGGAGACTCTGGGTCTTGGCATTTCCTCATTTTGGATAGTAAAATTTTATCAGAAAAGGTAATCGGCTGAATAGACAGGCAGAGAGTAATTGCAGTTTACTAAACAAGTGCAAATTCAAAATCAATAATGCAAAATAGGTTCAGGATGGGAAAAAAAAAAAAAAAAAAAACATACAAAGCAGAATAATGAAAGTTATACAAATATGTATTCTTCATTCTACATAACAATCCCCCTTATAGTTAGTCAGAGTATTAAGTGTATGCATAGCATAAGACTCTAGAAAAACAGAGAGTCAAGCTTTGAATATTTTCAGTAAAATAAAAAATATAACATAGCTACTTGCAATTATCCTAAAACACATCATCATCCCTCACAGTGAAGTTCAAAGTAACTCTGGGAACACAAGTGAACAGATGAAGGAATCCAAGGTACAAAAACAAAGCACCACCCCAATAGAACTGGAGTACACTGGTATAAATCAAGAAAGGGCGTCCCACAGTAGCTGGGTCTTTCGGAGAAGCGCATGCTATTCGTGTTCTAGCCCAGGTGTTCCACACTGGTTTTGACACTGGAGGGCCTCTCACCTGCGTGTAGTTCATTTGCTCAACTACCTATGCTTCATCAGGTATGAGCTTTGAGTTCCTGAGAGGGAGGAAGCTGGGAAATTTATACTCCCTGTATGTTGCCATGAACAGTACAAACAAATGGCCACTGCCCTCACCTATAACTGTCTTTTGCAGCAAGAAGCACATGGAAGAGGAACGCATGTAAAACAAAACCAGAGAAATTCCCAGCTCAACTTAGCGACCAGTCTGCTAACCAACCAAATTATCCGGTCTAACAGTATGCATTAAAAACAGGGGTTTAGTCTGCACACGTTTGCAAATACATGCGTAGGCTACAGAACCCTGTCAAGGCACCCCAGTATTTTTAAGGAGGGGTGAGCATCCTCTAGGCTCTCCTGCCCTCTACTTATCCATTATAATGCATGTGCTTCCATTGTGGAGGCTCTCAAAATTTAGAGTTAGGACTACAGAAAATACTGAGGTGCCTTGACGGGGCTCTGTAGCTTATACATGTATTTGCAAATGTGTGCACACTAAACCCCTGTTTTTAACCCTTTTTGTTAGACAGTATAATTCGGTTGGTTGCAGGCTGGTCGGTAATTTGAGCAGGAAATTTCTCTGGTTTTGTTTTGTGTGTCTATAAACCCAAGGAATTATGAGAATTGGACTCAAAGGTATCTGCACCTACATAATGAGTAAACAGACACTCAGTTACAGGATTACTACACAGGGTGTGCTAATGATTAACATTATCTTTCATTCTTTGTAACATATCTGTCCTATACATAAATAAAGATCTCTACTTTGTTTCACCAAAAGTGAGGTGGAATACTTTAAAGAGATACTGTACATCTTAGTACTAAGACTACTGGCTTTTATTCCATTTAGAGCCAACACATTTCCTTTATTTATGGATTGGGTAGGTAAAGATTGTACCCACTGTCAATTTTTTACTGATGTCTGTGTGCTAAGTGAGGTAGGTTCACTCACTCTATTTGTTCTGGTGGTCCTTAAATAAAGAGACAGAATCTATGGGGGTATCCAAAATGTTACATTAGCCACTAAACAAGAGGTGAAGGTACATCTTGCAAATAGCACATCTGTTGTGGTGACAGCTGTCTATGATGGATAATCCCATCACTTAGTAGGGATTGGATCGAATTTCCTGTTGCATCCCTGAAGCAGGAAATTAAGGAAAATCTCCCAAAAGGTAAAAAGAGTGCAAAAAAAAATATCTGACAAGGGTTTTAACCCTATTCCTACTCTAGCCAAAACTAAAAAGGTTCAGCTTTACATAAACTTATAAACTTTACATTTAAAAATGTAGAGGCACATAAAATGGATACATGGGAAAAGTACATTTTCCTGTAAAACAAAAATTGATAATATTTTAATTTGATAAGATGAATAGCACCAATTGATTCTTTTTGGTTGCAATATAGCTATAGATGCCTAATCCAAGCAATCATTTTCTGATATAAGAACGTAGTCTGTTCTAGGGAAACCAATAATCTTTATACTAACATCTGGGAATTCCCTATTATCATTTTTCCTCCTAAATTTCAAACTGTATCTGCTATGATATTTTTATATTTCATCTACTGTTCATGTTATGTGCTTTCTCTTGGCATCGTACATTCTGGTTTTACATGCTATGTTTCAGTAAAAGATACACAAATCTGATTCTCTTATCCTAATTTCAGGTCCAATGTTGTGAGCATTGTGACAGAATGACTAACTGATTAATCAACCATGATCTGGCCCCGCCATCTTAAATATATAAATCAAAGATAAAATGATTCACCTTTCTCCTAAGGCCAAAATATTTTTCATTTCTTCATCAGAATTAACAATATCTCTATAACCTTAAGTCAAATATTTACTGCACTTCATCGCATCTATGACTTGTTTAACATGAAATTTATGCCGCAAAGATATGGACTGTATATTTCTTGGAATATTTAAAAAAATGTATATTTACTGTACACGCATAATGCTCCTACATAGTCACATCATTTTTTTAAATTTACTAACAAATAACAAACTATTTCAGTACAGTTAAATCAGAGAACAAGGCCGCACTCCACAGAAATCCCATTGTAGGTTTATTGTATATAGCTGGCCCCTGCCCTAGGCCACACCCCTTTAACACGTTTCACTCCCTCCTAGGGCTCAATCATAAAGGTGTCGAGGAGAAACATGTTATAGTGGTGCTGCCTAAGGGCAGGGACAGCTATACACAATAAACATAGCAATGGTATTTCCATACGTGCACGTTCTTTGATTTTGCTGTATGAATTGAGCTAGGCGAGCTCTTGTGACCTGCACCCAGAGCAGTGGACTTTCTGAGAGGCTGTTTTAGGAGCTTGAAGCAGTGTAGTTTTTATTTTGCCACATCAGTACAGTTACTGCTATTTTTTAGAAATAATGAGAATCTTTTTTAAAGATGCAGAAAGTTATGTATTACTAAACAGAAGTGAGCTAAGGGAATAAAAATGAACCAATGCGTCTACTTGATAAACACATAGAAAAAATATCTTCTGTGGAATTCCATATGGCATCCCTTTCCTGAAGCAGAACTTCCGATGGGCTTTATGCTCTATTCTCCAGGACGCTTCTCAGTTCCGCCGTGCGTTCCTCGTGCATTCCAACAAAGGTGGTTGTGAAGAAACCAGAAGTACTGTCACTGGATCGACCTCAATGCATTTCCGGTATTGCATCATCAGGAAGTTGCAATAGACTGAGCGGCGTTCCGGATCCATTTCTGCTGTGTACAGTGGGTGCCGCTTATGGCACTTTCTATGTGAGTACAATGTACTAGATTTTATATTTTAAAATCGATATTGCACAATCATATGCACAATCATATGTTTTTTCTTTTTATGGGGGAACGATATTCTCATCTTTACTCATCACTGTGGAACGAGTATCATTACTTTCCATTACTAGCCCAGGGGGCAATTCAGTGATTTACAGCACCTTAAAGGAGATATCTCTATTGGAATAAAATAAAAGCTAGCTGGGTCCTAGAGGCCCATAGTCTTCTGGCGAGTGGCCTCCTTTATTCAATGGGTGGAGGAGTACTAAGCTCATGCACCTTTCAAAAGAAGATATATAAGCAGTTGACACTTTTGATTTGAACACTTGACACGTTTATCCGGACATTTTATGGACTTTTATTTTCTGGATATTGATACATAACAGTTTATTAATTGCTATTTATTATGTATTTAGTCACGATCATACTTTTAGCACTTAGCACTTTAGTATACAGCGCCTCAAATCTAATTCACTTATATATTTTTTGGTTGCACCAAAAAATGATGGCTGCTGTATATACTTCAAAATAGATCTTTGTAGATTTTCTCACTAGGAGGCGCCATTTTTAACATTTTACTTACTAATGTATGTAACTATTATGCAGACTTTTGTCCTATAGATGACGTTAGTATTTCTATTTCAGAATGGCTACGCATTTCGCAGATCTTATCTGCATCTATATACAGCCTAATACATTGTATTATAGAGCCATTCCTTTCTAAATGACAGTACATGGCTCTTTTATTTTAGGCATATCTAAAATTCAGAATAAATAGCTTTCTCATATTGGCCATATTTGCAAATTAAAATAAATGCCTCTAAAAAACTATTTGCCTATATCAATACTATAAACCATCGGTTTTTAGATACATAGATAAATATAAAAAGGTTGATCTGGATGAAGCTGCCCTCTCTCTTTTAATGAGCAATAAATTCCTTTTTAGAATTGTAACGGAAGTGGTGGCGTGTATATGATTGACTTTAATAAGGCAATGTTGTATTTCACATTGCTTTAAAGCCCTTTATTTTGAGTCTAGTGGCCCACCTCACCATATAGTATCAAGGTAAATTCACATTAGATATCTGCAAATATTTAAAAAAAAACAAGTATCTTTCTTATCGTGAAGAATAATTTATATGCAGTTATGATTTGCATAAACTGTGAATTAGCTAAGCAAGAAGTAATCCTTACAATAAAATGCAACCCTCGAGTGAGCAAATTATGACTGAGGATTATTGAACATTCCTGTGCCCCTACAAAACTAGAGATATGTAAACACAGCATGCATCAAAGGTTAGGACCGATCTAGATACAGTCTGTGCTGATTTCTTTATAATATTATAATAATATGCTTTATTGTTATTCTACAATTGTCCGTGCATCAAACTGAGCCTTTGACAGTCACTTAAAAAATAAAATATTTGCTAATAATTTGGGTACCAAGTCTGGCATTTTCCTATATGTTAGATTTTCATAATGTGGTAGATAATGCTAAAATATATAGCACAGTTTAATAGAGCCTTGTCTAAGCACACAGTAGAATCAATGTACAAGCAAACAGCTTTCTTGCCTCTCCAAGATTAGCGCCATCCATAACAACAGTAAGACACACTCAATAAGCCTTTTCCACTTTTAGATTTATGCAACTGGGATAAAATGTAGCCTATGGCTGTGTTACAGTCCTACATAGAAGACGAGAAAGGGAAAAAAAAAAAAAAACAGCAAGTCGACATTGCTTAAGTATACTCCCATTTTAATACAGATGAGAAAACAGTCTCATTTGAGCTGGAGAAATGTCACAGGAAATGAACCGTCCCTTAGATTGCTTTGTTAAAGCCTGATAGAAGATTTTCACTGAGCTCATTATTGGCATCCTCATAATGGTTGGGCATAGGAGAACACTTTTAACTTGAGATTGTTTTTTTGCCTGCTTTTTTTTCTTTCTTTTCTTCTCATGCAACTTACCATTTAAAGGTCCTTAATCCTATATATCCGGGTTTAAGGAGATACAATTAAGAAGGCGATTAAGGGAAATGATGCAGCAGGATGCTGATCAGCAGCTAAAAAGAAAGAAAAAAAATCCAAGCGAGCAATCTTTGAGAACAAAAATAAGGACATGCGTTTTAAAAAATAAATTAAGAAAAGTACATTAACAGAGAAAATACTTTACATACATAATGTTCCAAAATAGTTCTTAACATTTTTTTTATTTATTAGTCCGCAACATTTTTATTGTATTATTAACAAATAAAAAGGCACTGCTGTACAATTCTGGCTTCTTTTAAAGATAATGAGAATTTTATTTTGAAATGCTGAAAATGAATAGGAATGAGCTCGGGAAATAAAAATGAACTACTTGATTAACAAAAAGAAATAATCCACTATAGTATCTCATTATAAAACATAGCCTCCTTTACGGCAGCAAAACGTATTTACTGGTGGTTTTTGGGCCACATTAAATGGTACCAGAAAGTAACATTAGAAATAAGGAAATAATAATTTATCAAGAATAATTTTAAACAGTTTTTATTCATTTAGATGATTACCTAAACATATTTTGATTGTGGGAGCTAATGAGAAGCAAGCAGATATTTTAAAATGCACTGAGTGCCTGATGAGAAAGGAAGGAACAAACTATTTAAAAAAAACTGAGAGCCAGGTGGATCTACAACATAATGCAATTTAGCCACATCAAGACCGCAATACGTATATATACGTTTTGATTTTAAAATGGTTTACAGAGGTTATGGCTGAAGCTGTCAGGTATTTTTTTTCAGACGGGGCGATACTCTTTTCACTAAAAGCAATCTGAGCGACTGATTAGCCGTTGGATCGCTTTTAGAAGCGGTGTTTCTCAGGCTTACCATTCTCACAAGCCCGAGAAACGATCCAGCAGTTTGCGCGACTGGCCATTGGGGGTGAGGAGAAACCAGATTGCCTCTCCTCACCTCTCTGATCTAGGAGGCCAGGTGGAACGTCACAATGTCACTTTCGTTTTAGGGGGGATGTAAACAATTTTTTTTTTTTAAAGCATGAGATCAATGTTTTTTTTCTTTTTATCTAATGCCGTTAAGGGTAAAGGTGAGATCTGGGTTTTTTTTTAGACCCCAGATGTCTCCATAAAGAGGACCTGTCATCCCTTCTTTCTACCAAAAGGGATGTTTACATTTCTTGTGATAGGATGAAGTGATTAAAAAAAAAAAAATAATAAAGGGACAGTGTAAAAATAAAATAATAAAAAAAAACGTTTTAGGCCCCGTTCACATTGGGGCGATCCGACTTCCCGGGGCAACCTCTGAGGTCGCGATGCGAGAAGCGCGCCGCGACCCCGAGCGGCCGGCATGGACTTCATAACATTGAAGTCTACGACGGTCGCTCCGGGTCGCCCCAAAGAAGCTCCGGACCCTTTTTCTAAGTCGGGGTGACTTGTGTCGCTCCTATTAGAACGGGTCCGCATCTTCCCTATGGAAGGCGACCTACGGCGACCTGTGAGGCGACCAGGTCGCCTCACAGGTCGCCCCAGTGTGAACAGGGACTTAAAGCACCCCCATCCCACCGTGCTTTCAGAAGTGAACGCATATGTAAACTGTGTTTTCACAACACATTCGAGGTATCACCACAAACATTATAGAGAGAGCAATAATTCTAGTGCAAGACCTCCTCTGTAACTCTAAACTGGTAACCTGTAAAAAAAAAATGTGTCGCCTATGTAGATTTAAAAGGAATTTGTAGTTTTTCGCCATTCCACAAGTGTGCGCAATTTTAAAGCATGACATGGTAAGTATCTATTTACTCAGCGTAACATCATTTGTTATAGCTTACCAAAAAATTAGGTTATATATTGTGTTTTTTTGCAATGAAACTTATTAAAGTGTATTCCCCCCCCCCCCCCCCCCAAAAAATGTGTTTGAAAAACTGCTGCACAAATACCGTGTAGCATAAAAAATAGCAATTACTGCCATTTTTTTCTTTAGGGCAGTGGTGGGGAATCTACAACCTACGGGCCGTATGGGGGCTGCAAAGCCATTTGGTCCGGCCCCCTGTGCAGCTGAGTCTGTGTCTCTTAGCTGATCTGTCAGAACAGAGCCAATGCTTCCTGTATAGTTCTGGCTCCGTTCTGACAGTCCAAGTGAGTCACAGGTGGATTGATATCAAATGCACTTCGCCTGTGACCAATACAGGAAGCATCGCCTCTTCCTCCAACGCGGTGCCACTACACTTCTCCTAGCCAGCATTTCCCACCAGCAGCACACACAGCAGTACCATCCAGAGCCAGCAGTACTCACAGCAGTACCAGCCAGAACCAGCAGTACTCAAAGCACTACCAGCCAGAACCCACAGCAGTACCAGCCAGTACCAGCAATACCAGCCAGAGCCAGCAGTACTCACAGCAGTATCAGCCAGAACCAGCAGTACCAGCAGTACTCACAGCAGTACCGGCCAGAACCAGCAGTACTCACAGCAGTACCATCCAGAACCAGCAGTACCCACATCAGTACCAACCAGAACCAGCAGTACTCACAGCAGTACCAGCAAGAACCAGCAGTACCCACAGCAGTACCAGCCAGAGCCAGCAATACCAGCCAGAGCCAGCAGTACTCACCGCAGTACCAGCCAGAGCCAGCAGTACCCACAGCGGTACCAGCCAGAGCCAGCAGTACTCACAACAGTACCAGCCAGAACCAGCAGTACCAGCCAGACCCAGGAGTACCCATGGCAGAACCAGCAGTACCAGCCAGAACCAGCACTACCCACAGCAGTACCAGCCAGAGCCAGCAGTACCCACAGCAGTACCAGCCAGAGCCAGCAGTACCAGCCAGAGCCAGCAGTACCAGCCAGAGCCAGCAATACCCACAGCAGAACCAGCAGTACCCACAGCAGTACCAGCCAGAGCCAGCAGTACCCACAGCAGTACCAGCCAGAGCCAGCAGTACCGGCCAGAGTCAGCAGTACCCACAACTGTACCAGCCAGCAGTACCCACAGCAGTACCAGCCAGCAGTACCTACAGCACAGTACTAGCCAGCAGTACCAGCCTGAGCCAGCAGTACCCACAGCAATACCAGCCAGCAGTACCCACAGCAGTACCAGCCTGAGCCAGCAGTACCTGCCTGAGCCAGCAGTACTTGCCAGTAGTACCAGCCTGAACCAGCAGTACCAGCCAGCAGTACCCACAGCACAGTACCAGCCAGCAGTACCAGCCTCAGCCAGCAGTACCCACAGCAGTACCAGCCAGCAGTACCTACAGCACAGTACCAGCCTGAGCCAACAGTACCCACAGCAGTACCAGCCAGCACTACCCACATCAGTACCAGCCTGATCCAGCAGTACCAGCCAGCAGTACCAGCCAGCAGTACCCACAGCACAGTACAAACCAGCAGTACCAGCCTGAGCCAGCAGCACCCACAGCAGTACCAGCCAGAGCCAGCAGTACCGGCCAGAGTCAGCAGTACCCACAACAGTACCAGCCAGCAGTACCAGCCAGCAGTGCCTACAGCACAGTACTAGCCAGCAGTACCAGCCTGAGCCAGCAGTACCCACAGCAATACCAGCCAGCAGTACCCACAGCAGTACCAGCCTGAGCCAGCAGTACCTGCCTGAGCCAGCAGTACTAGCCAGTAGTACCAGCCTGAACCAGCAGTACCAGCCAGCAGTACCCACAGCACAGTACCAGCCAGCAGTACCAGCCTCAGCCAGCAGTACCCACAGCAGTACCAGCCAGCAGTACCTACAGCACAGTACCAGCCTGAGGCAACAGTACCCACAGCAGTACCAGCCAGCAGTACCCACATCAGTTCCAGCCTGATCCAGCAGTACCAGCCAGCAGTACCAGCCAGCAGTACCCACAGCACAGTACAAGCCAGCAGTACCAGCCTGAGCCAGCAGCACCCACAGCAGTACCAGCCAGAGCCAGCAGTACCGGCCAGAGTCAGCAGTACCCACAACAGTACCAGCCAGCAGTACCCACAGCAGTACCAGCCAGCAGTGCCTACAGCACAGTACTAGCCAGCAGTACCAGCCTGAGCCAGCAGTACCCACAGCAATACCAGCCAGCATTACCCACAGCAGTACCAGCCAGCAGTACCCGCCTGAGCCAGCAGTACCCACCTGAGCCAGCAGTACCCACAGCAGTACCAGCCAGCAGTACCTACAGCACAGTACCAGCCTGAGCCAGCAGTACCCACAGATTTTCCAGCCAGCAGTACCCACATCAGTTCCAGCCTGATCCAGCAGTACCTACAGCAGTACCAGCCAGCAGTACCCACAGCACAGTACAAGCCAGCAGTACCAGCCTGAGCCAGCAGTACCCACAGGAGTACCAGCCAGCAATACCAGCCAGCTGTACCCACCAGTAGTACCAGCCAGCAGTACCAGCCAGCTGTACCCACCAGCAGTACCAGCCAGCTATACCCACAAGCAGTACCAGCCAGATATACCCACCAGCAGTTCTTTTCAAAACTTACCACCACAAAGAGTTGACTGCGCTCCAGATTGACTGACACAAACCTAGAAAACCAGTTGCGAGTAGCAACATCATCAATACCAGCTAACATCACACACCTCACCAAAGAGAAGCAGTTTCAGCCATCACATTAGGGGTGAGTTAATTAAATGTTTGACCAAAAATAACAGGCACATTTTTAAGTTGATAATTTTGTACGGCCCCCAAATGATTTTATAAATACCCAAATGGCCCTTGGCAGAAAAAAGGTTCCCCACCCCTGCTCTAGGGTCTCTGCTAAAAAAAATATATTTGTAATGTTTAGGGGTTCTAAATAATTTTCTAGCAAAAAAAAAAACGTTTTTTACTTGTAAACAAAAAGTGTCGAAAAGTTGAAAAGGCTGGTCCTTAATCACTTAGAACATTCACATATATCAAATTCAGCCCCAGAGGTGTATATTATTATTATTTTTTCTTTCTTTTTCTTTTTTTATCTGCAGGCAGAATCCTATACCCTCAACTAACATTCCATCATTTTTCTCTAAAGCACTTGCTGGATTTTATGAATACACACATGAATGAAAACGTAGCTGTATAGATAGTAGTTCAGTTGCTTACCTCTTTTTTTGTCAGGTAAACTGTCTCCTTTAGAAAGGCCCTCCTCTATCCCTCTATTGATTGATCTTTTTATTTGACTTCAGAGATTTTTATTTTCACATTACTGAGTAAATAACAAATAAAAATTAACAGATTTTTTTTCACTTAAAAGAGATGGTGCATATGTTGGAGTACTAATGAATCTGGTGTTGCTTGGAAAAGATTCAGCAGAATGAGATCACAATAGTTGGGGTTATCTATAAATCAAATCCCATCCCTCCTTACTCACAGAAATTTGGTCTGATTACCTTTGATTTCTTTGAATGGAATGATGGAATAAAGAAATATATTTAGGTAGTATGTTCTTTTTGATGTTCTGAACAGTTAACATTGATTATATTAGTTAGACAGTTTGTATGGAAAAGATTCATTGCAACAATTCTGTAACTCCTACAGTTTAACGATTATCAATGATTTGGACCAGGTCCATGTATGTGAGAAGAACCTAAAAGCTCAAAAATCAAAGACTAAGGTTGACCATAAATGTGTCCATTTTTTTCATTCAACCAGCAGGTGAAAAAACTGACCCGATTCTCCATTTACCCATTTGAGGTGAATGGGTGAATCCTCCAGCTGTGTCTTTGTATTCTGACAGCAAGGGGACTTCCCTGCAGTCGTAATACACAGACCAGTGGTGCAGGCACTTTTTTTCAATTGATATTTTGATCCAAGTATGGACAGCTTAAGGTGTCAAGTAGTAGGATTAGATCAGACATAAGATGGTTTGTCTGGAAGAGTTGTGCAACAGAATTCATTGCTAAAGAGTCATAATTCCTGCAGAACTTTTCTTTTAACATATTTGCATATGCTATGGGCCAGGTCCACACTTATGGAACGACCATAAAAGGAAAAAAATCAGGGTTCAGAGTGGTGAAATGTTAGCAGGTTGAATGAACTTAACTTCATGATGATTATACAGTAAACACTCTTTTGCTATGAAAGTTACACGTAAATTAAATAATATTTAATTTATATTAGTATTGCTACTTCTAGTATTAGTAATTGTATGCAAAATCCTATACAGTTTCAACATAACAATGTGATACAAATTGCAAAATATAGCCCCAGGCATGTAAAATCATCTTATACAGTGTTCCTTGCATAGCAATTTTAAGAATCTAGACAAATGTAAAATTAAATGAAATGTTACTTATTAAAAGTCAGAACATGTATCCAATACCTAAATAGAAGTACAAAGGTGTTTAAAGAATACATTAAAATGTGTAAATGCTTACATAGGTACATTTTGTGGTATTCCTTGGAGAATTGTTACTAATAAAATATCCAGTGTTTATAAAATACTATGCATATTGTGCATGTTTCACAGAGTAAAGCAGAAAGTAAAATAAAAAATCCTAGATTCCCATCCTAGCTTCTTTGGAAAAGTCAGTTAAAAAAGATTTAAACAGTTAAAACAATGAAGAAAAGCCAAAAGCTTTCTGGCCAAATGTGATATATTTTTTACAAATCTCCTATTAAAATGTATCATTATTGATTGAAAGAAATGGGTACCAGTGTAAATCACACATAGACAAAGGTACCTATATAGAAATGGGAAAAAAGAGATGGGTTGAGGTTACTGTGGACTTTCATGGTACCATACAAAAGCTTGACATATACATTAGATAAAAATGGACTTCATTCAAAAACATGATATAATAAAACAAATCTAAAAGACATAGACACAGAGCACTGTGTCTTTAACATATAGCGCTATAAAATAATTTCACAGATGGGGTGACGCATTGTCAATTTCAGCAAACACCATCTAAATGTTGGACGCACAACATGTTTCGCAGGGAAGACACCGCTTCTTCAGGAGCTTATAGTAAAGTATTATAGAGCAGTAGACACATTTAATGCTGTAATGTAGGATGATAACAATGGTTAATTAAAATTTTACATCAATTGTGAAGCTGTAATTAAATTGTGGTGCAAATCTATGCATACTCTCTAACCCAAGGCGGGGCCACCCGCAAGGAACCACAGGGCAAAAATCTGTCCCAGCGAATGTGGGAATCCCACCCAACAGGGGGGTATACAGTCCCTTATCTAACAAAAAAAGGGGGTAATAAAGATAATGTACAAATTAGTGCAGCCCTACTAGTGGTATATCGGCACTAATTTCTTCAAAAATTAAAGTGACACTGTAGCCGAGCTATGTATGAAGAATAAAATCAATAAATAGATCTACTTAAATCAAACGCAGTGAATATCCTAAAGAAAGTGCGGGAGATGTTATATAGTGAGTGATGACGCACAATGGATGGAAATAAATATACAGTACTTGAAAACTGGTGACAAGAAAATACATAAATTATTCGTGGACGCAAAACACAAAATCCATAAACATAAATAATTATAAATGATAGTACAAATATTATCAATGAGTGCAATCTTGTGCAATAGGTGCCTGCCAACAAAACATATAAAGATAACATGACTGAAGTGATATCTCAAAGATGATAAATTACTTTACTTGTGAGAACCAAATGGTGTTTTGCAGGGTGAGCAAGATATCAAACAATAGGTGCAATGGCCGCTCACCTCACATCACACCAATAAAGGCATTCTTTTATTATGGTGGCCGCTCAGGGGTCAGGATAATGGATTCCTCCTTTTCTCCTTTTGAAAAGGATTTCCAATTAGGGGCTCCCTCGATATCTACTCCTTTGGTTTGTTTATTAGATATTAAACAGATCACTGTTCTCACTCCCAGTTACCCAAAAAAATTGAATTGGGCTTCCATGGTGAAGTATGTAGGGTTTATTATGAAAAAAACAAGTAATAACTTACAGTTCAGCAGAAGACAGCAAGTAGCCGCAATAGCGGTGTATAAGAAGGGGACTTCCGGTTTCGGCCGTAACCGAAAGTGACATCACCTGGTTCCTCCCGACGCGCTGCGTCACTAATCACGTGACTTTCTCAAGACCCTTGCTCATTCCGGCCAAAAAGTTCAATTTTAGCCTCATCGGTCCACAGAACTTGTTTCCAAAATGCATCAGGCTTGTCTATATGTTCATTTGCAAAGTTCAAATGCTGATTTTTTTGGTGAGGACGTAGAAGAGGTTTTCTTCTGATGACTCTTCCATGAAGATCATATTTGTACAAGTATCTCTTTATAGTGGAATATTGTACCTCAACTCCAGTGTCTGCCAGATCTTTCTGGAGGGATCGTGCAGTCAAACGTGGGTTTTGAATTGTTTTTCTCACAATCCTGCGAGCTGTTCTGTCTGATATTTTTCTTGGTCTTCCAGATCTTGCTTTAACTTCCACTGTTCCTGATGACTGCCATTTCTTAATTGCATTCGAACAGAGGATATTGACATCTGAAAAACGCTTTGCTATCTTCTTAGGCATTTAAAACCTTTGATATTGACATCACCTGGTCTTTCCAGATGATGATTGAGAACAATCCATGACACTGGCAGGTCTCAGCCTTGCAAAGGGGGCAGTGCATACTATAAATTCTGCAGGGTGCCCAAACTGTTTTCTGTAATTTTGAAAGTGTCAATGATGGAAATAAAATCTAACTTTTGTTGACATATTATAAGAATGTCTAATCTGTAATTTGATGCCTTTTGGAGATTTTGCCATCTTTCATTGGCTTCTTTATGCACATTAATACTAATTTTTACCTGGGGTGCCAAACTTTCGATCACCACTGTGTATATATATATATATATATATATATATATATACACAGTATCTCACAAATGTGAGTACACCCCTCACATTTTTGTAAATATTTTAATCTATCTTTGCATGATCCCCTCCCTTCAGAGATCTGCCAGAAATGTTTGACCACCAACGACCGCTGTTTCACTCCGTAGTGACTTCCCGCATCAGTGAAGCATCGGTCATCTTGTTGGCGGTCAAACATTTCTGGCAGATAAGCTCTTTTTACTCTTATTACCTGTAAGCATTTATTTGGCATAAGGAAATTAAATGGTGGTTCATTAGGTGTTGCACTATGGTTTTCTTTTTTGCTTTTTTCTGGTATATATGAGTAATCAGTCTGCCTTTTACCATCTGTATGGAATCGCACCTAATTGGCTTGATCCTGAAATCGCTGAGGATTTCTGGAGGAGCAGTTTGGTGGAACCTTTGAGCCTTCTTTTATTAGTGGGACGGTAAGCGGCAGTGTGATTGGGGTTGCTCTCTCTGTCTCTCTCTGGTGGTGGCACTTCAAGGAGACCAATCAGCTGGACCCTACCTATACCTGGACTTTTTATATAGCGCTGCTTTTCAATTTTATACTGTTTTTATGTTTTATCCAGCATATGTGCAGCAGCTGTTTTATATTTAATAGACCCAAGCGCAGTTTTTTGTTTAATTTTTTTTAGTGCTGGAAAATAATGGTGGCCACAGAGAATATTGACACTTTGGGCCCAATTTGGACATTTTAACTTAGGGGTGTACTTACTTTTGTTGTCAGCTGTTTAGACATTAATGGCTGTGTGTTGAGTTATTTTGAGCAAATTTACACTGTTATACAAGCTGTAAACTCACTCCTTTACATTGCCAATTACATGGCAGCAACTCAATGCATTTAGGCATCTAGACTTGGTGAAGATGACTTGCTGAAGTTAAACTAAGCATCAGAATTGGGAAGAACGAGGATTTAAGTGACTTTGGACATGGCATGGTTGTTGGTGCCAGATGGGCTGGTCTAAGTATTTCAAAAACTGCTAATCTACTGGAATTTCCACGCACAACCATCTCTAGGGTTTACAGAGAATGGTCTGAAAAAGAGAAAATATCCAGTGAGAGGCAGTTGTGTGGATGAAAATGCCTTGATGATGTCAGAGGAGAATGGGAAGACTGGTTTGAGATGACAGAAAGGCAACGGTAACTCAAACAACCACTCGTTACAGCCAAGGTAGGCAGAATACCATCTCTGTATGCACAACACATTAAACCTTGATGCAGATAGGTTACAGCAACAGAAGACCACACTGTGTGCTACTCCTGTGAGCTAAGAACAGGAAACTGAGGCTACAATTTGCACAGTTTTACCAAAATAGGACAATAGAAGATTGGAAAAACGTTGTCTAGTCTGACGAGTCTTGATTTCAGCTATGACATTCAGATTTTAGGGTCAGAATTTAGCGTAAACAACATGAAAGCATGGATCCATCCTGCCTTGTACCAACTGTTCTGGCTGTTGGCGGTGGCGTAATGATGTGGGGGATATTTTCTTGGCACACTTTGGGCCCCTTAGTACCAATTGAGCATTGTTTAAACACCACAGCCTACTTGAGTATTGTTGCTGACCATGTCCATCCCTTTATGACTACAGTGTACTCATCTTCTGATAGCTACTTCCAGAAGGATAATGCACCATGTCACAAAGCTCAAATCATCACAAACTGGTTTCTTGAACATGACAATGTATGTTTCTTGAACATGACAAAGTAGGTCACTGTACTCCAATGGCCTCCACAGTCACCAGATCTCATCCAATAGACCCCCTTTGGGATGTGGTGGAACGGGAGATCCGCATCATGGAGGTGCAGCCAACAAATCTGCAGCAACTGCATGATGCTATCATGTCAATATGAACCAAAATCTCTGAGGAATGTTTCCAACACCTTTTTGAATCTATGCCACAAAGAATTAAGGCAGTTCTGAAGGCAAAAGGGGGTCCAACCCGGTACTAGCAAGGTGTATCTTATAAAGTGGCCAGTGAGTATATATATATATATATATATATATATATATATATATATATATTTTTTTTTTTTTTTTTTAATACAAATTTTATATCTTATTTATAAAAATAATTGTGTTTTCGTCTTTTCCATCCTTTGTAAAGCCTCAGTACTGCATATATCTTTTAGCCATCTACTGCCTAAATGCATTTACTTACTTACAAATGAGTGCTGCTCATTCCCTTTCATCTAAAAGCCGCCTCGGTCTCCGAGGTAGGTATGTGAATGAGCAGCGCATTGCTGGCTGATTATTGCTAATGCGAGTGATAGCTTTGCTGTGGCATTCAGCTCAGAAAAACTGCTAAACAATGATTCATTATCCATGTTGTTTGGTGGCATTGCTTAACTGAATGAGCGGCTTAGTGTCCCCTAAAGAAGAATAAGGAGAGGATCCCACTAGAGGAGATTGATGTTTGGCGTGCATGCTGTTCTCTTGGTTAGGACAGCATCTACTTCTGCTGAGTTGCCACTTCTTTTGTTAACCATACACGAGGACATTTCAACAGGCAATATATCTAGAAACACCTATGAACTGTTCATTATTAATTTGACTTTCCTAAATGGATTTTGAGCGCTGCATTTTTTTTACATTTCAGCTAACTAATCTTAAAAAATCATTCCCTTCCCCTCTTTTCACCTATGCTGACTAACCTGTGTAAGAAAGATGTATATACTTACCTTTTTTTAGGCTTCCCCTGTGTCAGTTAGCGGCAGCTGCAGGGGAGAGGAGGGAGCGGCAACATCAGATGGGCCATAGGAGCCTATGGGGAAGGTAACCACTTCAGGCATTACCAGGCTTTGTTGAGCACTCTCTCTTTCCCTGCAGCTGTCCCTTGCTCACAGAGGAGATCATGTGATTGGATTGGAGCAGGCTGAAAATAGGTAAGTATATACTTTTTATTTTACACAGGTTTTCAGGCTGCCCCTGTGTCAGTTAGCGGCAGCTGCAGGGGAGAGGAGGGAGCGGCAACAACAGATGGGCCATAGGAGCCTATGGGGAAGGTCACCAGTCCAGGCATTACCAGCCTTTGTTGAGCACTCTCTCTTTCCCTGCAGCTGTCCCTTGCTCACACAGGAGATCATGTGATTGGATTGGAGCAGGATGAAAATAGGTAAGTATATACATTTTATTTTACACAGGTTTTCAGGCTGCCCCTGTGTCAGTTAGAGGCAGCTGCATGGGAGAGGAGGGAGCGGCAACAACAGATGGGCCATAGGGGCCTATGGGGAAGGTCACCAGTCCAGGCATTACCAGCCTTTGTTGAGCACTCTCTCTTTCCCTGCAGCTGTCCCTTGCTCACACAGGAGATCATGTGATTAGACTGGATCAGTCTGAAAATAGGTAAGTATATACGTTTTATTTTACACAGGTTAGTCAGCATAGGTGCACATGTTAAAGGAAAAGGAATTGGCAGCACTCAAGGTTGAGTCAAAATCCAGATTTATTGACTGGACATCCAAATATTTTGGATGTCCAGTCAATAAATCTGGATTTTGACTCAAACTGGAGTGCTGCCAATTCATTTTCCTTTATCAAGTTTTCACGGAGGTGAGCCGAGGCATGCACCGGTGTGAGTCATCAGGCAATCATACCACCTTGAGCAGTGAGTTCTTGTCTTTTCGATAGGTGCATATGTGTTGAGGGGGGAGAATTTTTTAGATAAGTTAGGTTTAGCCTGGATTTCTACTTAAAGGCTTAAATGCAATTTTAGTTAATGGATTTAAATTGATTTTAAAGAGAAATAAGAAGTTACTATTGCTGGAATGATTTAAGGAAAAAGCACAGACCAGGGTTTGACCATTCAATAATACCTTATATTTAGGGACCTGTCCCAAAAGTTTAATACACTTTAGTGGTTTGTATTAAGTCTTTGACTCTAATATCTTTCTCTTTTGAAAGGTCAAGAGATAGTGGAAGAAGAATTCACACTAGTGTGAAGTTACACTAATCAAGAATTAAACGTTTTTAAATGTACTGTATCTATCAATATTCAGCAGAGTCGCCAGGAGACAAAGAACTTTTGTTTTTTTTTTCTCTTGTATTTCTATTCCTTTGGTTACTAGCTCAAGCACTCTATTCAATACATACTCAGGCCAACAGGCTTTTATATTTACGTCACCCAATTACTGTTCATCTTATTACACCCAGTTACAGTCGATGAGAAAAGAATTGGACAAATTAGTCAATGAGGTCAAAAAATGACCCCCGTGTTCTCACCACAAAGGACCCTATGGTGGTGAAAAGGATTTCACTGATTATCCAATGGGCAGTATTTTATACAGCTGACTTAAAAGAACTGAGACATTATAAAGGAAAATACTAGTTCTCTAGAACTCATGATGTTTTAGGTTGTGTGAGTTAATGAGGACTGGTTTAATTAGTCCCATGCCTTAGGACAACTGTAAAATATTGTCTCATGTCCTAAGTGATGTAAGTCACACTGTAGATAATAGATAATCACATATCCTTCTTATGTTCCTATCCATCTTACTCCAATATAGCCTATGGCTGGTCATACATGGGCAGATATCTCCCTGAAAATAATGTGCAAGGAGATATCTGCTGTTTTTTGGCAAATCACATGAGCTTCGGGACCTGAGGCAATCTTTGCCTAATGTGTTCAGTGGTACATGAATGGTGCTTCTGACGTTTCATTTTTCTACAGATGGAAAATCTTCTGTTGCAATAATGTCCTCTGATTCCCTGAGGTGCTCCTAGGTCCTCTTCCAGTTCACATGCTTGGAATCAGAAGCATTATTTATAATTATTGAAGCATCTGTCACCATACAACCTTTAGTCCTCAAAGATCATGCTCTCTAACTACTTTCTGCCTGCACAATGCCTTGTGCTGAGAGAACAATTATCTGCCTCCCACCTCTGACACTGCACAAAGCTACACATTGTCAGACTGAGGGTCATAGCTCCAGTGTTGCCTAACAACCAGAAACCAATGAGAATGCCCATAATCATGTGGTCTCAGCTGTAAAATCGCATGTAGCAGCCTGGAGGTTCATTGAGAAATAATACGGCCTAAAAATACATACAAATGTGTGTGTGTATATACAAACCCAAATCCAAAAAAGTTGGGACACTGTACAAATTGTGAGTAAAAAAGGAATGGACTAATTTACAAATCTCAGACATTTTGAAATGTCATGCCAAATATTGGCTCATTTTGGATTTCATGAGAGCTACACATTCCAAAAAAGTTGGGACAGGTAGCAATAAGAGCCCGAAAAAGTTAAATGTGCATATAAGGAACAGCTGGAGGACCAATTTGCAACTTATTAGGTCAATTGGCAACATAATTGGGTATAAAAAGAGCCTCTCAGAGTGGCAGTGTCTCTCAGAAGTCAAGATGGGCAGAGGATCACCAATTCCCCCAATGCTGCGGCGAAAAATAGTGGAGCAATATCAGAAAGGAGTTTCTCAGAGAAAAATGTGAAAGTGTTTGGAGTTATCATCATCTACAGTACATAATATCATCCAAAAATTCAGAGAATCTGGAACAATCTCTGTGCGTAAGGGTCAAAGGCTGGAAAACCATACTGGATGACCGTGATCTTCGGGCCCTTAGACGGCACTGCATCACATACAGGAATGCTACTGTAACGGAAATCACAACATGGGCTCAGGAATACTTCCAGAAAACATTGTCGGTGAGCACAATCCCCCGTGCCATTCACCGTTGCTGGCTAAAACCCTATAGGCCATAAAAGAAGCCATATCTAAACATGATCCAGAAGCGCAGGCGTTTTCTCTGGGCCAAGGCTCATTTAAAATGGACTGTGGCAAAGTGGAAAACTGTTCTGTGGTCAGACGAATCAAAATTTGAAGTTCTTTGTGGAAAACTGGAATGCCATGTCATCCAGACTAAAGAGGACAACCCAAGTTGTTATCAGTGCTCAGTTCAGAAGCCTGCATCTCTGATGGTATGGGGTTGCATGAGTGCGTGTGGCATGGACAGCTTACACATCTGGAAAGGCACCATCAATACTGAAAGGTATATCCAAGTTCTAGAACAACATATGCTCCCATCCAGACATCGTCTCTTTCAGGGAAGACCTTGCATTTTCCAACATGACAATGGCAGACCACATACTGCATCAATTACAACATCATGGCTGCGTAGAAGAAGGATCTGGATACTGAAATGGCCAGCCTGCAGTCCAGATTTTTCACCCATAGAAAACATTTGGTGAATCATAAAGAGGAAGATGCAACAAAGAAGACCTAAGACAGTTGAGCAACTAGAAGCCTGTATTAGACAAGAATGGGACAACATTCCAATTCCTAAACTTCAGCAACTGGTCTCCTCAGTACCCAGATATTTGTAGACTGTTATAAAAAGAAGAGAGGATGCCACACAGTGGTAAACATGGCCTTGTCCCAACTTTTTTGAGATGTGTTGATGCCATGAAATTTAAAATCAACTTATTGTTCCCTTAAAATGATACATTTTCTCAGTTTAAACATTTGATATGTCATCTATGTTGTATTCTGAATAAAATATTGAAATTTGAAACTTCCACATCATTGCATTATGTTTTTATTCACAATTTGTACAGTGTCCCAACTTTTTTGGAATCGGGTTTGTATATATATATATATATATATATATATATATATATATATATATACAGTATCTCACAAAAGTGAGTACACCCCTCACATTTTTGTAAATATGTCTAAGTTGCTGACAACAAAAGTGAGTACGCCCCTAAGTGTCCAAATTGGGTACCAATTAGCCATTTTCCCTCCCCGGTGTCATGTGACTAGTTAGTGTTACAAGGTCTCTGGTTTGAATGGGAAGCAGGTGTGTTAAATTTGGTGTTATCGCTCTCATACTGGTCACTGGAAGTTCAACATGGCACCTCATGAAAAAGAACTCTCTGAGGATCTGAAAAAAAGAATTGTTGCTCTACATAAAGATGGCCTAGGCTATAGGAAGATTGCCAAGACCCTGAAACTGAGCTGCAGAACGGTGGCCAAGACCATACAGCGGTCTGATCAGACAAACTAAGCTTTTCCAGAACTAAGAAAGGAAAAAACAAGAAAGAGTGAGAAATCCATAAAAGAATGACAAATATCCGTGTCTAGGCGGTATAAGAGTGGTCATCAGCTGTTTTTTTTTTACTTTGGATCTTTCATTTGTTGGCGGACCACAGGGAGGACCTTGGCCTCCAGGTCCCTGCTGTGGATCAAAACATCCTTGCTGGATTAACTGGGAAAGCCGTCTACCCCATCCAGAGGAGAAGGGATCAGCGCTATTCCTATACCAGTGTTTTTCTAAACGTATATGGTTCCTTATTTTGGTAAGAGGTCATTACCTTTATATACACCAGTGTTTTATCACAATATTGGAGGTGGATATCACATGAAAAGCATATTTTGGAAATAATTGGAATCACTTATTGCTCTTACCTTTTTTCCGCCGGGTAAGGAGGAAATTCACCAGGTGGAGGGATATCACAGTCACTATTGATTTGGTTGGATTCCTTCACATTTGTATTTTGCATCACAGTAATCACCATTTGAAGAAAGACTCTATTTTCGACTGTTGAATCACTTATTGTTTGTGTTTTGTCCCCAAACATTTGTAATCCATTTTATTTGATATTGTTGAATATCCTATCAACCACAGATTGTATATATAATTTCTTATATATATATTTATTTAGAATTAGCGCACTTATATATTAATGGCTGTGTGTTGAGTTAATTTGAGGGGACATCAAATGTACACTGTTATACAAGCTGTACACTCACTACTTTACATTGTGGCAAAGTGTCATTTCTTCAGTGTTGTCACATGAAAATATATAATAAAATATTTAATGTGAGAGGTGTACTCACTTTTGTGAGATACTGTATATAAATATATATATATTGTGACAGGAAGTCAGGTAAATCTGGGAATGTAGTCACTGAGAGGAGACACATTCCCACCTGCTTTGAAACGTTCACTGATTATTATAGGGTGTCGGCTGCCAAAGGCAGCAGGAAGGTGTAAAGAAGTTGAAAGGCCTTCAGCTGTTCAGAATGAGGAGATCGGGGCCTCTATAATTTGTCCAGAGAAAATCTATTGAGTGCTGCCTCCTGTCGCCGTGTGGGCTGGGAGAGGAAGGCAGACATACGTGTACCTCCCGACGCCGTGTGGGCATGGGAGAAGGACTGCTGCCTCCTGTCGCCGTGTGGGCTGGGAGAGGGGGACAGTCGGATGTGTGCCTCCCGACAAGCTGGTGAGCATGGGAGAAGACCCCCTACAGCGATGTGAAGCTAAGGAGGGTAACCACGAGTGAAGACGTCTCAAAGGTGAGAAGACAAAGTGTTCCATGTGAAGAGTGTGAAGAGTAAAGGGACCTGTTAAATGAACTGTGTTCAATGTGAAGAATCTGAAGAGTAAAGGATCCTGTTATAAATGAACATGTGCTGTGTGAAAGAAAACAAAGGGACATGTTCAATGGACAATGTTTGTGCTGTGTGAAAAGCAAACAAATGGACATTTGAGTGTCTGCTGTAGGATCAGCAGTGTCGGCCCAACAGTAGGTTGGAAAGACTTCTTAGGTAGGTTCCAGCGTGAGAAGGTAGCCGCCCACAGAGGCAAGGATTTATTTTGTCTTTTATTTTATTTTGGCTGTTTTGACGCTTGCAATTGTGTGAAGTAAATTGCATGAATAAATCAGTCTTGTTTTCAACCTCTGCTTGGCTATCTCTCTGTGAAAACGCACCCCCAAAGGGGTCATCCACGCCTACCACCGAGCTAATCCCTTACATATGGTGGAGGTATGCAGTGGGCAGAAGCAGCAAGATCCCTGCAAAGAAGTGCAAATGTTTGATGAACTTTGTCTGGTGCATGAGATTGCACAATCTATGTGTGCAGGAGAGAAGATCCTGACAGAAAAAAAAAAAAAAACGTGTTTTAAAGAGACAGGGGTCTCAAAATTTTTTGATGAACTTTGTTGTGTCTGGTGCAAGTGACTGCACAAACTGTGTGCGCAGGAAAAGAGATCTTGCAAGAGAGAGAAAAACTACATGTGTTAAAGAGACAGTGGTCTGAAATTTTTTTTTGCTGGACTGTGAAAAATTTGTGGAGTTATTGAAGATGGGGCGATCCAAACGCCTGAAAAATGCAAAGATAGATGAAATGAGAGACCGGATTCTATGGATGGAGGGGATGCTACCGTCTGAACCAGCCCCATCCATGCCTAAAGAGAGTCTACTAAAGAGGAAGGGTGTTGTCCCTAGCAACACTGATGAAACTGCTATGGAGACGCAGTGTGCTCAGATGAAAAGTAAACCCAAAATGGGGGAGATGCTGAAACAACGGAGCTTTGCAGCTCAACAAAAGGCTCATCAAGAGAGCATGGCAGGCTGGAAACAGAGACGCCAGCAGCCAATGGAGGCCATCGGTTTGGAGGAAACCGAGTATGTGTGCAGGGCTGAGTTGGATGCCTTGCAACGGAAAATGGAAGAAAAGGAACAAGCCTTGGAATTGCTTAAAATGGAGCATAGAAACTTGCAGGAAATGAATGAACTACTCAAGTCTCATGTGTCACAGTGGGAAGAATCCACTGCTCTTCTTTTGGTCGAGTTGCAAAAACGCAGAGAGACTATAATGGAGAAAGATACCATCCTCATGGAAAAGGAAAGTGAAATTCAGACTTTGCAGAAGCAAAGCATGTGTGAAATGTTGGAGTTGCGTAATCAGCTGGAAAAAAGTCTTCAGTGTTTGGAAGTTACAAAAATAGACCTGCAGGAGTCGCAGGAACAGAATGTCGCTCTGAAAACGACATTGTCTCTCAGCGACAACGAGAAAAGTGAAAGAGAGGCTAAATTACTGAGTACTGTGTATGAGCTCACCACTTTGAGCAATGTGGTAGATGAATTACGTGCAGACTGTGAAAGTTGGAAAGGTGAAGCCCAACGTTTCCAGCAGCAGTTAAAGGAGAAAGAAGCCTGTGTGGCAGAATTACAGTCTCATTCCCAGAAACTAGCCAATGAGGTGAAGGCTCTTATGCAGGGAAAAGGAGATTGTGAACATAAGAGGGAAAAAGTAGAGGCACGGCTTCTGGAATCGCAAGTCAAGGTGTCAGAAGGTGACCGATTGTGTGCTAAGCTGTTAGAGAAGGCAAACCGATTGCAGGTTGAGTTGGACAGTGTCACAAATCGGCTTTCTCAAGCAGACAGCAAATCTAGAGAAATTGCGGAAGATTTTTCTATCTTGGAATCGCAGCTGCAAGACACGCAGGAACTCTTACAGGAAGAGAGGTGTCAAAGGCTGAGTTTTAGCACAAAGCTCAAACAAATGGAAGATGTGAAAAATGGCTTCCTGGAACAATTAAAAGAGGAGGAGGAAGCAAAGAAAAACCTATCAGAGCAAGTCGCAACATTGCAAGCTCAGATAGCGGATATGAAAAAACGCATTGAAGAAAGCGTTGGTTCATTAGAGTGTGTTGAAGATGTGAAAAAGAAGTTTGATCAGATGCTTGGTGAGGAGAAAACTGTGTCTGCAAAATATGCAGAAGAACGCGACCGTGCAAAAACGGAGGCGCGTGATAACGAGAGCAAAGCCCTGTTCTTGGCTCGCTCTTTGGAGGAAGCTCTAGAGTGTAATGTTAAACTAGAAAGAGTTAACAAACAGCTGTGTACAGAGATGGAAGATTTGGTCCGCTCCAAGGATGATGTTGTGAAAAGCGTTCAGGAGCTAGAAAAGTCTAAGCGAGCCTTAGAACAGCAAGTAGAAGAGATGAAGATTCCGTTGCAGGAACTGGAAGAGGAATTCCAGGCAACAGAGGATCTGTCCCAAAGAGGGGATAGTGTGCCTGATGCAGTTTTTAAAAGGATCAGTGTTTTGGGGTCTGTCCTGAGTGAGCCTCAGAAATGTGACGACATGTGGCTTGAATCACCCCTTTGGAATAAACCGTTCCTTCAAAAACTTCAAGCATTGGAAAATGTATCATTAGAACTTCAGCAAACAAAGGAGCTGAGTAAGAAATGTGGTGATTTCTCAGTTCAGGCTGAAAACCTAGTGGAGAAAACTAAGGCTGTTGGTGAAAACGTGAAGCAAATGAATAAGTGCCTTTCAGGGAGTGTTTCCAAAATGGAACTGGTGAAAGACGGGTGGCAGAAGTTTGATCGTGATCTTGAGATGCATTCCATGTGGAATTCAGATAGAGAAAAAGAACTAGGTGACCTTGAGCGGTCAAATAGTTCAGCAGAAAGTGCATTGAAGAAACCTGTAAAAGAATGTGTTGCAGTTCCATGCTTCTTCACTGATGCAGAGAGGAGGTCTATAATGGATACCACCCAGATCGCTGGGTTCAACTGTGTTGTTGCCTTTAACCCCTATGTTGGTGGAAGGAAAGTTGATGATGTTCTGGTTGGCTTCTTCTGTGAAGAGTTTGGCAAGAAATATAAACTGAATATCAAATCAAATAGTAGGCCTTTACTGCGACTCGCTCAGGAGGGCGAAAAGTTTAAGAAGTTGATGAGTGCAAATGCTTCAGATCTGCCTATGAATATGAAATGTTTGGTGAATGATATTGATGTCTCTGGGAAAAGGAACAGGGGTCACTTTGAAGAAATGTGTGACAGCCTGTTGTCTCAATTGGAAAATCCTCTGCACAGCATCTTAGAGCAAGCAAAGCTCAAGAAGGAAGATCATTCCCTTTTACAACAAAAAGTCAATGATTGTGTACAGCTGTATGGAGAGGCAACTCAAGTCACAGAGGGATGTCAAGAGTCCCTACTTGGAACAAACCTTAGTGAAGCAAAGGTTCTCAAAGTTTTGTGGAAAACATTTATGGATTGCAGAGAGAGGCGTCTTAAGAATGTTGAAGACATTAAGACTAGCCCAATTGAGTTGCCTATGGATCACGGTCCTCCATGGTGGATTGGACAGACGGTTATGAGGGACAAGCTGTCTGACATTTATGAGAAAGCTGTCAATGAAGATGACAGAAACAAGAAGGAGCAAAATTATGCCAAAAATGCAGTTGAAGAATGTGTATATGAGATGAGAGACAAACTGTGTGGCATTTATGAGAAATCTGTCAGTGAAGATGACAGAAACAGTTTCATCCGGAAGCTTGAGGATAATAGGAGGCTTATCAGTGAGTCAGCAGTGCCTGACACATGCGTGCCTGGAAATATGTGTCCCAACCCTAGGGTTGAAACAAGAGGGGGGGGTATGTGACAGGAAGTCAGGTAAATCTGGGAATGTAGTCACTGAGAGGAGACACATTCCCACCTGCTTTGAAACGTTCACTGATTATTATAGGGTGTCGGCTGCCAAAGGCAGCAGGAAGGTGTAAAGAAGTTGAAAGGCCTTCAGCTGTTCAGAATGAGGAGATCGGGGCCTCTATAATTTGTCCAGAGAAAATCTATTGAGTGCTGCCTCCTGTCGCCGTGTGGGCTGGGAGAGGAAGGCAGACATACGTGTACCTCCCGACGCCGTGTGGGCATGGGAGAAGGACTGCTGCCTCCTGTCGCCGTGTGGGCTGGGAGAGGGGGACAGTCGGATGTGTGCCTCCCGACAAGCTGGTGAGCATGGGAGAAGACCCCCTACAGCGATGTGAAGCTAAGGAGGGTAACCACGAGTGAAGACGTCTCAAAGGTGAGAAGACAAAGTGTTCCATGTGAAGAGTGTGAAGAGTAAAGGGACCTGTTAAATGAACTGTGTTCAATGTGAAGAATCTGAAGAGTAAAGGATCCTGTTATAAATGAACATGTGCTGTGTGAAAGAAAACAAAGGGACATGTTCAATGGACAATGTTTGTGCTGTGTGAAAAGCAAACAAATGGACATTTGAGTGTCTGCTGTAGGATCAGCAGTGTCGGCCCAACAGTAGGTTGGAAAGACTTCTTAGGTAGGTTCCAGCGTGAGAAGGTAGCCGCCCACAGAGGCAAGGATTTATTTTGTCTTTTATTTTATTTTGGCTGTTTTGACGCTTGCAATTGTGTGAAGTAAATTGCATGAATAAATCAGTCTTGTTTTCAACCTCTGCTTGGCTATCTCTCTGTGAAAACGCACCCCCAAAGGGGTCATCCACGCCTACCACCGAGCTAATCCCTTACAATATATATATATATATATATATATATATATATATATATATATATATATGATGTTTGTTCATGTTTGTAAGTTATATAAAGCAGCACTCACAGGGCTTGTCATTATTAGTGTATGATTTTTCATTAGACAGAATTTCACCATTTTAATCTTTTCTCACTCTTGTCAAATCCTGTTAGTGCCCCTTTTGTACAGCTTATACAATAAATGATTTTGTCTGCAATCAGACCATCTTCTCCCAGAAGCTATTTAGTCCATTTCGCCTATCTTTTCTTTATCTTTTCTCTTTTTTTTTTTGTCCATTTCTCAGCCTTTAAGAAAAACATTGGTTCAAATGTAACTCTGGGGAGGATCCCCCCCCCCCCAATCTCTCTACGTGGGTAGTGACTCTACATGTTTGTTAAAGAGCCATTCATGTTACCTGTGAACCAGTGTGAAGCATTAACATCCAGTGAGGATTTGTCTCCATTTGTCTCTATATCTATTGTCTCTATTTGTCTCTATATATCTCTCTAAAGATATAGCTGAACTTTGAATAACTGACAAAGTCATAGCATATGGACTTTTTTCATTATTTTCAAGTGTTTACTCCTTGTAGGTCTTGCTGTCAAGTTTCTGATCACATTACCATACCAGCACTCGTGGATATTACAAATTTCTGGTTTCTCAGATTTTCCCATAAATGCAAGCCGACTGCAGACTTCTATGTACCTTCTGCTTTTCCTCCCTGCTGTATTGGTTTGTGGCTAGGACTTCCCATTCACTTAACACACGCATATAGTATATCAATTATACAACATTGTATAAAACTGTAATGACAGACACAAAATCAGCGCTCACTACCAGCAATCCTAAAGTTCCAGTCCATATAGATATCATTTCAAAAAGTTGTGTGTATGTTATCTCCCCACTGGGATGGTGGGTTTCTTTCAGCTGCTGCCTAAATATTGAGGAAGATATTGGGTTAGCCGCTAGTGCGCTAAAGTGTACATTAAAACTGTAATAAGCTTGCTCCAACTGCTGTTGAAGCAGATCCCAATGGTCTGAGAAATACGGAGTGAGCCTCCACCCCACTAGCTGTATGAACATAATTCATTGACATTGGCAATAGCACTATATATAAACAGCTGTATTTGACAATAGTGTTCTCTGTGATATTTATTTTTAACAGACTGTATTAGGTCCAGTTTATTTCTTTGGCTAATTTACACATCTTGGCACCTGAAAAGTCCCAGTCTGTTGACACCCTAGTTAACAATTCTTCTGAATTTTGGAAATGTGCCAGGCCAAACTCATTTACTTATAAAGTGTACCAAACAAAAGCTTAAAGGCTTAAAAATGCAAACATCATTATAAAATAAGCAATTAGCAATATGACAAATTAGTACCAGAGTTAACAGTGGCATACTGACATTGCATAGCGTTGCCTGGGCATCTATGCTCCAGTGAGTTTGGTCACAAAGGGATTAAACAGTTTTATGATTTAACTAATTTCCAGTTAATAATAATTAAATAAATTGCAATTCGTTGAGAAAACTTTAATATTGTAATCTCTGTATTCAGACCAAAAGGGTGGGTATTGTCATATCCATACCTGAACTTTTTTCTTTGGAAAAAAAAGGACACCATTCAAGTTTTTTTTAAGTATGACATATGTTCACGCCATGCCCCCCAGCTTTACTTTCCATCAGACACGCACACCATCAATATTCACGTTCATCAATAATCATTTGGGAGTAGCTTCAGATGGATGCTAGCGTTCTGTGACTCATCTACTACTTTCTCTTATAGAAATAGTTTCATCTTCAGTCCTTTGGAACTAATTTACAGCCCAGGTGAAAATAGCAGCTTCAATCTTTCTGACAGATGCTTTGAATGCTATATTTTTTAAATCAGGGAAAGTTCCTCTTTAAGCAAAAGGAAACAGAACTGTCAAAAGCATTCCCAGTCTATCTGTCTAAACGCTGATTTCTCCAAGCCCCCGAGCTTATAATGGTAAAACTCCATGCTAAAAGCCTTAGATTTTTGTATTCCATTTCTAAAGTTTTTTTTATCCTGAAACATTTTTGTTATGTGACTAATGTGTACTAAAACAAAAGATGTGTACTACGCAGAAGAGCTTACAGTCAAACAGCACAGTTTATTGGAAAGCGGTCATTTTTTACCCTGCTAGCAATTTTTAAAACTGTCTGGATATTATACACAAAAATTGCCGTGCAGTATAGGCCCTTACCCCTGTTAAGGACTAATGAAAAAAACTTGGGATAGAAAAGGCGGGGCTTTGCGGGCCAGTGGGAGTAGAAGGATCAGAGACAAAACTAATTATAAAACCAAAAATACATTTTATTGATACATAAAGAGAATAAAAAACACGCATGGGCTACCATGCATGTATAATTGCAACAAACTGACATACAGATAAAATCAAAACATATAATGTCACTGTTGGTCTAGAAACATATCCCATAGGGATTAAAGCCAAAAGACAAAGCCTGTATAGGATGGAAGATGGGTCTCAAGCTGAGTTCGGTCACGGTAGGTCCCCAGCAAGCCGACGCGTTTCGCTCAAGGCTTCCTCAGGGCCTGAGAGACCATAACAGACCGATGTTTCCTTCTTAGCAGTGACCGGTATTAAACGACAGGGCTGCAGCGATACATATGCCGTTCGGAAGATATTGCTTCCATATTCACCATATAAAGTCTAAAATAGACCTCAAATAGATCTCAAGGGTATATTTTTCTTGCACCGAGTCCGATATGCTGGGTCCCGACTACTTCATCAGAGGCAAGGCTTCTGGGGATAGTTCCACTGTAGCCTCTTGGGGTAAAGTCACCCCTCAGCAGGTGGATGTCCTCTTCCTAAATTATTCGTCCTTATGTGTACATTCACTCCCAGATGCAATAAATCTAGCATTCACATTACGATAATCACCATAATTATAATCCGGGAGCCAGACAACTTCCTCTGTGCACTTGGTAAGAAGTATATCCTCGGGATACGGGTCAAATATGACGACCGCGTTAACCTCTCCTCAAGCTGAGAAAGTATTACAGGCAGGAAAGGGGCTTACACAAACATATATTCCAGTTATATGGACCCAAGGTCCTGGGCTATCCAAGCCCTCTGTATCGTATGTACTGCATCGCCTCCCGGATTATAATTATGGTGATTATCGTAATGTGAATGCTAGATTTATTGCATCTGGGAGTGAATGTACACATAAGGACGAATAATTTAGGAAGAGGACATCCACCTGCTGAGGGGTGACTTTACCCCAAGAGGCTACAGTGGAACTATCCCCAGAAGCCTTGCCTCTGATGAAGTAGTCGGGACCCAGCATATCGGACTCGGTGCAAGAAAAATATACCCTTGAGATCTATTTGAGGTCTATTTTAGACTTTATATGGTGAATATGGAAGCAATATCTTCCGAACGGCATATGTATCGCTGCAGCCCTGTCGTTTAATACCGGTCACTGCTAAGAAGGAAACATCAGTCTGTTATGGTCTCTCAGGCCCTGAGGAAGCCTTGAGCGAAACGCGTCGGCTTGCTGGGGACCTACCGTGACCGAACTCAGCTTGAGACCCATCTTCCATCCTATACAGGCTTTGTCTTTTGGCTTTAATCCCTATGGGATATGTTTCTAGACCAACAGTGACATTATATGTTTTGATTTTATCTGTATGTCAGTTTGTTGCAATTATACATGCATGGTAGCCCATGCGTGTTTTTTATTCTCTTTATGTATCAATAAAATGTATTTTTGGTTTTATAATTAGTTTTGTCTCTGATCCTTCTACTCCCACTGGCCCGCAAAGCCCCGCCTTGTCTGGATATTATATATATCCTAAGAAGGTGACCCCTTACTCACTGCACAGGTTCTTCTGAACATCACCAACTAAACAAGGTGATATTGACTGCTTTACTGTATTCACCATTAAGACAGGAAAAACACAACAGCTCCCAATAGGTTTTATGTGGCAAACAATAAACTGCATGATACAACCTCCAACAGTTTAGTCTAGATCTCTATCTCTTGGGAAACCGGTGCTCCCTTCGGTGAGAGGCTTCAGGTCTCCTTCAACAAGTGGTTTGTACAATGCTAGCGTGCATTCCAAGAAGGCCTCAGCACGGCCTGGAGGAACCGCTAGATCACTTGTCACCCCCCCACACAAAAAAAGAACGTCTGCAAAGGCCCCCAGGACGTGTGTATACATACACACATCAAATGACTTATGGTGAAACCCCATGGTGATCCCCGGAATATAAAGGAACGGGTAGGCCTAGACCATCTCTATTGAAGAAGGATGTAAGCTATCCCACTGAGGAGTCCTGCCTGTCAGGAGATCAATATGTATATATTTATTTATTTCTTTATTATGTTTTTTTATTTTTTTAATACACACATATACAAGTATACAAGCATAATAATTATTTTTTATCCGGGATTATGATTTACAAATATATATATTTATTTTTTATTTGCTATTTTAGTAATTAGTTTATGTATGAAGCCTCCGGTATAATTAATTGATTTATCCATTGCTGTTTTGGGTTACTGTGATATTTATTCGTTTATATATTTTATAAGCAATTTTTTAATGTATTCTATTCTATGTAGCATAAGTCACTATCTGAGGTCCAGCATGTCACATGTCACGTCCGGTTTGCAATCTGTAGCGTGGAACGCAGAAGGGACATTCTCCAGCGGTCCCCATCTTACCTGTATACATTGCCTGTTTCCAAGTGCCTTAGCGGCACCAAACAATTTGAGTTTCTTTCTTTTATTTCTATTTACAATAAAAAAAATGGAGTACCTCTCCATGTATTTTTTGAACCACCTGGAAGTTGAGCCACCCACACAGGAATTTTGAGCCACCCACTTAGGAGAATACCATCCCTGAATCCTCACCTAGGAGGAGGGTGTCGCTGAAAAATCTTTTTAGCTCTACCTGAACTATAGGTCCTCAGAGACCTTAGTGCATCTGGTAAGTGACCTCAGCTCACTGGGTGAAGGATCAGTTACCCCCCTACGTCACTTCTGCACCCCACTAAAAGGAGAAGCACTTAAGGAATTACACAAGAATTGTCACTTGTTTTTGGAACTTGTATATCCTATATGGACTTTTGGGCAACCTTCTAATTATTTAAATTTTTTATGGTGAATCACTTTCATGTTCATATCCATATTTGCATTTAACACGTATGCACTTTTATTTTATCCAGACTTCAATTCCTTTTTTGTACTGTTTTTTTTTTTGTATACAGTTTATTGCATGAAGCAATTTTACCTATTTATATTTACATTTGTTTCACCAATATTAGTGCACCTACTCACAACACTTTCATTGTCTATTTGAAAAGAATATAGCACATGCACTATCACCTATATTTATAGGTATTTTCCCTAAATTGCACAGATACTAAGCACTTTCTGGTGATTGTTTCAACAGTATTATATATTTATTGTGGTTGTGATTTTAGTGTTTATGACCAATTGCATATATGTGTTTGCGCCTCACTTCTCATTTTATTTCCATTTAAGTCCATTAAACTTAAATTGAAGGTGGCTTCACATTCTTATTACTATTTTAAAAGGGAGGCGCCAACACTCTCTAAATTTCCTTTTACTATCTATATGCGAATGATGTTAGAGGGGCAGGGCCGACCTATGTGGGAGGTCCTGTCTATTCTTCTTGACTGTATAAATGTCTGGTTAGTCATTTGAGATCAGGGCTCTGATGAAGAGGGTTCTCCCTTGAAACGCGTCAGCCCAATCACCACGGACACCTTGCAATCCTCCTGCATTATTGAAAAGCACTTCTTTTCTGGAGGTCTCCAGATTGCAAAAAGAAACCTTCCTCATGCATACCTTTAGCATATAATTGTGAGTATTATGTATGGTATGTGTTTTAATCTTTCAATAAATGTCTTATGATATTGAGCTAGGTCAGTGCGCCCTTATCTTGTTTTCTATGTTTGCAGTCTGTATGGATACCCATCATCCTGAGAGGACAGCAAGATCCTAGAAGCCAAAAAAAAACAGCCTTCCTTTTAACACAGCACTCAAGCGCAGGAGACTATATCTGTCTCCTTCAAGAAGTGACAGCCTTTACTGTTTTCTCACTAATGGGGCAATTGACATGGTTCTCTTTGGACTGGAGCCTGCATTGTGGCTAACTTTTCTGATAGCAAAGGTCCACCTTTACTGTTTTCTTACTAATGGGGCAATTGACATGGTTCTCTTTGGACTGGAGCCTGCATTGTGGCTAACTTTTCTGATAGCAAAGGTCCACCTACCTCAATGGTAGCCCTGCAGCTACAGCAGATGTCAAGGCATACAGAAGCTCCAACACCTCTGCTACTCCCTTTGCCTGTACTCCTGTTACAAGCATCCTGATGTCTCTTACAAAGTTCTACAGATCAATAAAGATTTCATGGTTGTTTAAAAAAAAAAAAAAAAAAACTAATTTCCCCAAACTCTTCACATAATGGGACCATACCCCATTTTATATGGAGGCTGTCTGGATAACAAATCCTAAACCAGAATGTATATTATAAGAAATAATCAAAACAACCAGAAATGATTAGGCTGCAATTCAGGCAGATGAGTAAACTTTTGTCTTGGGAATAAACGAAAACACGCAATGTAACAATAATAAATACATTTTTTTTATGCTTCAAAATTGATGCTGTGAGCAGGAGCTAGTGCATTTTTTCTCTGTGCTAAAACATAAAAAGTGTATTTCCCATCCTTAAAAAGCAGGTAACGATAAGCACTTTCGCTTTGACATTAGTGCTTCTTGGCTTCATCCCTAAGCTAAGCCTGGTGTTAACATAAAGGTGTTGTTGACTCAACACAATAATAAAATTCTTGGGAGGTTTATCCATCGACTTTGTACTTCAATACCTCTCTGCTCATGTGTTCAGAGCTTAGCTGATCACTTGCATGTAATATTTGATCTTTCCGAGCTTCTTGAATTGAAGTTGTGTTTTGAAGCATTGTTATAAGATTCTCTGCCTTGGTTTCCAAATAATTATTATTTTGCATGCTTCTAAAGCACTGAATAATCAAGTAACAAGTAGACTCCTATTTTCTTTTTCTGAATCTTCTCTCTGTCCTTTCTCTCAACCGTACCCTCTTTTGCTTTCTCTCACAGCCTTCAACTCCTACTGTAATACATCAATTATCAATTATCAGTACATTAAAATGGAATTCATGAAGGGCCTACTGCACTTCTCACAGAAGATTTACTCTGTGAATGGGAAATGAAGCCTTATCCTCTGTTATGTTTCTACAAAACTCAAAGGATGTTTCAGATATGCAAATCAAAACTATAACAATCGGGACAGAGATCTGCAAACAAAACACTTGTGTTCAGTTGAACGCAGAGAGGCAGTGGGAGGAAAACATATGCATTATGCAGATTACCTCCTATTTCCACAAGGAAAAGTCCCTTCTGTGAACTGTTATAAAATGTGAGTCAAAAAGGCTACATATGCAAAATAAAGAATGAACGATAGATAGATAGATAGATAGATAGATAGATAGATAGATAGATAGATAGATAGATAGATAGATAGATAGATAGATAGATAGATAGATAGATAGATAGATAGATAGATAGATAGATAGATAGATAGATAGATAGATAGATAGATAGATAGATAGATAGATAGATAGATAGATAGATAGATAGATAGATAGATAGATAGATAGATAGATAGATAGATAGATAGATAGATAGATATGCAATCATTACAATCCCAGGTGTGCTCATTGATTCAAATTGCCCACATGCCAAAATGAAATCTGTACAACAGAATAGGCTGACATCTTGCTTGAGAAAGTTGAATTGCTTTTGACTTTTGTGACCATACAAATCAACAAATCAGTACACTCCATCTAAATGTCACCTTGGTCAATATCAGATTTGACTTGAATAGGACTGTCTGGTTGACCCCAAACTGAGCCATCTGATGACACATTTAATGACTGCATGCTACAAAAGATACAGCTGTCAGGCAATTACAATCTCCATCCTTTTTATTTGATCAGTTTTAGGAATCATGTTTGTGGAGTGATAGCTCTGCAAAAGCTAGTTTTGGCTTGTGTTTGAGCGATTTACCATAGTTAAGGTTTTTAGAAGGTGGTCATATATACATGCACAGTCTTTTTTTACCTACACTGTCCCCACTTCCTCCATAGCCTTTGTTCACATTTGTCAAGTCCAAGTACGCTTACATCATCACTTCTGCCTCACAAAGCTGCGTTCCATGCCCAAGTCCAGTTTAGCTGTACCTGAAGCCATCTCTTCAAGTGGCCCAGGGAATGGTATGCTGAACTGTGCCTAAATACAGTAGGGAGCGATCCCACTTCTTTAAAATCTGGGGGGTCAAACATGCTTGACCACTATACAGATGACCTAGTGTCAGTAAGCCCAAAGTACAAGAGCAGGCAGATGGATATCAGACAAAACCTTTTATTAGGCATAGGCTCAATTTCCAAAACGCTAATTAAAGCCAATGTCAGGGACTCAGATGCCGCTGTGCAGCCAGCGATCCATCTAGGCGAGTGCACATGCGCGGGAGCGCGGGTGCGCGTGCAGACCTTTTGGCGCAGCGCGCGTGCGTCATGACGCACATTGTACCAGCCCCGCCTCTTCTTAAGGATCGCTCACCCTGCCATCCGGCGCTGGATTATCGTCAGCTTCCTGCTACCTTTGACCTGAGTTCTGTTCCTGTTTCCTGTTGTGACCCCGGCTTGCTCCACGGACTTGTCTCTGCCTGATAAATTGTGTACCGACCCCGGCTTGCTCCACGGACTGTCTCTGCCTGATAAACTGTGTACCGACCCCGGCTTGCTCCACGGACTTGTCTCTGCCTGATAAACTGTGTACCGACCTCGGCTTGCTCCATGGACTTGTCTCTGCCTGATAAACTGTGTACCGACCTCGGCTTGCTCCACGGACTTGTCTCTGCCTGATAACACGTGTATGACCCCCGGCCTGGCATTTACCACTGCACAGCTTGCTTTCATTGGAGCTTCTCAGAAGGAACCCGGATATCCTTCTCAGCCATCCACCTGCACCACCACAAGCATCCAGTGCTACTTGGGTCACGTCACCTCCTGTCTCACTTCCAGGGGTGATTCGCACGAGCTGCAAGGGAAGCCTTCTCAGCACTTCGGGCCTCCACCCAGTGATCTGACAGCCAAATTCAAAATTGGGGTACTGCAGTGTAGCCTGAACTAAAGTGCAGACTAATGACCAGAAGAGGCTATAGGCTTAAGGCTGACTGTTACAATACGTCTATATTCACATGGGCAGCTAGGAATCCACTGGTTCTCACCGGGGGAGCTATACACTGCATGCACACAGTCTGTGCGAGCAGCTATCATTCATGGCTGTCAGATTTGTTCTCCATTCAAATTAATGGCCAACGATACCTCTGTTTTCAAGTGACCAGTCATCAAAGTGGTTACATGTACAGTATATAGAGGCCATAACTGACCCTGGATGCAGGCAGGAGTTTCTGGCCGCTCACAAACTGGCTGCAGTTTGAATGTAGCCATAGCACTTTTGAATGATGCAAACTATCTGCCCCCAGACACATGTGTAAAGGAGGCCTAAATCCACTCAATCCATACTGATATATAGTAGTCATTACAACAGTGGCCTTATTTACAACTTAGTACAAAGGCTGTGTGATGAATTGTTTTGGGTTTCTTCCCCTTTTCCTAAAGTGTTACTAAACCCAGGACCCTGCATTCACTATATCTGGTCTCCCACAGTACACACAACATGGAAATGCAATTATTTTAGTAAATATAAACTTCTAAATACCTTTTCTCTTTAGCAGTATATAGCAGTGACTTCTATCAGTATCTGGTAAAGCTTGTAGGAGTTTTCATTCACCTCTGACTGTCCTATGAGGCTGAAGGGCCCCTGACCTTCTGTCTGGACAGTGTTGATTGGCTCTGTGCCAATCACATGAACCCTCCCAAGAAAAAAACTCTCTAGCAATGCACACCAAACTGAACAAGTGCAGGGTGACTCCAAAGACTCTGTACTATCAGGAGATGGATTGGGGACAGTGGAAAAAGTGTAGGATCAGAGAAGATAGGATCAAACAGCTTTTTTTTCACAATGCAGAGGCTTTCCCCTGCAGGTTGCACAGTGAGTATAATAGGCATGCTTTACTGCATATACACACTGATTTTACTGTTGTGGGTTTAGTAACACATTAAGTCAGGTCAAGGATGTGGGGGTAGTGGTAAACTAAATGTTTGTAAACCAGATGTAGTTAGTATTATTTTATTATTTATAAAATCACTTTTATTATTAATATGGAAACAAAATATTTTTTTTATATATATAAAGAAACCTACTTTTCCACTGATATAAACTGTTGTGTAGGTGACTTATACACATTATAATCATTATCCAATCCTACAGAAATTGCTAGAGCTGGATGATGAACATCTAATGACTCTGGGTACCTGTATGTGTCAGTGGGGTGCCTGTAAACGTATAGGTGAATAGATTGAAAAAAAACAATGCTGTCAGCACACACCCACACTCATAGGCACTCAGACACGTACATTTTATTGAATAGAATCTTTCTGAACAAATCTAATGAACTGCAGTTACTATTTAGAATGGGATTTACTCCCATACTACGTCTCTTAATTATTGATGTAACCCTCAGCATCATGCATGATTCATGATGAGCCTTTCCCAGCAGACACCTTAATGTGCTTCCTGAACACAGCTTCATCCGTTTTCCTAACATTTTAGTGGACAGCTATGTTGACATGTGCCATTTATAGTTGACAAAGCTATCGTTGTGTTCAAGCAGTTTAACATTTTCTTCCCTGGGAAGCTCTATAAAACACTGCAGGTCAATTTGTCTAGTTTTTTACAAAATTTACTAAACATTCACTGTTATTTACAGTGCAAGATTTCTAAAGATGGACAAGTGAACAATAAGATAACAGTAGAAGTAATGTATAAACGTTCGGACCAAAGGCTTGGGTTTTGTTTGTGCTAGATCAGAAGAAGACAGCTTTGAAATCTGTGATCTTTTCTATCGCTGGTATAGCCTGAATATCCTTTGAAGTTAGAGAAAAAAATACTCTGGATAGCCACACTAAGCTTCATTCCACCACTGCTCACTCTATCACTATACACTGTTTCCGTATCTCTGAAAAAAGGAAAACCATAAGTCACTGTATCAGTATCATATCCAGGATAGGATACACACTCAAAGTGCAAATGCTGAAAATACTGTATGTACAGTATCTCACAAAGGTTAGTACACCCTTCACATTTTTGTAAATATGTTATTACATACATTTTTTCATGTGACAACACTGAAGAAATTATACTTTGCTACAATGTAAAGTAGTGAGTGTACAGCTTGTATAACAGTGTAAATTTACTGTCCCCTCAAAATAACTCAACACACAGCCATTAATGTCTAAACTGCTTGCAACAAAACTGAGTACACCCCTAAGGGGAAATGTCCAAATTGGGCCTAAGGTATTAATAATTTGTGTGGCCACCATTATTTTTCCAACACTGCCTTAACCATCTTGGGCATGGAGTTCACCAGAACTTCACATGTTGCCACTGGAGTTCTTTTTCACTCCTTCATGAAGACATCACAGAGCTGGTGGATGTTAGAGACCTTGCGCTCCTCTACCTTCCATTTGAGGATGCCCCACAGATGCTCAATAGGGTTTAGGTCTGGAGACATGCTTGGCCAGTCCATCACCTTTACCCTCAGCTTCTTTAGCAAGGCAGTGGTTCTCTTGGAGGTGTGTTTGTGGTCGTTATCATGCTGGAATACTGCCCTGTGGCCCAGTCTCTGAAGGGAGGGGATCATGCTCTGCTTCAGTATGTCACAGTACATGTTGGCATTCAATGAACTGTAGCTCCCCAGTGTCGGCAGCACTCATGACACTCCCACCACTATGCTTAACTGTAGGCAAGACAGGCTTGTCTTTGTACTCCTCACCTGGTTACCGCCACACACACTTGACACAATCTGAACCAAATAAGTTTATCTTGGTCTCATCAGACCACAGGACATGGTTCCAGTAATCCATGTCCTTAAAAACCAACAAGTTAGTGAAAAAATAATCAATAACATATACTGACCATAATTTGCCCCAACATTAGTAGCGCTAAAGTTCATGCATCCAACAGGATGTGAAGATGAAAGAATAAAAAGTTCACTTAGAAGTCCACCACGTGATGAAAATTAGTGATGAAGCAATGACACCGCAATGTTGTCTGGAAGTTTTACACACCGCACACTGCATCAAATTGGTCTGCATGGCTGTTGTCCCAGAATGAAGCCTCTTCTAAAGATGATACACAAAAAAGCCCACAATCAGTTTGCTGAAGACAAGCAGACTAAGGACATGGATTCAAAATTATGATAGTACAGTAAATATAAAATCAAATCCCAGCTCGACTGATAACTATATTAAATGAAACACTAGCTGCCACTATCGTACAACATCAATTAAAAAAAGCAAGTTAGTGAAAAAATAATCAATAATATTTATTGACCATAATTTGCTCCAACATTAGTAGTACTAAAGTTCATGCATCAGGATGCAAATATGAAAAAATAAAAAGGTCACTTAGAAGTCCACCACTTGATGAATGTTAGTGATGAGGCAATGACACCGCTATGTTGTCTGGAAGTTTTACAAGCTGTTATAGATGAATGACACTTTCACCACACCACGTAACTCCATCTCCCCATCAGCAAACAAACTCACCAGATAGCAATAAATAAGAGCCTTGAGTAGAAAGCATGGATTCCACTTTTCAACCTCCTCAAAACCACACGACCTCAGTAAGCAGGTGTCGGATTGTTTTGTATCACCCGGAAATCACTTGGCTCAAGGTTTCGGGAGTGGGTGAGGGATACCGAATGACTGAAGACCCTGATGTGATTTTATACATGCGATTTGATTGTATATCATGTGAGTTTTATTTCAAGTGGGATGTTTATTAATAAATTCTGAAAATAGGATTACGCTATGTGTTGCTTTATATATTTTTTATATGAGCATTTATCAAGTGTTGGAGGTTGAGAAGGGGAATCCATGCTTTCTACTCAAGGCTCTTATTTTTTGCTATCTGGTGAGTTTGTTTGCTGATGGGGAGATGGTGTCACGTGGTGTGGTGAAAGTATCACTCATCTATAACAGCTTGTAAAACTTCCAGATAACATAGCGGTGTCATTGCCTCATCACTAATATTCATCAAGTGGTGGACTTCTAAGTGAACTATTTATTCTTTCATCTTTGCATCCTGATGCATGAACTTTAGTGCTACCAGTGTTGGGGCAAATTATGGTCAATATATTATTAATAATTTTTTCACTGACTTGCTGTTTTTAATTGATGTTGTGCGATAGTTGCAGCTAGTGTTTCATTTGATATAGTTATTGGTGGCGCTGGGATATGATTTTATATTTACCGTGTTATCAAAACCTTATCAGTGCCTGATAGTGTTTTTGCCTGCAATTTGGAGTTTTGGAGTTTTTCTTTGCTCCTAATTTTATAACTGTTTGATTAATAAACTTTCTAAACAATACTATACTATCTGGGGCCTTTCTTTTATAACCCCATATCCTGAGGACCGAGATCGGGTAAGGAGGGACCCAACCTGCATCCCACCAGGATTATCCATAAAGGGGATTCCCAATTGGGCCTGGGCGGCTTCTAAGAGCTGTAGGTCTTAGTGCTATACAGCACATAGGACCCAATAATTCCGGTAAGTCATTCAATTTTACCACAAGCCACTGGAAAAGAGGAATCCACGTCACGAAAGTCACGAACCTCTGGTTATTGAGCACTTAGCACTTTGCACTTGATCAGCACTTGAAAAGACTTTATTTATTGAATTATTTATTTATTTTCATTATCCACATTTATTGATCACCACTTGAAAAGACTTATTTATTTATTTATTTATTTTTTGGACGACACTGACTTTACCATTTCTCATGTGTTCATTTGATTTGTATTTTCACTATATACTGCACAGATAGTTTTCAATATTGTTCACAATTGATTTATTGAGGCAAGCGCTGTATATAGCCTAGGCTATTTTCTTGTCACTTACTTTTGACATTACAGCTGCTGCCATACAATATTTCTTATTTTATATTTTCATATTTAATTCATTTATTTAACACAAATCACACATACCTATTTTAGTAAAACCCTTTTTCCTAGGCGCGGGGAGATACACTATCTAGCATAGTGTCATCTTTCTTTTATCTTAATATTAAAATAATGCCTGTTAATACTGTAATAAAAGATCTTTGCACAGGCACTTTCTGTTATGTGATCATGACCTTCTCCCAGTTGTGGTGGAGTTTAAGTGTCATTTGGCATACATAGGGATTTCACTGTATTAAGAATAAAGTACAATTTTTATTGTTACATATTATAACACATCAAAAAAAAAAATTTATATAGACACATGTTAAAATGCTAAGTGATCATAGCAACAGCTTGGGTAGAGTAGTCTCATATCTAATGCGTTTCGAGACCCTTCTTCAGAGGAACAGAGAAGATTCAGAAGCTGATACAATAGGCAAGGCCACAATAGAATCTTCTCGGTACCTTAAGGGAAGAGAGTGTTTTGAAACACATCAGAGTATGAGAATTCTATACCCAAGAGGTTTCAATGATTACTTATCAATTACATTTGTCTATGCCATTTTTAATTGCTGTGTTATTATGTTCTGAATTTTACTGGTAATAAATAAAGTTGAACTCCCGACAAACCACTAATTAAACTGATTAAGTAAATGTATTGGAGTTGTTTAACCTGTCAAAGAATATGTGTTTCTCTTTTACTGGTTCTGATATTAGGACAGCCAACCTAGTGACCTGTCATTTCTCTGCTACATTTAAACAACACAAAAAAGAATTGTTCACACCTAACGGTCTTAATTTAAGGGATAATACCCAGACCTTTTATCCATGCAGTAAGGTGACCCCCCACTGCAGTCCGTTGACAGTCATATATATGAAAAAAAAAAAAACAAAAGGGAGGAGAAAGATGCTCCCCCAAGAGTCAACAATGGACACCTGGATATAATAGGGTAAACTTTATTGAGAAAAATACATGAAACATGGACTCCATAAGACAAAGGACCAACCTACATTAAAAGTGACAATTGTCTGGTAAAATACATTTTTGTTAAATTATTTTACCAGACAATTGTCGGTTGGTCCTTTGTAGGTTGGTCCTTTGTCTTATGAAAGAACCGAGCCACCAGCCGGAATTAGCTTTGATCGGGTCTCAAATATGGTAACCATGACATCACTTCCAGTTTACTCAGAAACCAGCACCACTAGTTTTAAAAAAATGTAAGTATTCAAAAACTCCAATCTTGGCATTTTGAATGCTTTCAAGTGCAGAGGAGGGGTTTGGGATCTTATAGACCCCAGATCCCTCCATAAAGAGTACCTGCCATATGCCTATTGCTGTTACAAGGATGTTTACAATCCTTGTGACAGCAATAAAAGTGATCAAAAAATAAATAAATAAATTAAAGGGACAGTGTAAAAATAAAAAATAAAAAGTAAAATAAATAGGAAAAAAAAAAAAGAAATCACCCCATCGCTCCGTGCTTCCCTGCAGAAGCGAATGCATACATAAGTTGTGCTCCTCCTCTGTAACTCTAAACAGGTAACCTGTAAAAAATTTTAAAGTGTCGCCTATGGAGATTTTTTAATTCCGTAGTTTGTCACCATTCCATGAGCGTGCACAAGTTTACGGCATGACATGTTAGGTATCTATTTACTCAGCGTAATATCATCTTTCACTATATACAAAAAATTGGGCTAATTTTACTGTTTTGTTTGAAATCATTAACGTGTATTTTTTCCAAACAAAATAGCGCTTATAAGACCACTGCGCAAATACAGTGTGACATAAAATATTGCAATGCCTGCCATTTTATTCTCTAGGGTCTCTGCTAAAAAAAAAAAAATATATATATATATATATATATATATATATATATATATATATATATATAATATTTGGGTATTCTAAGTAATTTTCTAGCAAAATATATTGATTTTAATTTGTAAGCAACAAATGTCAGGAAAAGGCCTGGTCTTCAAGTGGCTATTAACACCTTCCAGACTGCCCGCTGCACTGTACTTTGGCAGGCTGGCCCTCCTGCGCGAACCGACGTAGCCCTACATCGGTCGTGTGCTTGCTGCTAGGGGAGCAAGAGCGCACCACCAACGGCGCGCTCCTGCCCCCACTAGGCAGCAGGGATGTTGATGCATGGGGCCACAATCGTTCCCCGCTGAGAGAGAAGAGCGGTCAGCTATATATATAGGATCACAGGTCTCTGTGGTAATTTCACAAGTCCCTCCTGCATACAGTTAGAAAACACTCCCCTAGGCTTACATTTAACCCTTTTATCACTACTAGGTTAACCCCCTTCCCTGTCAATGTCATTATTACAGTAACAGTGCATATTTTTAGCACTGATTACTGTAGTAATGTCACTGGTCCTCCCAAAAGTGTCAAAAATGTCAGTTAGGGGTCCGATCTGTCTGCCGCAATGTCCCAGTCTTGCTAAAAATTGCAGATCGCCACCATTACTAGTAAAACAAAAAATGTAAATGACATAAATCTTTCCCCTAGTTTGTAGACGTGATAACTTTTGCGCAAACCAATCAAAATACGGTTATTGCGATTTTTTTTTAACCAAAAATATGTAGCAAAATACAAATTGACCTAAAATGTTAAAAAATTTGATTTTTAGTTTTTTTTTTGGGAATGGCCCCTTTCACATGAGCGCACCGCCTGACGGAGTCCGTTCTGCTCAGTGGGGGATCGATCCGCCGATCCCCGCTGAGCAGGAGGATGACAGCTTCATCTCCGCTCAGATGGGGAGATTGGATGAGAACGGACCGCCTGTCCGTTCTCATCTGATCCGATCCTCCAGACGGATGGAAAATAGGGTTTTCATCCATCCGGATTTCACAGACAGGATCGGATCGGATAGCAGCGGGTGTCAGCGGAGATGTCTCCGCTGACATCTGCTGCCCCATAGGGGTGCATGAAGCATCCGATCAGGTCCGCCTGAAAAACTGACAGGCGGATCTGATCAGATCGCCCGTGTGAAAGGGGCCTAAATTATATAGCAGAATGTGAAAAATATTGTTTTTTTTTATAGTTTTATTTTTAGTTTTTTTATAGGGCAAAAAAATAAAAATTGCACAGGTGATCAAAACCACCAAAAGAAAGCTGTATTTGTGGGAAAAAATGATATTAATTTTATTTGGGTACAGTGTTTCACAACAGCGCAATTTTCAGTTATAGTAACGCAATGCCAAATCGCAAAAAAAGGCCTGGTCATTAAGGGGGCAAATCCTTCCAGTAACACAGAACGCTGATAAGTTGTGAGTGGAGGTTGTTGGATATCCAGTTCCTGTCAGGCAATGGCAGGCTGTCAGTCAGGCTTGCTGTAAAGCGACTGTCAGAGAAAGGGTCAGTGTGCCCATGCTGTGTCAGTAAAATCAAATAAGACATCAGAAGACAGGAAAGCATCTCTTTTTATGGCACCACAAACACTAACTGAAAGATTAAAAGTGTAGGGGGAGAAACTGCGCTAATATCTAAATTGGTAGCAGCAACTTAACATGTGACAAACATCAAAAACTGTAAAAAGGGGGAGGAAGCTGCGCTAAGTGACACAAACAAAAATCAAGAATCCAAAGAGTCCCAATGTTTGATAAAGTAATAAATTGAATTAGAAAGTCCAAAATGATATTTTCAACCAAATATCCGTGCAGGAGAATAAGTGAATTCACTGCTTACCAGAAGTAGCAGTAAAATATGCCTTGAATAAGGGTTAGCCGAGCCAGATGAGAATCTGCGACGGGTTCCTCCTCAACAATGGCCGTCCCAAGATTATGATATTTTGGGTGTGGGAATAAAAACAAATAGAACATAGCGTGATACTGTATAATCAAGTGAATCACTCCCAAGTGTGTGAAAGAAAAAAGGAAGGTGATAATGCAGCCCACCACCAACACAAGCAGCTTACCAGATGCTGATGTGTGTAAGCAAATATGAGCAATCAAAAAGACGATGAAGGCTATAGATGAACCACCACCTTAACGTATTGCAATTACCAGATATATGCTGAGTAAAAGCGAAACAATGTGTAACACATAGAGGCCGTAGGATAAGCCACCACCTTGATATTAATGCAATTACCAGATATTGGAGGTAAATGAGCATAGAGGGTAACTTCAAATGAGCTGAGAACCCGCTGAAAAGCTTCACCAAAACAATCTGCTTACCAGAAATACACCAAGTAAATGACAAATCTCAGATCCAGATGTCCCCGGGGGATATCAATCTCCTATAAGTGAGCGGTCCCTGGTGGTGTAGAGGCGTACCCACAGATATGGCTCCAGTGATCATATAGAAATAATGATAGAGATATCCATAGTGTAAACCCGTTTATTTTAAAACAAAAGATAAAGTAATGCACTTACATGAGGAAAGTAAAATAGTGCTGAATCGGAGCTGCCGGCCGGACAGTTCCAAACACCCGCCTGAGCGTCTCAACGAGGTGACGATATCTCCATCATTATTTCTATATGATCACTGGAGCCATATCTGTGGGTACGCCTCTACACCACCAGGGACCGCTCACTTATAGGAGATTGATATCCCCCGGGGACATCTGGATCTGAGATTTGTCATTTACTTGGTGTATTTCTGGTAAGCAGATTGTTTTGGTGAAGCTTTTCAGCGGGTTCTCAGCTCATTTGAAGTTACCCTCTATGCTCATTTACCTCCAATATCTGGTAATTGCATTAATATCAAGGTGGTGGCTTATCCTACGGCCTCTATGTGTTACACATTGTTTCGCTTTTACTCAGCATATATCTGGTAATTGCAATACGTTAAGGTGGTGGTTCATCTATAGCCTTCATCGTCTTTTTGATTGCTCATATTTGCTTACACACATCAGCATCTGGTAAGCTGCTTGTGTTGGTGGTGGGCTGCATTATCACCTTCCTTTTTTCTTTCACACACTTGGGAGTGATTCACTTGATTATACAGTATCACGCTATGTTCTATTTGTTTTTATTCCCACACCCAAAATATCATAATCTTGGGACGGCCATTGTTGAGGAGGAACCCGTCGCAGATTCTCATCTGGCTCGGCTAACCCTTATTCAAGGCATATTTTACTGCTACTTCTGGTAAGCAGTGAATTCACTTATTCTCCTGCACGGATATTTGGTTGAAAATATCATTTTGGACTTTCTAATTCAATTTATTACTTTATCAAACATTGGGACTCTTTGGATTCTTGATTTTTGTTTGTGTCACTTAGCGCAACTAACTGAAAGATGACTACATTCATTTATAATTAGCTAAAACCAGGGCTTTTTTTCAGCGGGAACGCGGGGTAACGCAGTTCCGGCACCTCTAGCACTGAATGCATGAAATGGCAAGGGGTGTTGAGGTGTGCTTGAGGATCTATTGTTGCTGGGGTTCATTTGTTGCTGGGAAGGATCTACTATAGAGGGAGGAGTCAACTGTTGGCTACTGGAGGGTCTATTGATGCTGGCTTCTAGAAGACCTATTGTTGCTGGAGGGGTCTTTAATGCTGTGATGGATCCATTGTTGCTTGGGGGGTACTTTGCTGTGGGGGGGGGTCTTTTGTTGCTGGGGAAAACTATTGTTGAAAGGGGGGTGTATTGTTGCTGGATGAAGGGGATATATTTCATGGCTTATCAATAAAAAATTCCATAAAATTTCTACAAAATGATGCTTGGTGGAACTGGGAGGTGGATAGAGGGAGTAATCAAGGGATGGTGCTCAGAAGTTGGTAGGGGCGGAGACAAGGGGTGGCTTGAAAGGGGAGTTCCTGCACCTTTTCTCTGAGAAAAAAAGCCCTGGCTAAAACCTTACTACACAGATTTATTTAACCACTTACTGACTGCTCACTAGAGCACTACTGCGGCAAAGTGGCTCGATAACGTCTGGCGACGTAGTACTACGTCACCAGACATTCCCCTTTCTCGGCGGCGCTCACGCGCCGCCAGAGGCTCGCACCCGTTGTGTTCAGTCACAGCGGGAGTCGGGCCAGGGGATCGTCAGGGAATCGAGTGTGGAGATCCGCCCGCTTGTGTAAACACAAGCGGGCGGATCTCCTAAGTGACAGGCAGGGTCAGATTTCAGGGTTCAGCATAGCTGAACCCTCGATCTGTCCTTGTGTCACATAGTCACCTACCCCCACACACGTCAGTAAGCACCAGGCATACATTAACCCCTCCCTCTCCAATAAAATTAACCCCTTCCCTGCCAGTGTCATTTTTACAGTAACAGTGCATATATATATAGCACTGATTACTGCAGTAAGGTCACTGGTACCCCCAAAAGTGTCAAAAATGTCAGTCAAGGGTCCGATCTGTCCGCCGCAATGTTGAAGTCCCGCAAAAAAAATCGCAGATCGTCGCCATTACTCGTTAAAAAAAAAAAAACACCAAAAATAACAGAAATCTTTCCCTTAGTTAGTAAACGCAATAACTTTCGCGCAAACCAATCAAAATATGTTTATTGTGATTTTTTTACCAAACATAGGTAGCAGAAAACAAATTGGCCAAAAATTTTAAAAAAATTTGATTTTGACATTTTTTTGGGGGGAATTTCATATAAAAAAATGTGAAAAATATTGTTATTTTTTCAAAATTTACGCTCTTTTTTTGTTTATAGCACAAAAAGTAAAAATCGCACAGGTGATCAAATACCACCAAAAGAAAGCTCTGTTTGTGGGAAAAAAAGGACGTAAATTTTGTTTGGGTACGGCCGCGCAATTGTCAGTTAAAGTCGCACAGTGCCGAATCGCAAAAAGTGGCCCAGACGTAAGACAGCAAAATCCTCCGGTGGTAAAGTGGTTAAATATACACAGCTGTAATATGTTGCTGCTCAAGGAATGCTTTAAGTCTTTTGTTTGATATTATCTCTGTAGTTTAGTAATGGACAGTAAATGAATGGCGTCACCGGCAGGGAATGAGATGGTTAAGTCTGTGCTTTTATTGAGAATCCAGGATGCCTGCTGCAGGAAGTGGAAGAGAAAATAGCAGAGAGCAGATTCTAGTAGAGTAAGATGAAAGCATGAGATCTAAGAGGCAAAGGTAAGATGAAGCAAGTCAAAGAAGAAAGGTGAGGAAATTAGACTCAGTCAGATAACAATTATTTGTTTTACCATCACACTGTTTCCTCTCAAATTGGACACACTATACAGTGTTGCCATTGTGGCTGTAATATAAGGAATATAAGGTTGAGGAATGATATGTCAGTATTTTCATACTGAATTTGTTTTCTGAAGAAATAGGTCAATCACACATGCAAAGAGACTACAGGGAGTTCATTTATAATGTAAAACTAATAAACAAGCAGCTGCTAACTATGCATGCAATAATGTATATTACACAAATTATCTTCAACAAAATGTAAATCATTTCTACATTTACGGTTAGTTTCATGGGACTTCTCTTTATTGCCTTTCCTGTCCCTGTTTTACTCATTGTAAGCAATTTTCCTACCTCTATAAAAAAAAATATTGTGTGTGGGGGTAGACTGTACATTATTTAAATGAATGCGGTGTTCCGGCCGAAAATACTTTTTAAAATAAAAACACTACTTTAATATTAATACACCGCCATGTACTTTAACACTATTTTCTGATTTATAACTAGCACAGTATTTGATTGTAAAGGATTTCTTACTTTTAAAAATGCTTGCAGAGCGTGGCCATCTCCAGTGTGGGCATCTGAAGCCGCATTGTCCCTCTTCCTGTATTCCGTGCAAGCTGGCTACCAAGAATGCACCTGGCAATCTCACGCCTGCGCTGTAGATTGCGATTGGCAATGCCGCTTTTGGGTCGGGTTTTCATAGCGACGGCAGCGTCGAAGGAAGTTGCCTCCTGGGATTGATGAATAAAAATTATAGCCCAATTCGTTTTCACAAAACATAGCAATGCTGATATCAGTAAAGTTCAAAATTTGGGTGGAATTCCACTTTAAATTAAGAAGGTACCATCCCATAGAAGACCAATAAAGAACTACAAAGTTGTTTTGGGACTTTTCATGTACCTTCTTGGGTTAAAAACCACTTGACCAACTAGTTTATATAAAAATTTCTAAATATCTTTATTCAAAACTTTATACAATTCTTTAACCACTTGCCAACCGCCCGCCACACCTTTACTGTGGCAGGCTGGTTTGGCTGCGCGAATCGACGTATGGGTATGTCGGTTCGTGGAAACAGTCCTGGGGGGAGACGCACGCCGCCCCCAATAGGGAGCTGGAATGCCGATCCATGGGACCGGCGGCACCGATTGCTGCCGGGCACCCGTAATCGATCCCCACTAAGAGAGAACAACAGTCAGCTGGTTTAAATACAGCAGACCATTGTTCTCTCTGAAATGATCACAAAGCGCCTGTGATCCTTCTATATAGGATCACAGGTCTCTATGATCATTTCACAAGGCCATCCCTCTCACAGTTAGAAAACACTCCCCTAGGCTCACACTTAACCCTTTGATCACCACTGGGTTAACCCCTTCCCTGCCAGTGTGGTTATTACAGTAACAGTGCATTTTTTTAGCACTGATTACTGTAGTAATGTCACTGGTCCCTCCAAAAGTGTCAAAAATAGCAGTTAGGTGTCCAATCTGTCCACCGCAATGTTGCAGTCCCGCTAAAAATCACAGATCGCCGCCATTACTAGTAAAATAAATAAATAAATAAATAAAAATGACATAAATCTTTCCCGTAGCTTGTAGACGTGATAACCTTTGCATAAACCAATTAAAATATGCTTATTCCGATTTATTTATTTTTTTTACCAAAAATATGTAGCAGAACACAAATTGGCCTAAAAGAATGAAAAATTTGACTTTACATTTTTTGGGGGGGAATGTTATATTATAGAATTGTCACTCTTTTTTTGTTTATAGCGCAAAAAATAAAAATCACAGAGGTGATCAAATGCCACCAAAAGAAAGCTCTATTTGTGGGAAAAAAAAGGACATCAATTTTATTTCAGTACAGTGTCGCACGACCGCGCAATTTTCCGTTAAATTAACGCAGTGCCAAATCGCAAAAAATGGCCTGGTCATTAAGGGGGCAAATCCTTCCAGTCCAGAACTGGTTAAAGAAAAGGTAAAGGTACATACAAAGTCCTAAAGAAACTCTGTAGTTCATGGTTTTATTTCCCTACCACTATAGTGCATACAATGTAATCCTTTTATTGCCACTAATCTACTTCGAACATAAGTGACAGTGGGGTGGGCTTATCACATACTACACGAGGCTGCAGACACCATGAGAGTGTTTAAATCTGACAAGTCAATTGCCAGCTGTCAGATGTAAGTGATCCGGTGGTTGTGCAGTCGCTGGATAGTTTCCACACACCTCAGTAATGGCGATCGCCCCTCCATGCATCCCTTGCCATGTTTACTGGGCTCTTCGCGCCCATTGGAGGACCTGTAATGAGCATGGTGGCTGCCACTGGGTACAGGGGAGGGAGATCAGTGACCGTCAGTTCGCTGGTCTCCCCTTCCTGTTACTGACTCAGAAGTGATGCGTAAAACATCAAGGTCCCCATTTTACCATACTGGTAGGGGAAAAAATGAAGTTTAATTGGAGAACAGGTAAGACAGTCTATTAGAAACCAGATTTTTCCGGTCCCCCAAAAAATCATCTCAAAGGAAAACTTTGTCCCATATGTAGTAATAAAAAAAAAAAAGGTTTAGTTAAAAAAAAAATTTAAAAAAGTGTGAAGAAAAAAACAAAAGTGTGGAAAAATGTTACATTTCATTCAGAAATCAAGGCCCCAGAGTCTGAAGGAAGAGTGGAGAGGCACAGAATCCAAGTTGTATGAGGTCCAGTGTGAAGTTTCCACAGTCAGTGATGATTTGGGGAGCCATGTCATCTGCTGGTGTTGGTTCACTGTGTTTTATCAAGTCCAAAGTCAGCGCAGCCCTCTACCAGGAAATTCTAAAACACTTCATGCTTCCCTTTGCCGACCAGCTTTATAGAGATGCTGATTTCATTTTCCTGCAGGACTTGGCACCTGCCCACACTGCCAAAAGTACCAATACCTGGTTTCATGATCATGGTATCACTGTGCTTGATAGGCCAGCAAAATTGCCAGAGGAAGATGAAAGACACCAGACCCAACAATGCTCATTCCCCACAGTTACAACCTTTTGTACCACCTGCCCCACCCTATTAGATTGTAAGATCTTCTGAGCAGGGTCCTCTTAATCCTCTTGTATTTTATTGTATTGTAACTGTATTGTCTCCCTTTTATATTATAAAGCGATGTGTAAATTGTTGGCGCTATATAAATCCTGTTTATTAATAATAATAATAATAATAACAATGCAGATGAGCTGAAATCAAAGCAAGCAGGGCTTCCATAACACCTCAGCAGTGCCACAGGCTGATCACCTCCATGCCATGCTACATTAACCACTTGAGGACCGAAAAGGCACTGCGTGATTTTAACTGGTAATTGAGCAGTCATGCAATGCTGTACCCAAACAAAATGTATGTCCTTTTTTCCCAAAAATAGAGCTTTCTTTTGGTGATATTTGATCACCTCTGTGTTTTTTATGTTTTGCAAAATAAATGAAAAAAAAATAAATTTTCTACTTTTTCCTATCAAAAATATCCAATAAACTCAATTTTTGTCATACATTTAGGCCAAAATGTATTTAGCTAAATGTCTTTGATAAAAAAAAATCTCAATAAATATATTTATTGGTTTGCGCAATATTTATAGCGTCTACAAACTATGGTGTGTATGCTGGAATTTACGCAGCTTATGCTTTCTTACTGCCTATATCATTTCTTGAAGTGCTAAAATGGCAGGGAAGTACAAAACCTTCCCCCAAATTACCTCTTTTTGGAAAAGTAGACACCCCAAGGGATTTCCTGAGAGACATGTTGATCCCATTGAATATTTATTTTTTTGTATCAGGTGTTTGAAAAAGGTAAAAAAAAAAAACGTTTTTTTTTTTACACAAAGTTGTCATTGAAATGATATATTGCTCACGCATGCCATGGGTATATGTGTAATTACATCCCAAAATACATTCTGCTGCTTCTCCTGAGTATGGAATCACAGTTTTGGAGGCCATGAAATGCCAAGACAGCACAAAACCACCCAAATGACCCCTTTTTGAGAAGGTAGACACCCTGAGCCATTTGCTGAGGGGCATGTTGAGTAATTTGCAGATCTTGAAAGGTATGGTGTAGTGAGTCCTGCGCTGTCTAAACTAGAGCGATTGCAGGGGTTTAAAGGAGACCCCAGATGCTGCTAGTACCGGAACTGGTGACCAAACAGTGTAAGATATATAAACGGTGGGGGGTACTGCGCTTCTGGGTAGGTGAACAATATTAAATAAATAAATAAACTATATCTGGTGTGTGTGCCTATCACAATATATATAGAAGAGAACTATACCATATAAATTAAGTCCATATTCATAGTAAACAATTTAAAATAAAAATAAAAGTGCAATACTCTAAAAACCACTTAATGTGCTGATGATGCTTTAGTGACAAATAAGGTGCTCGGGTGCATATATATAAAACCAAAGTGTCCTCAGTGCTTCACAAACATATTATATAATGGTCTGGGTGTAAACAAAGTCCAAAATAAATAAAAAAATGAATAAACAGATGTGTTCAAGTGGGTAAGTTAAGTCCACAGGTGCTACTCCTTCACCAAACACCGTGCTGCAAATAGTGGGGTGCTTCTCCTTATCCCCTCAGGGTGTTCTAGCCGCTCACCTTAAAGACTAAGGGTAAAAAGCCTTATCACTAATCCAGGGGGCTCCTCTCCAATTATATGCCGTACTCCACTAGGGTCAGATATCTGGGCTGCTGCGGATGATTTGGCTCCCTCTCCAGACTCTCCACAGTCACAATGGCTCTCAAAACAGAATACTCAAAATAGTGCAGTATGTCTGGATAACGGGTACTTTATTAAAATATCATTAAAACTACTCACATTTGCTGAGTACACAAAGCGCAAAAAAAGGATAGCGTCGGAGTGGGATCGCAGTCCTCACTTCCGCGATGTGCATCACTTCCGGTCCGAACATCCCTACGCGTTACGCCACTTCAGGGGACCCCTGAAGAATCCACGTGACGCGGAAGTGGCGTAACGCGTAGGGACGTTCGGACCGGAAGTGACGCACATCGCGGAAGTGAGGACTGCGATCCCACTCCGACGCTATCCTTTTTGCGCTTTGTGTACTCAGCAAATGTGAGTAGTTTTAATGATATTTTAATAAAGTACCCGTTATCCAGACATACTGCACTATTTTGAGTATTCTGTTTTGAGAGCCATTGTGACTGTGGAGAGTCTGGAGAGGGAGAGGGAGCCAAATCATCCGCAGCAGCCCAGATATCTGACCCTAGTGGAGTACGGCATATAATTGGAGAGGAGCCCCCTGGATTAGTGATAAGGCTTTTTACCCTTAGTCTTTAAGGTGAGCGGCTAGAACACCCTGAGGGGATAAGGAGAAGCACCCCACTATTTGCAGCACGGTGTTTGGTGAAGGAGTAGCACCTGTGGACTTAACTTACCCACTTGAACACATCTGTTTATTCATTTTTTTATTTATTTTGGACTTTGTTTACATCCAGACCGTTATATAATATGTTTGTGAAGCACTGAGGACACTTTGGTTTTATATATATGCACCCGAGCACCTTATTTGTCACTAAAGCATCATCCGCACATTAAGTGGTTTTTAGAGTATTGCACTTTTATTTTTATTTTAAATTGTTTACTATGAATATGGACTTAATTTATATGGTATAGTTCTCTTCTATATATATTGTGATAGGCACACACACCAGATATAGTTTATTTATTTATTTAATATTGTTCACCTACCCAGAAGCGCAGTACCCCCCACCGTTTATATAATTTGCAGATCTTGCTTTTTGTCACAAAGTTTTGAAAATTGAAAAAATATACATTTTACTTTTCTTTCTTCATTTTCCAAAACAAATAGGAGCTGCAAAATACTCACCATACCTCTTAGCAAATTGCTTTGGGTGTTTACTTTATGAAAAGGGGTCATTTGGGGGGGTTAGTGCTATCTTGGCATTTCATGACCTCCGAAACTGTGATAGGTAGTAAGGATTGAAATCAACAATTTACGCCCTTAGAAAGCCTGAAGTCGGTGATTGGTTTTTGGAGTCCTGTACGCAGCTAGACTGCCAAAAAGTCTCACACACTTGGTATCCCTGTACTCAGGAGAAGCAGAAGAATATACTTTGGGGTGTAAATTCACATATACCCATGGCATGTGTGAACAATATATCATTTCAATGACAACTTTGTGTAAAAAAAAAAAAAAAAAATTCCCGAGACTTGTGGTAAAATATAAAATATTCCATGGACTCAACATGCCTCTGAGAAAATAGCTTAGGGTGTCTACATTCCAAAAAGGGGTAATTTGGGGGATGTTTGAACTGTCCTGGCATTTTATGCCCAATAATAGAAGCTTATGCCACATCACCCACTCTTCTAACCACTTCAAGACCAAGCCTTTTCTGCCAATTGTTGTTTACATGAAAAAATTATTTTTTTTACTAGATAATTGCTTTAAACCCCCAAAAACATCATATTTTTTAAAAAAGCAGAGGCCCTACAGAATAAAATGGTGGGTGTTGCAATTTTTTTTTGTCCCACAGTATTTGCGCAGAGATTTTCCAAACGCAATTTTTTGGGAAAAAACACTTTTTTTTTTAATTTAATGCACAAATACATTATATATATTGCCAAATTGTTTGCTAAAATATTTAAGATGATCTTATGCTGAGTACATAGATACCAAACATGACATGCTTTAAAATTGCACATGCCCGTGCAGCCACGACAATCTACATACATTTTTAAAAGTCTTTAAAAGCCTTTACAGGTTACCACTTTAGATTTACATAGGAGGTCTACTGCAAGAATTACTGCCCTCAATCTTATATTTGCGGAGATACCACACATGCATGGTGCAATTGCTGTTTACATATGACACGAGACCGATGCTTGCGTTTGCCTTTGCGCACAAACACGGGGGACAGGGGTGCCTTCATTTTTTTTTATTATTACTATTTATTTTGCTTTTTTATTTTATTTTGACACCTTCTCTTTCTTTTTTTTTTACTATAATTTTTAGTATTATCATAAGGGAATGTAAATATTCCCTATGATAGCAATAAGTAGTGACAGGTTCCTTTTTTTGAAAAAAATGGAGTCCATTAGACTCTAGATCTCTCCTCTGCTTTTTAAGCATCTGATCACACCAAGATTGGTGTGATAAGATACTTTCCCCATGGCACTGTTTATATCTGGCAAAACCAAACTTATGAAATGCTTTTAGCTTTTGGTATCTTAGGCAAAAGATATGATTGGAGCCATCCTGGTCTCCAATCAGCTCTATGGTCAGCTGACGGAACCACCCTGCTGCAGTCTCGGGTTACCCGGTGGGACAGCAGAGCCCAAGAAAACCATAGAAGGCAGCGGGAGTGGGGAGTCCCCTTCCACTGCTTGTAAAAGCAGTCTAGAAGCTAGTTAGCTGCTAGGATTGCTTTTACATGAAGGCTGACTGTAAAAAACAATACCAAGATGATGCCTAAACCTGCAGGCATTATCCTGGTACGACCACTCAAAGTCCAGCGACGTACCATTACGTTGCTGGTCCTTATTGGGCATACATTGTAAGGTTCTTTTTTTTTTTTCATGCAGCCTGTGGGCTGAAGGAAAAAAGAGAACCTAACAGATTTCTCCATTCACATTGATAGATGTGGATGAAGAAATCTCTGCCAGAAAGGTGTGTGGTATGCCCACCATTAGACCTCCCAGCATCTGCCCACTTCTAATGATGAGTATACATGCAATGTTCTTTTTTTTCGTTCAGCCCATGGGCTAAAAAAAAAAACCATAACAGATTCCTCCATTCACATCGATCGATTAAGAAATCTCTGTCAATAAAAGTGTTAAAAAAAAATATATATAGGCACTTCAGTTTATATCAGTTTATGTTAGTATTGCTGAAAAAAATGACGTGGGGTCCCCCCCAGTCCATAGCAGGCCCCCCTTGGGTCTGGTATGGATTTTAAGGGAAACCCCGTGCCAACATTTAAAAAAAAAGGGGGACTTGTTAAAGGGGGCTTCCAGATTCCGATAAGCCTCCCCCACAGACCCCCACAACCACACCCCACGGTTGTCGGGAAGAGACCCCTGTCCCCATCAACATGGGGGCAAGGTGCTTTGGGGTGGGGGGGCAGAATCCCCCCTGCCCCAAAGCATCCACCTCACCCCCGTGTTGAGGGCATGTGGCCTGGTATGGTTCAGGCATGCATTCTCTCAATGAAACTTTAGGCAGAAAGTATATTTTTACCTTAACTGAAACAAGATGTAAAACAGTAGATTATGGTGCCAGAATCTTGGAAATTGCATTTTTTTAGACAGGAGACTTCATCCTCAGTGCTAAGGATCACAGATAAATATGTAAACAAGGTGCTTAAGACATTATAATAAAAAAAAAAAAAAAGCTAGAGCCCCCCAAGCTTTTTTATTTCCTGAAATTGGACTCCTACCTCCTGCCTCCCACTCATTCCTTTTCATTCACCAATCACCACTTTAATTTATAATGTAATGTATAATTTCACACTACCAGGAAATCTCAAGATCTTGGCAGATCAGATTCTGTGGTAGAGGTAAGGAATAGTAGGTTGTGCAAGGTATGTACAAACACCCTTAGCTGCATCCACATTATACTTTGCAGTTTTTTTTACAGCTTCATCTTAAAGCGTAACTCCAATTTTGTTGAGAAAAAAAAACATTCCCCTCTGGGTGATCTCTGTACATTGCACAGATTTTAACAAACTTTGTTGCGGATTCCTACCTTTTGTTATTCCGAAAAAATCATTGTTTGTTCCTCTGCGCCTCTGTGCTGAGTGGGTCAAATGGGAGTGGTTTCATAATTATCTATCAGCTGTGGCAGCTGCAGGGCTCTAATGAGGAAAGCTGCTGGGCCTGCATCCTATTAGACGTGTTCCTATTGGGAGTCTCTCACCAAAAATTACATTTTTGTTGCAGGGGATGCCAGAAATCTGACTTGTATCTTAGGCAGACTTCTGGGAAAATTGATGAGCCAATCACACAAGCAGGAAATTATGTTTCTGGGGTGTGGTCAGTACACATTCTGTGTACAGAACACCCCCAGGTAGCCATATTGCATTGCATTTTAAGAAAATTACAACAGCTGCAGATTGAAAAGGAAAGGTCATTTTTAATAACATTCATTTTTTCCCCCACTAAAGCAGAGTTACCCTGTAAGTTTATATTAGGGGATAGTTGTATTAGGGATGGTGTTACAGAGAGGGTTAATGGTAGAAGTTATTGTTGGTTAGGGTTACAAGTAGGATTAATCTAATGAGGTCCTTAGAATAGCACATTTCTCCAGTGGCAGTAACTCAGCACCAAAAACCAGCTCCAATCTCCCAGCATTAACCACTTTACGACCAGCCGCAGCAGATGTACTGTGGCAGTCTGGCTCATACAGGCAAAGCCCCGTATATGTACGGCGCTCGCCTGGGAGGAGCTAGGGGGCGATCGCGCGCCGGCCTTTCAGTGGTAGAGCCAGTGCGGGTGTCAGGCGGCTCTGATGGCCGCCGGCCACATGCGCTCTCCCACCGCTGCCAGAGAAGGACGGACGGCTGATGTAAACACAGCCGTCCATACTTCTCCCTGAAGTGGTCACAGATGTCATGTGATCCTGCTATATAGGATCACATGTCTCTGTGATGACTTCACAAGCTATGCCCTCCCACAGTTAGAATCACGCCCCTAGGGTCACATTTAACCCCTTGATCACCAATACTGTTAACCCCTTCCTTGCCAGTGTCATTATTACAGTAACAGTGCATATTTTAGTACTGATTACTGTAGTAATGTCACTGGTCGCCCCAAAAGTGTCAAAAATGTCAGTTAGGGGTCTGATCTGTTCGCCACAATGTTGCAGTCCCGCAAAAAATCGCAGATTGCCGCCATTTCTAGTTAAAAAAAAAAAAAAACAATAAAAATGATATAAATCTTTCCGTAGATAGTAAACGCAATAACTTTTGCACAAACCAATCAAAATACGCTTATTGCAATTTTTTTTTTTTACCAAAAAATATGTAGCCGAAAACAAATTGGCCTAAAATGTTAAAAAAATTTGATTTTTAATTTTTTTTTTGGGAATTGTCGCTATTTTTTTGTTTATAGCGCAAAAAATAAAAATTGCACAGGTGATCAAATACCACCATAAGAAAGCTCTATTTGTGGGAAAAAAAGCACGTTAATTTCATTTGGGTACAGCGCCGCACGGCCACGCAATTGTCCTTTAAAATCACGCAGTGCCGTATCGCAAAATAGGGCCTGGTCATTGAGCAGCCAAATCATCCGGTCTGAAAGTGGTTAAAAGACAAATTTTTTTAGGGTTAAAATTTTTCTTCTGTGAAAAAAGTAAAATAATTATAGAAGTACAATCATGGTATTGGGTAACAGCCCTAAGGGAAAAATGTCAAATACATTTTTCTTCCAGTTGCCAGAATAAATAACGCTCTAGTTTTATCTAAATGTAGAATAATACATATCCTAGTTACTTCCATGTAATAATTACATATATGTCTACAGTTTTATAATTAGATAGTAAGAGTTCCTATCCCTTGAAAAATGCTATATTCTAATAATTTGGTAGCTGGAAAATGTATGCTGTTTTCAATCACACTGGATCAGTAACCTAACTGGATCAAATGTAATATAGGGGCCTATTTATCACAACCACCAAATATTCACAGCAAGCTTATCTGCGCAATGCATGTTTCTTTAGCATAAAGGAGCGGGTTCGCTTGCAGTGAATATTTGATCAATAAATATTTGGCAAATATCTGGGTAAGGCACTACTTAAAAAGAAAAGAAAAAAAAAACATAGTATGATGCGGAGCATTAAAAAATTCAGTAAGGATTGTAATGTGCATGGCCAGCAGAATATTTTTTCCAAAACACTATCTTTTATAGACCCTTCAAAGCTGACTGGAAAAACTACTATCTTATGGGGCATTATTTGTTTGAGCACCAGGTTCAAGAAAAAATAGTGCTCTGATTTATCCAGACATACGTCTGTTGTGATCTATGTGCTGGGGCGTTTAAATTGCATTTTCTCCCTTTACTATCTGAGAATCTGAGGTCTGGGCCTAAAACTGTGCTAAGACACACAGTGGGTGGGTGAGAGGAGAATATTGCTACCAAACGTGAAATGGTGCTTTCCTATTGATTTTCTACTGAAATGCTTTCTTTTTCCATTTAGAAACCCAAGCTTTGCTTTTGATGCCTGTGGCTAGCTTACGTAAATTAGTGATTATTGATATTTTTTGAGCTCAGGAAAAACAAGGAGTTATTTTAAAAGCATCTGTATGCGTGTATCATTCAAAACAATCTGCAGCAAGGAAAACAACAATGGTTTCAGGAACGCACGCACATTCATTCATTTTAAGGGTAGAAGAAAAAAAGGATGTATCTGTAGTTTATTTTCATTTTGAAGAAGCATACCATTGATCTAAGACATGTGAATAAAATAAATCTTCCAGCTGAAGATTTAACTCCACAAAGAATGCTCCTGTGGATTGAATTTTGTTGAGGCTTCACCTTTGTAACCTGATCACAAGCTTATCCAAAATAGCTCATGTCTCCAACTCTGTCAGATATCAAGGTCATTATGAAGTATAGCACCTGCAGGACTGCAGTATTTAATAGGTCTGGGGACATTTGCCAGAGCCAACTTCAAATGCACAACTTGTTATACTTTCTCCAAAGTTCGCCATCATTAGCATTACCTGAGATTTTATAAAATTGAGGAGAAAGTTGTGGTGCTGGGATTTTTATGAAATTCATACTTCTAAAAAGATGTACTATTATTTTATGTTCCATAAGGAGCATACCTAGGTAATGCTTTACCTTTTGTTGAGTAAAAGTATCCATAAAATGTAGACAGTGTACTGTATGACATACAGAAATAAAAAGAAATAACACTGTAACACCTAAATGTAACACATCATAGAGGAAGCTATGTAGTGCAATATTTCTCAAGTCATTGTATATGACCAATGAGTCATGTTTTCCGGAGTTCTTTCCCCTTGTACAAGTTATTTATTCTGTATTGCTTGTTAATTAATTGTCATGGCTGTTTCACCTAAGAAACACTCTTAAGACACTGCCTACTGGGGGTTCTTAAGGACCAGAGTTGGTAAAGGCTGGTACAGCATACAAAAGTCCATTGAACGTGTCTCCAATGTACAGGCTGAACTAGATTTAAAGCGTGATTGTGGAATTAAATATCAAACAATCTTCAGTGTAATAACGGCTAACTTTTGTATTTGTGGGTTTAAAATGCTTCTGAAGAAAGCAATATATCTTCATTAATGGTAAAGTATATTAGCAGCCGAATAGTCACGATACAGTGACATTATTTTGCCTGAATACAAAGTATTAATACAGACTTATCTTGAATATACAGTTAAAGAGTTTGTAAACCTCCAAAAAAAATCAAAAAATAAAAACCTGAAAGACAAAGGCATAATGAGCTAGTATGTATTGCATACTAGCCTATTATGAAATACTTACCTTAGAACAAAGCCTCTGCAGCGCTGCCTGCTCACCGCTGACATGGCCAAAAGGTTTACCCATCTCCCTTCCGAGTTCACGTCCTCCGGCCATCTGATTGGCCGGAGCCGCAATGACCTCATGCGCGGGAGTCGACGTTCACAGCACAGGGCTCTGAAGGAATGGCGATGGTGACCGTTCCTTCAGAGAGCATTCCCCAGTGATGTAATTGGCTGCATGCAAAGTAAATTTGAGGGAATGCAGAAATAACCCATATATAAAATTCAGTAAAGTGTTTTAAGGTCACTGGAAAAAACGAGATTTGGGGAACCTTTTGCAGTGGGGAGCAAAGAGGTTTAAACACCAGTTCCGAAATTGGCCTTTAATGTAAGATATGTAACTGTATGGACTAGTCTTTCCAAGAGATTGGCTTCTAGAAGATACAGTGCATTATTTCCTAAGGGTGTTGGATGCTTTTCCAAAAGAACAATAGTGTTGCTTGAAGATTTAAAAACATGATAAAATATTGATCCAGGGATTTATCCCAAAAGAATTTAGAATTCAGAAAGAATTTTTCCTTGTTAAAGAATTAAGTTTTTTTTGCCTCTAGATTTAAACATATATAAAAGCAAAAATGTTTTAAGATAAATGGTTAAAACCCCTAATAGGGTTAAAATAATATACTGCGCCATGGATGTGCCTTTTTGTATTGTTAGTTATTACCTTTGTTGCTCAACACATTTCTTACTACAATCGTACTAACAGATTGTATATAACTTTAAAGTGAGCGCTAGGTGGTATAAACAACATTACCTAATTAATAACCCCTCACAAAGATATATATACCTGTGCAATGTTGAGCTATACTAGGCTTCTACCACTTTGAAAATAATACACATGACCCCACGTGATACAAATGCCCATAAAAAGGCTTTTTTCCCCTTCACTTCCTATCCTGTGTAAACCACCCAGGAAATTAGATACAATCTCCCAAAAGTAAAGGGAAATTGGAAAATGTTCCCCAAATTCTTGTCCCATTGACAATTCAAAATTTTGAATGTTCCTCACTTTCAATACCAGTGCCAGTGATCACCAAAACATAAAACAATTTTTATGTTTTAAGGCCTAAGGCATTTTTTTGCATTTTTGGGCACTTTTTGCAGGTGTTTGGAGGCAGGCATTGACATCTGACCAAAAACACTTGTAATCTGCCAAAAAAGAAGCTCATGTATTTTTTAGAGCTTCAGGCGATTTGCTTCAGGCAACAAAATGCACATGTGTGAACAGAGGCCATTGAAATGAATTGGATTTTGCTTGTTGGGCATTTTGGAACTTCAGAGATGAGCGTTGTACTGGCTGAAAAATTCTCAGGTGTGAACAGGGCCTAATGCTGGCCATACATGGATCAGAATTCATCAGAAAGCAGCTGAGTTTCAATCCATGTATGGCCATTCCAGTTCACGAGGAGTCGATCTATCGGTCGACTTCTCACGAACGGGACTGCTGGAAATGTTCAGTTTGATCAGCTCTGCAGCCAATACAATGACACAGTGGAGAGTCTTCCTGCATTTTTTCATTTCAAACTCGCTCATGTATAGACAGCTTTACAGTTTAAAGCTACCTTTAAAGGTAATCACTTGCTGACCGCCCACAGCAGTTTCACTGCTGCAGGCTGGCTCAGTTATGCGAGCCGACGTAGTACTACATCAGTCATGCACGCAGTCGGTGGCGCACTCCCACCCCTACTAGGTAGTGGGGATGCCAATGCACGGGGCCGGTGGTGATCACTCTCCGCTGAGAGAGAAAAACGGTCAGGTGTTGTAAACTTTGGTACAGTGTCGCACGACCGCGCAATTTTCCATTAAAAAAGTAACGCAGTGCCGAATCGCAAAAAATTGCCTGGTCATTAAGGGGGCAAATCCTTCTGGTCCAGAACTGGTTAAAAGAGGTTTCTGTGCATCTCACAAAGCTCTGTAACAAATATGTCAAGACAAAAGCAGAACCCTGGCGTTTTCCACTGCTTGTTAAGAAAAAATTCCATTAAGCTCTTGGACTGAATCTATAAATTAAATTGTCTCTGTGTTTACAATTTCTGTGGGTTGCAGACTACAATTTACCCATTATACACAGTTCTTGGTAAGAGGAGCATAATATTAACACTATGGGACCGATTTAGAACTTTATGCACAAATTCTTACTGTGACTTAAAATAAAAAAGGACAATGTGCATATGACCTGATAAAATGATATGCATCAGAGAGAAATAGGGGCGTGCCATTCCTTTCAAACTAGTCTCCTGACTTAGTAAAGAAAAAAATACCCATACTAAAAGCCCTTGTATACATAGCCTCCTGACTTATTTGATACTAACCATCTAAGTTATGGACCTGGGAACATTGAGGCATGTACAAAGTCTGAATCCCTGGTTTACATACTTGTTCTGTCTCATAAATTATTTAAAAAATGAAAATGATCATTAAAAGAAAAAGCTGATCTAAATTCAAATTTTATATGGACTATAGTTTGTAGACACCTTTGACAGATCCCCCTGGCTCCCTGCTTAGGTGTTTCCTTCTGCCAAGCAGTGCCTCCTGCCCTCCAAACCATTCTGAGCAGACATAGAGCTATACCAGCCCTTTTTACCCCAAACATTGTACACAGACAAGATGAGATAAAATCAAAAGGAATGACTGTTTATTGAACCTCAGACACATACTTTTTATCCCACATGAGGATGTTCCCCTCCTGATCATATTACCCTAACAAACTACAAACTGTAATACAGTTTGCAACACAAACTGTAAACAGGAATACAATTATAGCTAACAATGATCTTAACTAAATAGTAAATAATTAAACAGTAGGTTAATCAAAAAACATATAATGTCACACAATAATTTGGTAATAAGGTAAAGTGGTCACCAAATTAATCTCATCTCCAAGAGATTATTAGGCCCCGTTCACACTGGGGCGACGCTACTTCCCGGGGCGACCTCACAGGTCGCGGCGCGCAGCTCGCACCACGACCTCGGAGCGGCCAGCACGGACTTCATAACATTGAAGTCTATGCAGGTCGCTCCGGGTCGACCCAAAGAAGCTCCGGACCCTTTTTCTAAGTCGGAGCAACTTGTGTCGCTCCTATTAGAATGGGTCCACAGCTTCTCTCTGTGAGGCGACCTACGGCGACCTGTCAGGCGACCAGTGTGAACAGGGGATCAGACAGACAGAAACAATAGAACAATGGAGAAAACCTAATTAACAATAACAAACAGTGATCTCACCCCACCTCAGACTATTTGGCAACAGTATTCAAGAAGACCCAGGGCTGTCCAAATCTCATTAATCAGCTTTCTTTTCACAAACATCTGTTCACTGAGTTTCAAGTTGGCAGAGACCATCATGGCTTCCTTGACGGTTAAATGTAGGAATGTCCTTTTGCATTATATAACAGAACATCTTCCTAAATGCTTGTAGCTCCCTCAAATGGCAGGACCCATAGCCAGTGGGTAGGAGGCTTGCCCCTAGTCCTCTCCAAAAGCCTCTGTCCTGGTTGGGTCTGTCACACACCTGACCCTCACTCCAATACCATATGGCCAAAAGCTTGTAGACACCTCTTTCCAAGATATTGAGCTCAAAATGAAGGGTATTGTTAAATATACAGCATATAACGACATTTTAGAAAAAAAAGTACAGTGTTAATGTTACTGCATACAAAGACATCCTAGACAATGAGACTGAAAACTGGAGAAATCAAAATCTGGTGTAGCTCTGCATAGAAACCAATCAGCTTCCAGGAATCATGTTTTATCCAAACCTAATTGAGCAACCTGAACTTAAAATGTGATTGGCCACCATGCACAGCTGTATCAGATTTTTCACTCTCCAGTTTTAGCAACCCAACCCGAATGTATACCTTCAACCTTGTTTTATAATTTGGAGAAGGTCATTTTCTATAGCAGCCTGACATTTGCCCTGTGCTCAAAACCAGGTTATTAGAGACATGGTTTGACTAGTTTGGTGAGGAGAAACTGCACAGGACCCTAACCTCAACCCTACTGCATTTTAGAAATGGACTGGAGCACTTATTTCAAGCCAGGTCTTTATGTCCAAGATCAGTACCTAACCTCACAAGACACGCTCCAAAACATTGTGGAAAGCTCTCCTAGATGAGTTGAGACTAATATAACTGCAAATGGGGGCTGAGGGGAGCTCTTTATTTATGCCCAGTATAAGGTAAAAGTAAACATGGTATCAATAATCACTCAGGCTTACTTAGCAAAAAAAGCTATAAAGCAGATCTTGCATATTCATCAATGAAATAAATGTAAATATGTAAATCCCGCTTCACTTTTTTGCTGTGAAATCTTTAATAAAGGTTTCTTCAGGCCCAGAGAATCCCTCATTGTCTTCTTCTAATTCCTTGTTCTGTTGCTGCATACCTGGTCTGCCACTGTCACATTTCTTTCCAAAGTCATTGAGAGCTGGTTGTTTCTTCCCATTTCTTTATTGTGTTCGTAGAACAAGTTTGGGTGCTAGGATGTTTAGTTTCATGTTGCCATGGTGTTCGCAAAATCAGTATATTATCACCAGGGGTGAGACAGCAGAGACTTCAATTAAGTGTTGAACCTGATGCCTCCTGGAAATATATGATATAGGTATCCCAGAAGAAGACTCCAGGGGTGAGCTGCCAGTCACCCAAGCCTAGGTAAGGATGGAGGAGATGGGCAGATACAAACCAAAGATTAAGCAAAAAAGGTAAATAAGCACAAAGATAAGAAAAAGTCTGCTTTTTAATAATGAGAGAATTGGAATTATGTTGTCTGAGCTGAAAGGTTCATTTCAGGGCTCTATTTACACCATTGTATTTTTGTGTGTTGAGCATTTGGCGTGTTGTGGATGTGTTTTACAGGCATTGCCACAGATACATCCCTACCAAACACATGTTTTTCTGGAAACCACATTATTGATGCAACAAGCGGTATTTTCAATAAGCTGCACCTACAACTCACCAAAATGGGTAGATGTGAACAGCATCTAACATTTGCTATAACAGTGAGCTGCCTGTATCTTTGTCATAAATATATTGGACTACAAGTAGTAGTATTCTGATGAACCTGATTTTATTACGTATAAAAATAACATTAAGCTGAGAACACCGACCTGATCGCTCCAGTCCTTTGAAGTATGTTTTAACCACATGGCTGTTTCCATTCTAACATAGTAAATCTTAAATGTGAGAAAAAAAATAGGAAAATGTGTTCTAGTTTTATTACATATTACACTAAACAAATACCAAAAATAAGCTCTAAAATTGGTATAGTTATACAGTTTACAGATTTTTTTACAAAGAGTTTTGATATCTTAAGAGAAAGAGCATTATGATACTTCATGGATAAGACAGGGTTCTGCATGTTTTCTTGGTTGGATTGAGAGGATTTCTCTAAAGAAGTACAGTATATTTCCACAGAATGCTTTAGGGCCAGAGGATTAAAAGGAACATAAATAGGTTGGTAAGATATTTCAGAGATCAGATCAACCTTATCATTCAAGAGATGTATGAAATTACATATTGATATATATATATATATATATATATATATATATATATATATATATATATATATATATATATATATATATATATAGATATTTAATAAAGTCAGAATGCTTACTTTGTTTTACATATCAAACAAAATGCAATTGTATTTATTATTTACTTTTACATGTTATGTACAGTCAGAATATATTCAGAATATATGATATTCCAACTAGGCTTACATAAAACGGGACTATAAACTCTTACCCTCTGTCCCAGATGTCTTCAACTGAACCACATTGGTTCTGTTTGCAGATCTAGTTCTACTAGAAGTCCATACATTCATCATGGGAGCGTTAACACTTTTATTCATAGCTCCTGTATCAGGGCGTTGCTCTACCTGTTCTGCTGCTATGCCTGTAAACCAATCCAGCTCCCCTGGAAGGGTGCCCATTTTCCAAATTACACGATTTTTATTAGGCTGATCAGTGATACTTTGCCTATGTTTAAGCATGTCCCACAACACTTGGTGGGTACTGCTGTGACCAGTGCAGAATATAATATGTATCACGTTAGACAGAGAGCGGCTTTGGTCCTGCATGTAGGGCAGATCTTAGCCCTACACCCGCCCCCTGTCTGCACTGTACTATCCCCCCAGCTGTGCGGAACTGGCAAGACACATGAGGTTGGAATCATGGGAAAGCATTGGTTATCAATGTGTTCCTACATACAGCATTCACACTCCTCTGCTTGCCTGCACAGTGACTTCTTCCTCCCTGCTCACCTCATTTGTTTCACTGATACTTTCTCTTTCACAGTGTTCTCAATGTCTGTAGGACATCACCAGCTCCAACCCCTAGCCTAATTTTTTTTCTCTCCCTGTCTGTAACAATCTGTTACTGTAGCCCAATCCTTCTTTGTGTAGTGACTGTTTCCCCTGTTCCCTTCCCTCAGGTCCCCTCCTCTCTAGTCCACCACCAAATTTCGTAACTGCAATTAGTAGTGCTCTCTCCTCTGTTACTTTGATGCTGCTGGCACAAAATTCTTAGCTTTTTCTACATGTCTCCCACAACAGGCAATAGACTTTCGGGTTTGATATAATTGTAATATGTAATAGCGTTGGAGACAACTATTTTTAAGCCTCTATTGTTAATAAAGACATAAACACTGACATTAGTCTAGGTTCAGACTGTAGCAGGTCCATTGGGGCGTGTTTGCATAGCCACAGCAGCCCATTCATTTGAAAAAAGTCCTGGACCTTATATCAAAAACACAGCAGAGATGGGACTAGAGGAGGAGGAAGACATGGGATGGAGGAGATGGGACTGAGGAGATGGGACTGGAGGAGGAGGAAGACATGGTAGGGAGGAGATGGGACTGGAAGAGGAGGAGAACATGGGATGGAGGAGATAGTACCAGAGGAGGAGGAGGACATGGGATAGAGGAGATGGAACTGAAGGCAGAGGAGGACATGGGATAGAGGAGATGGAACTGAAGGCGGAGGAAGACATGGAATGGAGAAGATGAGACTGGAGGAGAAGTAAGACAGGGGATGGAGAAAATGAGACTGGAGGATGAGGAGGACATAGGGTGGAGGAGATGGGACTGGAGGAGGAGGAGGACATGGGGTTGAGGAGATAAGACTAAAGGAGGAGGAAGACATGGGATGCAGAAGATGAGACTGGAGCAGGAGGAGGACATTAGATGGAGAAGATGGGACTGGAGGAGGAGGACATGGGGTGGAGGAGATGGGACTGGAGGAGGAGCAGGACATGGGATAGAGAAGATGGAACTGGAGGAGGAGGAGGACATGGAATGAGGAGATGGGACTGGAGGAGGAGTAGGACATGGGATGGAGGAAAAGGAGAATATGGGATGGAGGAGATGGGACTGGAGGAGGAGGACGTGGGATGGGGGAGTTAAGACTGTAGGAGGATATTTTTTATACAAAATATAATTTCTTACTGTAAAATCTTGACCGCACTGATGTCTTGGAATATACCTTTCATTTTTATTAACTTTTAAGAGTGTTTAAATAAAAGTGGGTGCAATAAAGGACTCAGTGAGATGGCCAGCGGGCGGATTTGGTGTAACGGCCAGTGGTGGGCCTTGGGAAATGTTAGTGGTCAGGCCCAGGCCTAAAGATGTGTAAGGGGCCCTAACATTTCTGTTCTGATGGCTGCCCTGTGAGCAATATATATCTTTGGGCATTAAATTTGGCACTTATGTTGTGATATGATGATGATGAATTTAAGAAGCCATTCATAACGCAGAGTGGATAGTGCTATCTACTCTCTGCTGACTACCACAGTATTTCTTCCACATCATGCCTGCATTTTACGTGCCATTCATAAAATGCAGACTGCAATGTGGAACCTAGAGTGTCCCTCATGGTATTCCATAAATGGCAATATAACCAAGATTTTCTCCTACTGGAAAAAATGTTTATGTTCATTGAAATGAATGGGGATTTTCTTGCTTTGGTATTAAGCATATTTGCCACAAGACTTCTTTATAACTGGGTGCTTAAGTGTCATCACCAAAAAACGACTATAAGCATAAACAAGTCTTTGTCACTAATACGTGTTTGATATTAGCAATCATTCCCAAAAACCTGAAACAAACTTACCAAAAACCTTCACAATTGTTAAAGGGAAACGCCAGTCAAAAATACAATTTTTCCTATTAATAGTATGGTAAATATCTTTATTTTTGATATTATTTATTTTCTGGCTAGCTGCTTGTGTAGCTTAAAAAGTCTTATCTAAGCTAGACAAACAGCTTCTTCCTGTTTTTCACCGACAACACTATCTCCCTTTATCTGAATTTGCTAAGCTGCCTTTCACTTCCTGAAAAGGTTGTCTGTCTTTCTTAGACAGGCATGCCTAGACCTGCTCAGCTCCACCCCAATCCCTCCCATCCTTCACAGAACATCATCTCCTGAGAGAGAGAGAGAGAGAGAGAGAGAGAGAGAGGGGGGGCAATATATGAAAGAAAAAAGGTACAAAGGAACATTTTTCAAAGTTTAGAAGGATACAGATCAATTTCTATTGCTCATTACATGTGAATAATGAGTTTTATGCTCCCTTTCCACTAGTAAAACTTGTCATGCGACTTTGGACACACAAAGTCGCATGACAAGTCACAGCCCATTGATTTCAATGGCACCCGTTCCCATCGATGCCACTTTTAAAATCAGTGACTTTAAAAAGGTGCCTTTATTTAGAATGTACAATGCATCCTTACTGATGAGAGAACCCTGGGTGGGAACCTATGATCAACTACTTCCATTCTGTATACGCCTACTGGCTACACAGGAACAGTGTCCCTCCCTGGAAGTGATGTCACTAGCTTTCAGTAAACACACCCACTTGTTGCTCTTGGACTCAGCAAGAAGAGAAATTGAAGTCATGTGACAGCACTGAAAACTGCAGAATAAAAGGTAGAAAAACTGGGATTTTTTTCATTTTGACACATAAGGCTGAACTCAGCTTACATGATTGCAGGGGAGAATTTAAGGTATTAGGCTGTATTTAGGCTTTAACACAAACTCTTTATTAATCCTAATTATCTAACCTATAGCCCCAAAATACACATTTAAGGGTGTACATAAACCTAACCCAAGAACCAACCACTAGATCTAAAGCTAACATTGGAACCTAAGTCAAACCCTAATCTTCAGCTACAAACCAATCCCTAACCTAACCAGTAATTTTAATCTGGAGGTTAGCCTAGTGTCAATATTATATGGGCACAAAAAAAAAAAAAAAGAGAAAAAACGATGTACCAAAAAGCAAAAGTTTGGTGCACCATAGAATTTAGGTATACACGGTCCCTGAAGAAGTCTTTCAGATCAAACGTATTAGATACACTGGAGATAACTGAAACAAGTTTTTATATGGTTTAAAAAATGTTTTTATATAAACTACTTGCATTATATTTGTCTTTTGCATTTGGGTTTACCCCCTGAATGGAGTCTGTTAGAATCACTCCCTGCATGAGAAACAAGGGAGAATAATATACAAAGGAAATAGAACCAGACAGCAGTTGATAGAGCAGCTTAGAACAAATGTATATTGGCTAGCATATGTACCTGTAAATATGAAGTCAGTGCTGGTTTTTGACTGTCCAACTTGTTAGATATGTTGGTGCAGGTAGACGGTTTATAACAAGATTCTGCTGTGTGAAAGGCCTCATTCACAATGGCACTGTCAAACCTGGAATTTAGGGGACATTTCTTTTTTTTAAAAAATCTATTTTTATTAATTTGTAACGAATAACAATTCACAACAATTATAAGCAATAGTTAATAACATTGGTGTAAAATTCAGCACAAAAAAGGATCAGTACATTTTTTATATAAATCTTGATATCCCTGACCATCCTACCCCAGATGTGATCAATCTGTAGGCATGGAGTGGACATCAATTTAACCAGAGGAAATCAATTACATGGGATACCACAACAAAACAAAAACAAGGAAAAAGGAAAACTTTTGAGCATATCTATCGACTACATCAGAGCGGAGGAAAAGACACATATAAAAATCAAGTGTGTTCAAAACTTGGGGATATCGCTAAAGGTTACACTCCTTTAAATAAGCAGAAGCTTTAGGGTGAGATAACCAGGTAATCAATTTCTTTTTGAAAGTGGAGGTAGAATAATTCTTATAAGCTAGCATCAATTCAAATTGTGCTTGAGTATTTAACCTAGAAATGACAGTCGATAGGTTAGGTGCGTCTGATGATTTATATAGACTGGCTATTGTGATCCTTGATGCTATTAAAATATGAGACACAATGGTTCTATGGGATGTGGGATACATATCAACATTTATTCCCAATAAAGCTGTGGCAGGGGTAAGTTTGACTAAGTTCCCTGTAAGATTTGCTATAAAGGAGGATATTGAGTTCCAAAAACTTTGTAAGTTTTTGCAGCTCCAAAGAATATATAGAAGGTTGCCAGTTTGTTAATTGCACCTCCAACATATAGAGGATGTGGAGGGGTATATTTTTGACAACCTATATGGAGTCAGGTACCATCTATTTAATATTTTTGGTGAGTTATCCCAGTGTTCAATACACAAAGAACATTTACTAGATAAATTAAAGGATTTCTGCCATTGATCCCAAGAGAATGTTTAAGCCAAATCTTTTTCCCATTTAATCATATGAGAATTTTTATTAACTTCTGATTGGGAAAATAAAAAATCATACAAAAGGGAGATTCCTTTTTTTGGTCGTTATTGTTAGTAAAGAATTGCCAAATTGTAGATGGAATTTCATTATGTTTATTAGGATCAAAGTCTTTTAAATAAGTGTACTTGCCATTCTTATTCAGTATAGTGTTCATATACTATGAAGATAGATTATTATATAGATGGTAGCCCTGTTTAATCAACTCATTTAGAGGACATTTCTAAACACATTTAAATGCATGTAATGATTTTTCAATGGCACCATTCTCACTGTATATTTACTTGCATTAATGTGCGGTCAGTTTAGCTGCATTTAGAGAAAATCCTATTCTGTGCATTCAGGATCTGATTCGAAACTCTAAATGTGTCTAAATGCATATAATGTTACTAGCCATATCCAAATGCAACTAAACCTGATTTAAAGCAGAAACATCTAAACACCAGAGAAAGTGATCTAGAAGCACTTGTTAATACTTTTACAGAAAATTTCTTCTGTATTTAGAAAAGCAAAATGCAGGAGTCACTGTGTAAAATGAGTCCTAAGAGCAAAGACTAGGCATAGAAAAAAAAGCTTCAACGTACTAAAATGTTATCTCAGATTTCCATGTATATGTAAGGGACAAGAGAATGACCCTGGGTTTACTTTACAGAGCATTTGTTAGAGTCATTGCAAGTTGCAAACTTAATTCTGAACCACCTTGAAGTCTATGGAGGAGAATCGTGAAAATCAGTTCTAGGCTAATATGCAAGGGATTGTAAAAAAAGGACATGTGAAGCTGGGCACTGCCATGGGAGACACAATCCTAAGCAGGAAAAAAATAATGTACAGTAGGGAGAGGGTGCATTTTTAATGCAACTTCAAGGTGAAAGCGTCAATCCTTTTAATTACATGGTTGGGAGCTGCCTTTGAGCTGTATGTGATGTCACAGAATCATAGGCGTGTACACAGGTTGTGCCAGGTGTGCCTGGGCACACCCTAATCACCCTGTGTAGCTCAGATTCCCCCTGTTTAAACCCCTGGTATTTCACCAAAGCCCCCCTACGGGGCTCGTAAAGACAAACAAAATTGTAAAACATATTAAAGGATAACATAGTATGAATAAAAACGACTGACACCATCCACTGCCCTACTGACTGTCAACCTCTGCCCTACTGACACTGCCCACTGCTCTACTGACACCATCACATGCACAGAATAATACTATACTTACATTATCTGCACCACCATTTTCTGGCATCACATATTTTGCATGAGTAAGGCCCCTTTCAAGCGGACGTTCTGATTGGGTCCACCTTTCCGTTTTTCAGGCGGACCCAATCAGAACCTACATTCTTCTCTATAGAGTGGCAGGTGTAAATGGACATGTATCTGTTTAAACCCACCTACATCCAATCCAATCTACCAAAAAAAAGACAGATGGGGATATGTTCGGCAACTGTTCAATCCGTCGGCTGGCAGTCGGGTGTAAACGGACAGGCAGTCTGTTTACAAATGGCGGCCTATAGATGAGAGTGGTCTGCTCTGCATGAGTGAACCGGACACGGACCTGTCTTAGAAGGGTTTAGCGGAGAGATCTCCTGTTGAGTAAGCAGATCACAGCAGGAGTCCACCCCGTGTGAAGGGGCCTAATTGATTTATTGCCAATTACATTATTGCTTGGCCTAAAAACAGCAGCAGCCCAGACTGATTCCTTATAATTAAATGCTTTTTAGATAATTCTGCCTGTAGCATCTGAAATTGTTCATCCAGCAGTAATAGGTCTGATATGAAGGGTGAAAGGAGAAGTCATCACAGATCTAAAGGTAAAGAAATGTTTACCTTAAAAAAAAAAAATGAAATAAAAAAACTCACGTTGTACAAATCTAAAATAGTATCTCTCTGTACCACACTGCATTGCCTTATAAGGTTAATAAAATGT